>NC_069390.1:55139845-55458734 GCF_027475565.1 Acinonyx jubatus | reverse complement strand
TTCAGAAAGGCCAAATTAGTGTGTAAGTAAAGATCTTCTGTTGGGTCTGGATGGTCAGTGGTCCTTAAGTCCTGCTAATTATATCTTCTAGAGATTTCTTGTTTACATTCTTTTCTGTTTTTCCCCAATTGCCTATACCTTGGTATAGGAGCTTATGGTCAAGTATAGGGATACATAGTCACTGCTAAATTGATATAGTTTGGTGTGCTATTATTTAGTTGTTTCTATTATTGCTGACCTATCACATTTCACTTACGTTATTTCAATAATATCCTAATTCTTGCAGTAGTGTTCTCATATTTTCTAGCCCCACCCCCCCACCTCTCCTTTTATGTCTGTCTTCCACATTGTCACCAGCTGGCTTTCTAAAAATGTTGTTTGGGATGCCTGGGTGGCTCAGTCAGTTGAGCGTCTGACTCTTGATTTTGGCTCAGGTCATGATCCCAGGGTCGTGGGATCCAGCCCTGTGTCAGGCTCTGCGCTGAGCATGGAGTCTATTAAGATTCTCTCTCACTCTGCCCTGCTCTCCTGTGCGCATGCTCTCTCTCTCTCTCTCTCTCTCTCTCAAATAAAAAAAATAATAAGATAAAAACAGTTTATTTTATATTGGGTTCTCTGTGGCCTTTTGGATAAAGATCATACACCTCGTTGTAGCATATATGGCCTTCTGCAACCTAGCCACAAGCTTCCTTTCCTGGCGTAATACTACCATTTCATGCTTATTCATCCTTCCTTCTTAATCTCCTTGCCCTGGCAACTCAGGACTTCTGGTTATCTAATTGTGCTCTTTACATTCATGCCTTTATATATGCCAGTCTCCTTGCCTGTTGATACCCTTCCTCCTACTTTTTCACCTGGCAAATTCTGCTTACCACTAAATTTGCAAGTTTGTTCTTTGTGATCTCAAAGAATTTTGATTTTGCACATGCTTCTGGCTTCCCCGCTCATGTGAACTCCTTGAAGTGAGAGGCTAAGTCATTTTTGTATCTTTGTACCCTTTTAGGCTGGCAGAATTGTTAAATGAATGTAACTGGTTATATTTAAATGCACCTTACTTGTTTTTAGGTGAAATGTTTTATTGTTCTTTTGGTAGGGGGCTAGAGTGGTGTCTGTTGAGCTTGTGTTACACTTTGATTCATGTGGGCTTATTTATTTATTTATTTATTTAAAAATTTATTTATTTTGAGAGAGAGCGAGCAAGTGAGTGAGCAGGGAAGGGGCAGAGAGAGAGGATCCCAAGTAGGCTCTGCACTAAACAGTGCAGGGGCTCGAACTCACTAACCATGAGATCATGACCTGAGCTGAAACCTAGAGTCAGACGCTCAATTGACTGAACCACCCAGGTGCCCCTCATGTGGGCAGTTTAAAACCTACCGTGCTATTTGATGTTGAGTGTATCTATATTTACATATACATGTAAATACAGAGATGGTTGGTGTTCCCAAGGATTAATAGAGTCCTTATTCCAATGAGTCAGTGTGTTCTTCTTTTATGTTAAATTATTGGAATGAATCCCTTCACTCCTATATAGTTGTGAGCAGAATGCTATATTACCTCCTAAAACGTGAATTTAGGTTTCTAACTTCCTTTTTTTCTCAATGATAATATTGAATTGGAAGTTGAAAATTGTGTATTGTTGGTATTTATAATAACTTTAGTTGCTTGAGGAAGGGGGTAGTCTGCCTTTCTGGTCTGTCCTATCAAGTCAAATGACATTTTAAAAATTCATTAGAAACCTCTGAACTTGGGTTCAGATGTGTAATACAGTATGTATTATATTGTAAAAGATCTTGCCTGCCATTTTTCTTTTTCTTTTTTTTTTTTTTTTAAGTTATCTCTATTCCAATCTGGGACTTGAACTCACAACCTGGGTATTAAGAGTTGCATGCTCTACTGACTAAGCTAACCAGGCACCCCTGCTTTTCTCTTTCCCAAAACCCCACAAATAATAGTCCTTCTCACCAGTGCCCCCTCTCCCCCATCAGTGTTATATTCAATTTAGGTTAGTGTGAATCACTAAAAAGCAAATAGCTTTGTTTTTCTTTTCTTTTCTTTTCTTTTCTTTTCTTTTCTTTTCTTTTCTTTTCTTTCCTTTCCTTTCCTTTCCTTTCCTTTCCTTTCCTTTCCTTTCCTTTCCTTTTCTTTCCTTTTCTTTCTTTTCCTCCTTCCTTCCTTCCTTCCTTCCTTCCTTTCAAGATTTTATTTATTTAAGTAATTTCCATACCCAATGTGGGGCTTGAACTCACAAGCCCAAGGTCCAGAGTCACACGCTCCTCTGACTGAGCCAGCCAGGTACCCCAACTTTTCTTAATATAAAAAAATTGATAGTAGAGAAACATTTTTATGACTTTAAAAAAAAAAGTGAAGAAGAAAAAGACCACAATAATTATTAAGCTGTAAGTAGGAGATGTAATAGGAGATATCATGTGTTAAGCTCTAAATAGGAGAATTTCATGCTGGGTTTTGGCTAGTTTCCACTCCCTTCCCCCACTTTTCATCTTCTGGAATTTTGAAGGGAGGAAACCAATTATGATACAGTATTTTTCCTTTGCTCTCCTCCCCTTCTTCAGTTCATTTGTTTCAGGGATGTATTTGGAAGCTGGTGTGTTCGGAGTAAAATTTGAGAAAGAAAGATAAACTCATTTGTTGTTAATCAGGGACATTGTTTTGGGGAGGCTTTATACTGAAGTTTTTCCTGTTGGCTTTTTCTGTCAGCTGTACATAAGCACACTTTACTTTCTTTTTAGTTTACTATTTTTTTTCTCTGCTTTCTAAGGTGACTTATAAATTTCTAAGTACTACAGCCTGTATATTGTTTATTAATATTATATATTTAGTATTGTTTATTCTTATGATTTGCTAAGTAGAGTCAATAAAGAAAGTTCTTTGCAGGGATTCTGAATATAAAGAACTAACTTCTTAGCAGACATTTTTTAGGAGGTCATTTTATAATATGGCAAAATCACAGAATTTTAGAGTCTGATTGATACTGTCCCATTTGTTGATGAAAATGGAAACTGAGGTGCAGTGAGATGAAGTAAATCATATTGAGGAAAAATGCTATTTCTCTATTTTCTAGACTAGTGCATGATCCCCTCTATTTGTATTTCCCAAGGTTTTAATCAAGGAAATCATTATAGGTCCCATTTCTTAAAAACATTTTGCCTATCAAAAAGTACATTTTAACTAATAATTTGTTTTCTTATTTTTTACTTTTCATACGTCAAGCTGTAAATCAGCTTTGAATCACTATTTTAAAACTACTTACATGAATCCAGACAAAGGCAAAGATACTTGAAACTTTACCTCAGAGAAGGTTGAGTATATGGTTTCTCACAGATGTTCTGAAAAATGGAAACTGGCTCAAGAAGCACCTTTCTTTGTAGACACCTGGAGGTCTGGCGACCTCAAGTGAGGAATTACTGTGCTATAGGTTCTCTTTTTTAACCTGTAGGTTCATGGAACTCACTGGGGATTGGATTCTTGTCTGTTTATGGATGCTCTTTTTTTTTGTTGTCTCAGAGACTGTTCGGTCTAAAAGGGAACCTTGGAAGTAATCTGGTATAGACTTTTTAAAAAAGATTTTTATCTATCTACCTGTCTATCTATCATTTATTTATTTTGAGAGTGAGAATCTGTATGCACATGTGTGTGCACATGTAGGGGAAGGAGCAGATAGAGAGGGAGAGAGAGAATCTCAAGCAGGCTCTGTGCTGTCAGCACGGAGCCTGACATGGGGCTTGATCTCATGAACTGTGATATCATGAACTGAAATCAAGAGTTGGATGCTTAACTGACTGAGCTACCCAGGCACCACTAAGATTTTTATTTTAAGTAGTTTCTATATCCAGCATGGGGCTCAAACTTACAACCCCGAGATCAATAGTTGCACACTCTGTCAATTGAGACAGCCAGGACTCTTTTGAGAACAGTTTTCTTGAGACATAATTCACATACCATACAATTAACCTATTTAAAGTTTTTTAGTATATTCGTGGGGTGTACAACTATCAACACTTTAACTTTAGAACATTTTTGCTCCCCCAGAAAGAAGTGCTGTATTTATTAGCAGTCACTTTCCATAATTTTCTCCAGCCTTAAGCAGTTACCTTCCCTGTCTATAGAAATGGAATCTGTAAAAATGGAATCAGACACTGTGTGGTCTTCTGTGACTAGCTTTTGCTTAGCCTAATGTTTCCAGGGTTCATCCATGTTATAGCATCAGTACTTCATTCCTTTTTATTGCTAAATTATACTCTGTTGTATGGGTATACCATCACATTTTATTAATCCACTTATCATTTGATGGATTTTTTGGCTATTATGAATAATGTTCCTTTTGAACACTCATGTACAAATTTTGTGTGGATTTCATGTTTTCATTTTTATACCTAATAGTAGAATTGCTAGGGTCATGTGGTAACTCTGTTTAACTTTTTTTTTTTTTTTCCTGTTTAACTTTTTGAGGAACTTTCAAATTGATTTCCAAAGTGGCTGCACCATTTTTTATTCCCACAGCAATAATGTCACGAAGGTTCCAGTTTTTCCATATCCTTGCTCATGCTTGTTATTGTCTGTCTTTTGATTATAGCCATCCTAGCGGGCATGAAGTGGTTTCATTGTGGCTTTTATTTGCATTTCTCTAATAGCCTGTGATAGTGAGCATTTTTTCATATGCTTATTGGCCATTTGTATATCTTCTTTGGAGAAATGTCTATTCAGATCCTTTGCCCATTTTTAAACTGGGCATATATATGTGTGTGTGTGTATATATATATGTGTATATACATATATACATATATATATATATAAAAGCTATTTGACTTGCAAGTATATACTATATTTGCACTATTTTTCCCACTCTGGAAGAATCACCTGAAGTGATTCATACGTGCACTAAATTTTGAGAATTACTTAAGTGGTGGAAAGAATAAGGACTTTGAAGGTAGACCAGAGATTGAAACCCAGCTCTGCTACTTACTATTTGGGTGATCTTGGAGAAGTTATTAAGGTTCTCTGAGCCTCAGATTTCATAAATGTAAAACAAAGGTAATGCCGACCTTTCTGCTTTTCTGCAAAAGTTAAATGAGATATGTGAAATGCTGAGCATGGTAGATCTTTAGCACTGGTAGCTACCATTGTTAGTGGAAATTAGAACCTGGGAAGGATGTTGTCTTATTCAAGGTGACAATGGAGGTTATTGTGTTTCATTAATTCTAAGAAGCACGGTTTTATTTTATTTTTTTTCATTCTTCTGAAATCCAGATACATCTTACAATTGCTTTTGGCTTTGATGTAGTTGTCATTGTCTCTTCATGCATGGAACTTGCAGAATACGTATTGGCAGGCTTGGAAGAAAATCCCAGAGATAATGGTGGGAATACAAATGTTGGATCACCCAGGATTTTGATGGTACAGAGGATGATATTGTGTGGAAAACTATAGGTTATCAGTGACTGATTGAAAAAAGTGATTCAGAAGATCTTGACTCCGAGTGTGACCAGTTCATGCACCAATTTATTTTATCGTTTTAAAATTACTCACAAATTATCCTAAAAATCTGACTAAATAAGCTTAAAAGCACTCTTTTAATAAGTATAAATAAAAATTGTAAGTGTTAGGGTATTGAATCAATTTAGTTGGCAGCATTTTTTCTTAGTGAAACATAAGGTGTCTTGGAATGTGTATTTTTTAATATGATGAAAACTGGAAGTAGCAGATCAGATACTGGACCCAGGTCTTTTTTTTCATTCATTCAAAATCATATTGCTTTTCAATTCAGAGAATTGAATTCAATTGAATTTGAATTCAATTCAAATGAGAACTTAAAAATGATGTAAATCGTGAGAGGGAGCATTTTTAAAAATAGGACTGCAAGGGTGGCTCAGTCAGTTAAGCATCTGACTTCGGCTTACGTCAGGTTCTGTGATGTTCATGAGTTCGAATCCCACGTCAGGCTCTGTGCGGACAGCTCAGAGCCTGGAGCCTGTTTTGGAATCTGTGTCCCTTCTCTGCCTCTCCCCCGCTTGTGCACTCTCTCTCAAACATAAATAAACATTAAAAAAAAGTAGGGCTGCAGGGAAAAAGATCAAGTGGGACCATACTTAACATTTCTTTGAGAGGCACCTGAGTCGCTCTGTTGGTTAAGCGTCTGACTTCGGCTCAGGTCATGATTTCAGTTTGTGAGTTTGAGCCCTCCCCCCCCCCCCCCCCCCACCATCGGGCTCTCTGCTGTCAATACAGAGCCTGCTTTGAATCCTCTGTCCACCCCCTCTCTCTGCCCCTCCCCCCTCTCAAAAATAAATATTAAAAAAATATTTGGGGCGCCTGTGGTGGGTTCAGGGCATCTGACTTTGGCTCAGGTCATGATCTCACAGCTCATGGGTTCAGGTGCCGCATCAGGCTCTGTGTTGACAGCTCAGAGTCTGGAGCTTGCTTTGGATTCTGTGTCTCCATCCCTGTCTGCCTCTCACCCTGCTCATGCTCTGTCTCTCTCTCTCAAAAATAAATAAACATTAAAAAAAGTATATTAAAACATTTTTTTGAATGAAAAGAAGAAAAAAGAGTACCTCATTTTATTTATTTATTTATTTATTTATTTATTTATTTATTTATTATTATCTTTTTAATGTTTATTTTTGAGACAGAGAGAGAGACAGAGTGCGGAGCAAGGGAGGGGCAGAGAGAGAGAGGGAGACGCAGAATCCAAAGCAGGCTCCAGGCTCTGAGCTGTCAGCACAGAGCCAGATGTGGGGCTTGAACTCATGAGCTGTGAGATCATGACCTGAGCTGAAGTTGGATGCTTAACTGACTGAGCCACCCAGGTGTCCCAAGAGTACCTCATTTTAAAATGAAAGGATAGCATGGAACTTCAACTGACTAAATGAATTTATGTTTTTAATATATACTTCCACAATATGGTCAGTTCTGGAGGGGAGACTAAGAGTAGGAGGTACAAACTAGGCAGAGGAGGAAATAGGAAAATATAATTTGAGAGTCTATTTACTAAAACTTTTTGTCACAGACCACTGCTTACTTGAAAGAGTCAGGGTTTTAACAATACCTTTTCCTGTTGCTATTTAATGGTTTATGAACTCATAAGCCATTCATTGTCCATAGATCCTTATATGCTCCTAAAATGTGAAGATTTGTTTCTGGATGGGATGGCCGTTGCAACCCACAGCCGGAGTTCACATTTATAGATTTGAACAGGGGATACTTTCATGAGCCAGATGGAATTAAACTAAGGCCTAGTAATGAAAGTTACCCACCACTTGTGTTAAAAATAGAAGTGTTAGAAGAATTTTTGTGTGCACTTTTTTTTTAATTTGTTTTTTTTTTTTAACCATACCCCAGATATGTAAATATGAGAGATGGTGAAGGTGATCTTTGTGGTAGGATAGCTGTGATATATTAGAATAAGCACAAATTTAGAGGCATACAACCCGAGTGTGAATCCTAATCTTAATCTCTTATTAACTGTGTGACTTTGGCCTTAAGTCACCACAGGTCACTTAAACTTCTCTGAGCCTCGTGTATCTTATCTGTAAATTAGTAATAATTATAGTATCTTATGGGATTATTTTGATAATTAAAACAAAAGTAATGCATATAAAAGCTCTCTTGCATAGTATGTGGAACATAATAGATGTTAAGTAAATGCATGTGGATTGTAATTTTGTTAAGTAATTGAGAACATCAACTCAGAATTATAGTCTGTGACTTACTCATCCCTAACAAGTTAACTTGTGGGTTAAAAAATGTAATGAGCCTCAAAGATAAATTGTTCAAATAATTCTAAAGAATTTCTTTCACCAAGTTCAGTAGTCCTAGTTTCCTTCCATTTTTCTCTGTCAGTAATGATTCTTCTCATGATTGCTGGATGGCTTCTGCAACTCCAAGCATAATAATCTCAAGACAACAGTGTTAGTGGAGGATGGGGAGGGAAGAACAGTTTATGGAAATTTTCTCTGCCTTCCTCCCCTCTTTATTTCCTCTGGAGAAGGTCATTTCTACCAGAAATTATCTGAATAGACTTTCTCTTATGTTTTATTGGCTGAGTCTGCCTCATTTGCTTGTTCATGCCTAGCTGTAAAGGAGGCTGGGAATATGATTATATTCTTGGAGAGGTGGTCTTTGCCAGCAAGAAATAAGGTATTGGTGGCAGTAAATATGGCTTTTGCCACATTACTGTTTTGCCCTGTTTGTCACAGGGACCCATTTCTAATTTACTTCTAGTGTTTCCCATAAAAGTGTAAAAAAATGTGTTGGGGTTTAATTGTGAAAGATGTAGCTGGATTTCCAGATGTCCCAAACAGACTAGAACCGCTTGTATCCCCTCCTACCAACTCCTTTTGAAATCAGTGTCTTAGGTCAGGAGTAGGTTTTTGTATTTGCCATAGGTAATGGTCCGATAGGCCTGTGGCCTCTTAGGATTCTCAGCGATACAGGAGTGATTAAATATCTTGCCTCTTTTGGTCTTCTGATACGTAGAGAAATGGTGGTCTAAGGGCCTCCCAGGTAGTTGGTTTTTGTTTTTGTTTTTGTTTTGTTTTTTGCTGAACTATTTTTACTTCTAAGGTGAAAGCATTAGTAAGTAGTGAAGTGGCTAAAATGAAAGCAGGGAAGGACAAAAAAGAGCTAGAATTACTCCTAGCTGAATAATTTGCCCCTTAATGATTGAGGATTGGAAATTCAGTCTTGGAAATACAAAGTACTGGAAGAGGCCTGTGATGGTAAGTTGCTGTTTTTCTTTGTAAATTTTTTGAATGTTCATTTGAATCCTGCAGATGCCGTTCTGTTTTATTGGTGTCAGTCTTCAGGAATGATCTGATGCATGAGCAAGAGTTAGTTTCTGAGTCTGGTTTGTGCTGTCTATTCTTCAGTGACTAATTTGGGAATTAGGCACAGAAACTTGTAACCCTCTCTTTTGTTCCATTGCTACAGATTTCCTGTCATGCGTTCGTCAGGGCTAACTTAATAAAACTTTGGCTGGTATTTTTATTTCATCTCATTGTGTCGTCACAGTATTCCTTGGTCATGCTTTATTTTAACATTCCATTTGATCTTTTTTTTTTTTTTTTTTTGGCATTCACATAGGAGTGTCTTGTCATCCAGATGTTTTCTGTTTTGTGAACTTTGACATAATCCCAATTCAAAAAGAAAATGTTATTTCTGGTATTATGAAAAGTGTCACCATGTCTGTGGCTCCACAGGAAACAATTGGGAGCATATATCCCTTGATTATATTTTAGTGGTATTTGTTTTTCCCCAATGGTGGCTGGAGAATAGGGATTAGAGGCAGAGACTTTTTATTGTATACCTTTTTTTGTATGTTTTGAATTTTGAACTATGTGAATCCTACCTACTCTCAAAACTAAAATTTAATGATTTAGTATTGGTAGACATTTGGCTTTTAGTTTTTAGTGAAGTTACTTCTATATTTTATGTTAACACACTTTGCAGGTTATTTCTAATATTAAGAATACTACAAATATTAAGAATACTTGATATATAAATTTATTTTCATAAAATGACTTGTCTTCACCTGGTTGTAGTTTGGAGTTGGGGAAATAGTCTCTGTGTACTACTGTGTTTCTTTCTTTCTGTATTATGGAATTGTTTTATTCCAAAACAAGTACACATATTAGGTGGTTAGATTCCTGTCCAGCCTCAAATTTTATTTAGCTAACTTTATCCAAAGGTTTTACATTATAGTCATAATTAAAAATATTATTTCTGTGGTAATATGTATTTTGCATTATTAGTCAACTCTTTCCATGGGGGAATTGTTTTCTGTTTTACTATAGAGGTGTTTTAATAGTTTCCTCAGCTATATTGAGTTAATTGAATATTTTTAGTACTGCTTTTTCTTCTCTTGCATTTTTAGCTGGACGTCTTTCTGTTTTTCAAGTGGTTGTTCAAGGTGTTACACCATGCATCTTTAATTCATCACTGTATACTTGGAATTAATATTATACCACTCCACCTAAGACACTTACAGGTCCAGTTCTGATTACTTCATTCCAGACTTTGTGCTGCATACCTTATTTATTTTTTAAGTTTATTTATTTTTTGAGAGAGAAAGAGAGAGGGAGTGCAAGCGAGCAGGGGGGACAGAGAGGGGGACAGAGGATCCGAAGCAGGCTCTGTGCTAACACTACAGAGCCCAATGTGGGGCTCTAACTCCCGAACCATGAGATGATAACCTGAGCTGAAGTAGGACACTTAACTGACGGAGCCACCCGGGCACCCCTATGCTGCGTACTTTATAAACGCCATGATATGTTAGTTTTTCTTTAAACACACTTATCTTTTGAAGAGATTAAGACTAGAAAAAAGTCTTTTATATTTACCAATTTTGACTTTTCTTTCCTTCCTCAGACCACATAGGTTTGAGTTTCCATCTGGTATCATTTCCTTTTGGGCTGAAGAACTTCCTTCAGCATTTCTAGTGCAGTTCTACTGGTGACAGTTCTCTTAACTTTCACTCGTCTGAAAATGTCTTTATTTTATTTTTCTTTATTCACCTTCATTTTTGGAAGGTAATTTTCGCAGGGTCTTGAATTCTGTGTTGACAGTTGGGTCACCCCATTGTCTTCTGGCTTTTACTGTTTCTGATGAGAAACCATATATATATACACACACGCACACACACACACACACACACACACATTTATATACTTGTTTTCCTCTGTGTAATGTACCTTTTTTCCTCTCTGATAGTGTCATTCTTCTTTATCTTTGTTTTTTTGCAGTTTGAATGTGATGTGACTAATGTATCTTTTTATTACTTTGCTGGGGGTTCACTGAGCTTTTTGGATCAACAAATCAGGGAAGTTTGGGGCCATTATTTCTTCAAATTTTTTTTCTGCCCCATTTTCTCTTTTTCCGTTTTTGGATTCCAAGGATATGCATATATTAAACTGTCTGATAATAATCTGTGTTCTTCAGAGTGAATAGTTTCTGTTGATCTGTTTTCTGGCTCATTGGTTCTTTATTCTGTAATTTTTTTCCTTAAAATTTAAAAAAAAAATTTTTTAACGTTTATTTATTTTTGAGACAGAGAGAGAGACAGAGCATGAATGGGAGAGGGTCAGAGAGAGGGAGACACAGAATCTGAAACAGGCTCTAGGCTCTGAGCTGTCAGCACAGAGCCCGACGCGGGGCTCGAACTCACGGGCCGTGAGATCATGACCTGAGCTGAAGTTGGCTGCTTAACCGACTGAGCCACCCAGGGGCCCCCAAATTTTGTTTTTAATCAAAAAATTTTTTTTCTTTTTATTTTAGAGACAGAGAGCAAGCAGGGGACAGGGGCAGAGGGAGGCAGGAGAGAATCTCAAACAGGCTCCACACTCAGTGCAGGGCCTGATGCAGGGCTTAATCCCAGCACCTTGGGGTCATGACCTGAGCCAAAATCGAGTTGAACGTTCAACCAACCGAGCCACCCAGGCACCCCTTTTTCATTTTTATTTTTTAGGATTTTATTTTTCAGTAATCTCTACCCCCCAATGTGGGGCTTGAACTCACAACCCCAAGGTCAAGACTCACATGCTCTACTGACTGAGCCAGCCAGGTGCCCCTCTTCTGTAATTTTTAGTCTATTTTTAAGTCTATCCAGTGAAGTTTTCATTTTTGATAGTGTACCTTTAAGTGGTTGAACATATTTATAATCACCATTTTAAAGCTCTAGCCTGCTGTTCGCAACACTGGAGTCATATTGTGGTCTGTTTCTGTTGATTGCTTCCCTCCACTCCCTCATTATGGGTCACGCTTTCCTGCTTATTTGCATATCTAGTAAGTTTTGATTTGGATTTTGTGGATGGTACATTATAGGAAGTCTCAATTGTGTTGTCTTTCTTTAAAGAGTGTTGAAATTTGGCGTTTCCACTGAAAGCCTGAGTGCCCAAGGTGTGCAGAAATGTCTCCATTCTGTCTGAACTACAATTCTGATGTTTCCCAGCAGTGTGCAGCTTCTGGTATCTGTTCAGCTCTCAGGCCTGCAACAGTAATTCTCATGGAGACTCACTCTGGCTTATATGTAGCTTGGTACTCAGCCAAAGATGCCCAAGGAACCCCCATGCAGATTTATGGGACCACCCCTTCTGCATTGTTGCCTGTTCTCCAGTATCCTGTTCTCTATAAAGTCTAGCCACTCCTCTAGCCCAGGACTCTGATTTCTGCATCTCAGTTTGGTGAGACCGTTATGCTTGGCATAGACTTCACCTCCCTGTGATGCAGTTGGGAAAGTTTCCCAGGCAGAAAGCTGGGGCAGATGTTGTACACATCTCCTGTACTGCCAGTTGTTTCACTCCTGAAAATAGTAGAGTCATATGTTTTGTCTAATTTTATAGCTGTCACTCGAGGAGGGCTAGTCTGGTACCAGTTACTTCATCATGTCTAGGAAAAGTCCATTTCTCAGATGTGTTAGAGGAAGATACTTAACTGTATTTAAATACGTAAGATTATGTATTTATGCATGTTTAATATCTGTGTAATCCTAATTAATCTTGTGCTTTTAGATGTAGGAGTTTGGATATTCCATGTATAAATGTATTCTGTAGCATGGGAATTTTTTAACAGCTTTATTAAGATATAATTCTTAAACCATGTAATTCACTCATTTAAAGTGTATAATCCAGGGGATTTTAGTATATTCAAAATTGTGCATCTATTACCACAATCAATTTTAGGACATTTTCATTACCACAAAAAGAAACCCCATACCCTTTAGCCATTCCCCTTCCCCTTCCCCGCATTTGCCCAGCCTTAGGCAACCACTAATTGCTTTCCATAGATTTACTTGTTTTGGACATTTCATGTAAATGGAAGCAGTTGGCTTCTTTTACTTAGCATACTTTTTTCAAGGTTCTTCAGTGTTGTAACATCTATCAGTACTTTATTCCTTTTTATTGCTAAATAATATTCCAGTACTTAGATATGCCACATTTTATTAACCCATTCATCAGTTGATGGACATTTGGGTTGTTTCACTTTGGCTGTTATGAATAACTCTTTTATGAACATTCATGTACAAATTTTTTAATGTACATATGTTTTCATTTTTCTTGGGTATATGCCTAGGAGTGGAATTGCTGAGTAATATATTAAGTCTGTGTTTATTCAAGGAACTGCCAGACTGTTTTCCAAAGGGACTATACCATTTTTCATTCTCACCAGCAATCTGTGAGGGTTTGATTTCTCCACATCCTTGTCCACATTTGTTGAACATTAATTATGTCTCAGAGCCTCCCAGCAGCAATGTATTCTATAATTACAATTGTTATTATTATTATTCCCATTTTATAGATGAGGAAACTGAGGCTCGTAGTGGTTAAGTGTCTTGCCCACGATCAGAACTAAGAAATGGAAGAACTACATTTGAACCTGGGTGTATCCCTGACTTTTAAAATTTAAGTTCTTTCTCTCATTGAAAACTGTCTTTAAAGGTATTTGATAATAACAGTTGAAATCGAGTGAAATTTTCACAGTATTTCTATGTATATTTTCTTAGCCTTTATTAGATCTTGGTAGGAATCCATGGAACATAGGACCATCTTTTCCCTGGTTTTTATAGCTGGACTCAGTTTTTTTGAAAGTTAGAAAACAGATGTCTTTCACTTGGGATTATTTTAAATAATTGGGGGTACACTATTTTCAGTGCCTACCATGTCCAGGCATTGTGGATGGAGTATGGTATCTTGTTTCAAGAACTACTACTTAGAATAGATACCAAAGAAGGGGTGTAAGATTCAATGCCTTGCACATCTTTGAGTCTGGCTGATTAGTGTAGGAGTGGAAGAAGATATGTGATCTGGAGTTTCATGCTTTTTTCAGATCCAGGCTTGTTGAAGGATTGTGTGAAACACTGAACTTCTAGGGAATCTCTTAGCTCTTCTGATAATTATATCAGGTTTAGGTTATATTTTGAGATACTTCCATAGTCAAAAATGCCTTTTCTGCCTTTTTTTAAATGTAAATTAAGATCAGGCAGTTTTGTGATAACTGAATGAAGGATGTAATAGTTTCTGAATAGCATGTCTTGCTATTCTGACCACCTAACTATGTTTATTTTTAACTTTTTGGCTGTGTACCTAAAATAAAATACACTCCACAAATAGCTTAGAATCAGCTTATTTTGGGTGAATGAAAATACTTTATATTAGTAAACTCACTGTAATAAAAAATAATTCTTGACATGTTTGAAATCAGTAAGTTACAAAAGTTATTGAAATGTTTCTTACCTAAAAAATAAACTGCTGTTAGCGAATTACATTGATTCATTTTGTATAGCTATATAGATGAGGACAGATATTTTTCTGAAGAGAATAATAATCCTAAATTTACTTGCAGGAAAATACCAGATTTTCAGAGTTCCATAGTTTATAACAATATAAAGAATAATAGTAACAAATTATAATACTTTTTTAAAATTTAAAAAATGGATTTGACAATGCATGTTTTGTCAGTGTGGGGTCTTTTGTCATTGATCTAGGTCTAGTCTTGATATATTAGTACACATATATTAAAATTCTTCAAGCCTCCTGTATGTTATACATCAGTAACATTGTAAAGAAAGAGAAAGCAAGAAAAAAGACCTCAGAGTTTATTTTTATGTAACTCTGCCAGGCAGAAGGCTGTGAAAGTTTTATGATGTATCTTTTAAATGTATAGTGTAATTCAAGGATAAAGAATAAGATGTTTCTTGCAGTAAAGATTTTTAAAGACAAGTAATGTAGTAAAAAATTATGTGTTAACTTTTACGTGCATTCTATAGAAATAGCAAAAATTTTCATTTGATTAAAATGTTTGATATGTTTTCTGCCAGGATCTCGAAGGAATGTGTGTTCCACTTTAATAAAAGATTATCTGACTAATAAATGTCTCTGACTTTTTTTCCTGGCAAAGAAAACTTGGCATCCTTATTTGGGTCTTAAACTTGATATATCATAGATGAAAACTTTTAAAGTCATGGTGTTCAAAGATGAACTTGATTACACAGATCTCCTGACAAGATGATTTTGGCAACTTGATGAATACCGACTAATCTTTTTAAAAATATTTTTTTAATGTTTATTTGTTTTTGAGAGACAGAGACACAGAGTGTGAGCAGGAGAGGGTCAGAGAGAGAGGGAGACACAGAATCTGAAGCAGGCTCCAGGCTCAGAGCTATCAGCACAGTGCCTCATGAGGGGCTCAAACTGACCAACAGTGAGATCAGACCTGAGCTGGACGCTTAACCAACTGAGCCACCCAGGCGCCCTGTAATTTTTTTTACTTGATAATATGGTTTTAGGTCTTTTATCTCCCCCAGGTCTTTTGTGTGTGTGTGTGTGTGTGTGTGTGTGTGTGTGTGTGTGTGTGTGCGCGCGCGCGCGCATGATCTCAATACTTTTGAAAAATGAAAGGACATAGTAATCTTCTATCATCATGAAATGTTTACTAACTTGACCTAAATACTCTTTGAAGGATGTTATGATAAAAAGCTTTGGAAGATGTCTTGTGACTCTCTTTATCTTAGGGCCTGTTATGACAAACTTGACTTCAGTTTCTCTGTGATAAAATTATCTCTTTCCAGGTAACTCAATTTGAGGACATTATTTCTTTTTATTTGTAGTGTATCAAGAGCGAAAGGCAAAGAAGTTCAAAAATGCCCAATTAAAATAACTCAGTTGGTCAGCACATACATTTACTAGAGAAAAAGCAGCTTTATTTAGACTGCATTTGATCAGTCTGAGAGGTGATATTCCCCAACTTTCGTGATGTTGGAAAGTGGGTGGGCGAGGAAAGGATGGTTATGTGATGAGGAAGATGATAGAGCTTTTTCAGATTCCTGAATATTGCCATCACAATGTTATAACATTGTCTTCTTTGAAATATTTTGAATTCTCAGAATTAAACATAGCTTTAATTAAAGGTAGATGCCAAGAAATGCTTTGTAGAAGTAAGAGTCACCTGTGTACTTTACAACACGGCAGATGCTTAGTCCTTCTCTTGAGATTCAGAGCTGGTAGATTTGGAGAGAGGCCTGCGCACATGCATTTTTAAAAGCATAGTTGGTAATTCTCATTTGTAAGTAAGGATGAGAACTGCTGTTCTAAGAGTTACCAGTTTAATATGCATTTCAGGCTTTCTTCCTTAACTGAGGCATTACAGGAAATATTTCCTTGGATAATAGATACTGCAGGAGAGGTGGATTTCCAAGATATATAAAATAATCAATTGGGTAATCAACCTTGAAAAATTAACAGTGGATTCTTTGTAGGTTGAAAATGTCAGTGAAATAATTTTTCAAGTTTATTTCACTTAAAAACATGTTTATTTTTGAGAGAGAGAGAGAGAGAGAGAGAGAGACAGAGTGCGAGCAGGTGAGGGGCAGAGAGAGAGGGAGACACAGAATCCTAAGCAGGCTCCAAGCTCTGATCTGTCAGCACAGAGCCCAACAAGTGGCTTGAACTCATGAACTGTGAGATCATGAACCGAGCTGAAGTCAGATGCTTAACCAACTGAGCCACCCAAGCGCCCCTCAAGTTTATTTTACTTTTAATGCATCTGTGTTGGGCAAATAAGACAGTGGTGGTTTGGCTTGTTATTAGGTGTTTTTTTCCCTTTTTATGTGCATAATTAAAAAACTACATATATAAATATATAAATTATTCTTTTGTTTTTGGTGAGATAAGGACAGATGAGTAGTTTTATAATATTTTGATTTTCAAAGTGTGTTGCCTGAATTAGTAGTACCAACTGGGAATTTGTTAGAAGTGCAGTTTCTTGGGCTTTATCACAAACCTGCTGAATCATACATTCTGGGAGTGGGACCTAGAAATCCGTGATTTAACAAGTCCTTTTTGGTGATTCTCATGTATGTTAAAGCTTGAGGACCACTGTTATAATAACTATTGTTTACAGTGTTGTTTTATTTTTTGCTTACCCAGTACTTAACTAACCCATTGTTCATTATTTGTTTCCAAAATTTTACTTTAGTTAATGCTGCAGTGAGTATTTTTGTACATCACACCCATCCACACACCCACACAGGGTATCTAAAGATACAGACATTTCCTGGTCCTTAATTGTTAATTGTTAAGACTTTATTGTTTTAAGCTTTACAAGTTGGTTTTCTGTTTATAAAGTGCTTAAACATCTATTATTTCATTTAAATCAGAGCAACTTGAGGGGCGCCTGGGTGGCTTAGTTAACTGTCTGACTCTTGATTTTAACTCAGGTCATGATTTCATGGTTCATGAGATTGAGCCCCTCGTTGGGCTCTGTGCTGACAGTGTGGAGCCTGCTTGGGATTCTCTCTCTCCCTCTATCTCTCTGTCGCCCCCCCATCTCTCTCTCAGAATAAACAAATTAGAAAAAAAAATCTCAGCACTTGCGAGGTAGGTATTCACTTCATATAGGCGAGGGAACCTAAGCCCAAAGAGATTCACTAACTTGTCCAAGATCACATTTTTACATTTTTAAATATTTTATTAAAATTTTATGTTTAGAATACTTTATTCCTCTTTATTCTCTTTATTCCTCTTTATTCCTCCTTTATTCTCTTATTCCTTTTTTGTTATCCTTCCTCTGTGCAGAGTTGAAATAATAAACTACCTAGCTTAAGTGGGGCATAACAGAACAGTACTTGAAGTATGAAATGGGGGGAAAATTGCATTTACCAGAACTTCCTTCTGGGAAAAATATGAGGAAAAAAAGGAGAATTGGAGAATTTTCTTGGTGCATGTGTGTGTGCTGAGCTCTGCAGCTTATTCATTGCCCTCCCTCCTTTTGGCAGCATTCTGCCTATTTTCTAAACAGACATGGAATAACAACAACACACTGGCTTGAGGAGGTGCCAGTTTAGCTTTTGTGGGGAGCCTGTGTTTTTCACTCTATGTGCTCCTGTAATGTCCTGTTAGACCATTCATTGTATTGTATGTTGTGTGTGTATGTGTGTGTGTACACTTTCCCTTCCAGACTGTGAGTTTTTTGAGAGCAAGACTGTCTTTTCTCTTTGTATATTTCATAGACTGGTATGTAGATGCTGAAGGAATATTTGTTATCGACTGAGACGTTGTTAACCATATCAATTTTTAGTAAATTTTAAAATAAAGTCTCCATTGTTGTTAAGCTCAAGTTTTATTTTCCTTTGTTTATCTAAAGAGTTTATGCTACATTATAGTACCTAATTTTTAGTGTAACATGCTGGTTGATGTTCTTATTTGTGTAACTATCTTTTTAGGATACATTTCGAGAAGTAGAGTTGATGGGTCAAACATTATATACTGTTTAAATGGTTGTTTATACTTGGCTGCCATATTGCATACCCCTGCCCTGTGTAGGTACTTATTTCCAGACATGGCCACAGCATGCAGTATCATTATTCTAGTATTGTTCTAATATTGGGCATTCTAATAGGCAATAGCGTTACTGTTTAAATCTGGATTTCTTTGGTTATTAGCAAGGTTGGATTTTTTTCTTGTTTGACTATTTTACATTATTTTGCATGTTTTGTTAATCATTTGTCCCATCCTCATCCATTTGAGCTGCTATAACAAATTTCCACAGACTGGGTAGCTATAAACAATAGAAATTTATTGCTCATAGTTCTGGAGGCTGAGAAGTCCCAAGATCAAGGTGCCGGCATGGTTGTGTTCTCTCTTGAGGGTCCTTTTCCTGGTCATGCTGGTACATTCTTGCTGTGTTCTCAAATGGCTGAAAGGGTTAGGGATATCTCTGGAACCTCTTTTATATGGGCACTAGTTTGCATTTATGTGAAGGGTTCCATCCTCATGACTTAAGTGCCTTCCAAAGGCCCCACCTACTAATACTATCAATTGGACATTAAGATTCCAATGTATGAATTTTGGAAGGACACAAACATTCAGCCCTTTGCATGTCCATAGTTGAATTTTCTGTTTGAATATTGAGAGTTTTTTTTTTTTTTTATATTTTAGGCTGTTTGCTTTATTAATTTCAAATATTCTCCTCCTCCCCAGCTTGTTTGTTTTTTAATTTTGCTTCTTTTTAATGTAAAAATTTAATATCTAGGTTGATCTATTCTTATGTACCAAGTATGTAAAAAACCTAATGATGTGTAAAAAACCTAATGATACTGAAAGTTGAAAATAAAGCAGTAAAATATGTTAGAAAATACTTCTAAAAAGAGGGGCACCTGACTGGCTCAGTCAGTAGGGCGTGCAACTCTTGATCTCAGGGTTGTAGGTTTGAGCTCTACATGGGTTGTAGAGATTGCCTTAAAAAAAAATCTTTAAAAAAAATACTTTTAAAAGGAGAAATGATATTCCCTTATTAGATGAAGTAGAATTGAACTTTTATTAATAGGGAAAAAGATACTTAAAGATAAATGGAATAATCCACCTGGAAGATCACATAAGCATAAAAGAGTACAAATTATAAAATTATAAGGAGAAATTGACAAATCTGTGGTCCTAGTGGGAGATTTTAATCTCAAATAAAAATATATACAAGATTTGAATTCCATAATTAATAAGCTTAGTTACATACATATGGAATTCTGTATTTAATAAAGAGAATATACTTTTCAGTTATAAAACTAGATTATGTAATTATTTATAAAGGAAGTCTCAACAAATTCCATGGAAATGATACCATACATTTTATGTAGTACATGGTTAAGAGGGCTCAGGAGCCAAATTCTGGTTCTACCTTACCTGTATGACCTAGATGAGTCACCTAACCTCCTGTGCTTCAGGTTTCTCATCTGTAAAATGGAAATGATAATAGTGTGCTCCTCAGAGCTATTGTGAGGGTTAGAGTTCAGTACAGTGCCTTGCCATGTGGTAAGGGCTCAATAGAAGTTTGCAAACATCATTATTGTATTATCATATTTTCTGATCACAATGCAGTGAATGGGAATCAGTAATGAAGAGATAAACACCACCCCCCAAATAAAAGACAAAACCTTTATATATACTGTGTAAACCTTTACGCATTTTATTACTTAGTAATAAAAAAGTGAATTATGGATATACACAACAATGTGGACAAGGAAAACATTCTGAGTAAAACCACATAAAGAGATAAACTGTATGATTTTATTTACATTAAGTATTAGAATAGGCAAAATTGGGGGACTTGGGTGGCTCAGTTGGTTAAACGTCTGACTTCAGCTCAGGTCATGATCTTACCGTTTGTGAGTTTGAGACCCACGTCGGGCTCTGTGCTGACAGCTCGGAGCCTGGGGCCTGCTTTGGATTCTGCGTGTCTCTCTCCCCCCTCCCTCCCTCCCTCCCTGCCTCTCTCTCTCTCTCTCTCTCTCTCTCTCTCTGCCCCTCCCCAGCTCATGCTGTCTCTCACTCTCAAAATAAATATTAAAAAAAAAAAAAAGCATAGGCAAAACTAATTTATGGTGGAAAAGAAATCAATACAGTGGTTTCCTCTGCAGGTTATGAGAGGGAATTGTCCAGGAAGGGCATGAAGGAACTTTCTGGGATGATGCTGTCATTCTCTATCTTGATAGGCATTTGGATTACACAGGTGTATATGTTTGTCACAACTCACATAATACATATATAAAATTTATGCATTTTATTATATGCATATTATATAAAAAGACTGAACAAATTGTTATATAATTGCAAAAAATGGGTAACAATTTAAAGTGCTTTTTAGGGAGATGGCTGAATAAATGAATAGTGGTATAAATGTATGATGAAATATAATGCAACAATTGAAAGAAATACATCTTTTGGGTAGATCTCATAGTCTTAACACTTACCGGAAAGACCCAAGTTGCAGAATGACAAAATACTATGTACTGTTGGTAGAAATCTGTATATTTAAAGTATAAAAACTTGGGTAGGAAGCACATGGTATTGGTCGTCTCTTAGAAGAGAAAAAAAAAAGAAAAATACAGATTTTCCAGTAAATAGTAATAGATCTATGAACTAGGCTATAAGAAGTTCAGAGTTCTGGATATCCAGTGGTAGTTTTTAAATTTTCCATAGTACTTATTAAACTGATAAGAACAGATTCTACACTTGATTTCAGCCAAAAGCCTGAGAAGTGATCCACAATATTTATTTATAAATAAATATGTTTATTAATCCTGTAGGATATTATTCTATCTCTGTCAAAATGTGAAATTCTTAGGCAATGTTATGATTGGAATTGTAGTATTCTAGCCATAAATTTTTTAATTCTGCAGAAATTCAGTAATTTCCTATAGCTGTTTTCTTGTTACTGTACTCAAGGATTTTTTGATGAGGGGAATGCAGATTTAAGACCCTAACTGGAAGAAATTCTTGCTTCATTTTGTTTTTGATGTCCTTCTCTTCCACACACTCCCAGCTCCAGTAAGGGAAATTTGAAAATTGTATAAAATTCTTTCTTGCCTCAGTCACTTTTTCTGTGAATCAAAGGTGTTCTCTCCGTGATGTCTAAAGTTTCTCATTTCTCTGATTTTATGATTTTTAAGTAGTTCTGGAAATGTTTGGATGCAAATATTAGCTTGTAGAGAATCCTGTGAAGATCGAAGCCTTACTTTTACCAGCTAACTTTACAGGTACTTATTTTACCAAATACCTTGTCAGATTTTAGAGTTCTGTAATACAGTGCATTTTCTTCATTTGGACTTAACAGATTTAAAAATTATTGTTAATTCTGGAATAGTCTATTTAGTCAACAAAAATTTTTAATTAAAAAAAAATCTTATGTTTAATTTTGAGAGTGAGAGAGACAGAAGGAGGGACAGAGAGAGAGTGAGACAGCAAATCTGAGACAGGCTCTGCACTGATAGTAGAGACCCCGATGCGGGGCTCGTACCCACAAACCACAAGATCATGACCTGACCTGAAGTCAGACACTCAACCTACTGAGCCACCCAGGCGCTCCTCAACAAATATTTTTTAAAGTGATTGTATATATGATTGTGGAAAACTTATAAATAATTAAAATAATTTGGATTTATTAACACAATTCTGTAAGACATCTATTATGAATTTTTGTACCACATATTTGTAGCCTAATAATAAGCATTAGCTGAGTTCTTTACATTTCCCAAAGTGCTTCCTATCTCCATTTATTTCACTTAATCTTCAAAACAACCTAGTAAGATATATGTGATTTGCAGATGTAAAAATTGTTGCTCAAAGAGATGAAGGTACTTATCCAAAGCCAGGATTAGAAAAATTCAGGATCTCTGACTCCTAATCTATTCTCTTTCCGCTTCCCTACTGTATTTTTGTTTCCGAGATCTTCTCTAGGGAAGTGAGATTAGTGAGGCATATGGTGATGTCTTATATGAGGGTGTACTGTAGACAGTGGAAGGGAAGGCAATAAAATATGGAAATAATGTAAAATTGATTATTTGTTTCATTGTCCTTATTCTCTTTATCCTTGGCTTCATTTTTATCACCAATTTTCATATTATTTATCATGGAAAATGTCTTAAATAAAATTGGTTCTAGGTTCTTTCCCCAGTTTCTCCCCCGACCTAACCAGAACTAGTTACTAGCAATTGTGTGTATTTTTAAATTGCTCTCATCTGTAACTTGCCTCATTTATGGGGTGGAAATAGCCTTTTCTGGTTTCACAGGGTTGTTGTGAAGGGCAGAGGGGATAAGATGGGAAAGGACTCTGAAGATCTTGAAATGCTTTACTTAACAGGGATTATTGTTGCTGCATGTCAGTCTCTGTGGCTCAGTCCATTGCTGGCCTGCTTTTAAATGAATTTATTCTGTTGAAATGTAATTAAACCGTATTAGAATTTCACCATTTAGTACTGCAACTCTCTTGCCTTACATTAGTAAGTTTGTACAGTCTTTTCTGATTAGGAGACATAGAGTGAAATGGTGTCATGTTGTGTGTTATTTAATTGTACTAGGTATAAAGTGTGCAGAGGGTTTTTCACTAATGCCAAATGGCAGGCCAACTGACCTGCACTGGAATTGCAGTGCAGCTACTAGTGCTTATATTACAGCCTGCATTTATTTTCATTTTTTATGTAATCTCTACACCCAACATGGGGCTCGAACTCACAACCCCAAGATCAAGAATCTCACGTTCCATGGACTAAGCCAGTCAGATGCCCCGTAGTCTAGCCTACATTTAAGATGAGCTCTGTGCATAGTAGGAAAGTGTGGCTGTTGGGTCCTCTGAAGCTGTGTAACAGAAAACATTTCTTGATACTTTTTGCCTTAGCACTTGCACTGGTAGTATTTACTGGAACATTTGGCACCTTGTTTCAGATATTACAAAATTAAAGGATACTTTAATGAGGGGAACTTTTAAAGGCTTTTACAAACCTCTGGAGGAGGATTTGCTTGATTTGTGGGATTCTTAGAGGAATATCATGTCAAATTAGTATGGCTTGTTATAATTAGATTTTATGAATATCTAAAATTGTGTACACTCTAAAGTAATGTAAAGAAAGCTGATGTTAACAAGCCCTTTTTTTCTTTTCTGGCATTTCTTAACTTTTTTCTTGAAAAGTATATGTATCTGTAGTTTATGTGTAAGTTCTATATAGATTCATTTCAGTTTAATTGAGCATCTGCGTACCAGGCATCAAACTTAATGCTTGGAGGTACAAAGATATGTAAGAGAGATAGACACAAATGCAGGTATTTTTTTTCTGCGTATGTATTCCCTATTTTATTTATTTTTTAATTTTAATTCCAATAAAGTTAACATACAGTGTTGTATTAGTTTTAGGTATACAGAATTGTCTGATAGTATATAGTACAGTATCATATATTAATATATAAAACATATGCTATTAGTATAGTGTAATATAGATTCAACATTTCCATACATTACCCAGTGTCCAAGTACACTCCTTTCTTAATCACCTTCACCTGTTTCACCTATTCCCCCACCCACCTTCCCTCTGGTAACCATCAGTTTGTTCTCTCTAGTTAAGCGTCTGTTTCTTGGTTTGTCTGTCTCTTTTTTTCCTTTGCTCATTTGTTTTGTTTCTTAAATTTCACATGTGAGTGAAAATCATACGGTGTTTGTCTTTCTCTGAGTGTTGTATTTCACTTAGCATTATACAGAGATATTTTCACTGTAATGTAGTTAGCAGTACGACAGATACATGCTTTGGGAATGTAGCAGACAGATACTTGGTCCAGCATAGAGGTTCAGGCAATGATCCTAAACGAACTCGAAATCAAATCTTGTAACAATGGAAGCACTTTGACTTTTCAGAAATGATAAACCAAAAATTTTTTATGTCAGTCTTGTGCAGATTCTGAAGTGGTGTTACTTAATTTTTATTTATTTTCCACTTTTATGTTTTATTTACTTTCAACTTTATTGAGGTATGATTTGCCTGCAATAAAAATCATTTTCAAGCGTACATAGTTTGATTTTTTTTAGTAATTGTATGTAATTAAATTATCACCACCACGCTCAAGATACGGAACATTTCCATCAGCTTAAAATGTTTTCTTGTGCCCTTTGATGCCCCAGCTGCAGACAGCTAGTGATCTTCTTTCTGTCATTATATCTGTGTCTTTCCTAGAATTCCTTATACATGGAATCATACTGTAGGTACTTTTGTGTTTAACATATTTTATTCAGTGTAATTTGTGTTCAGTGCAGTGTTTTTTGAGATTCATATTGTTGCATATCTTAATATTTTATTCATTTTTTATTGCTAAGTAGTTTTCCATAGTAAGGGTATATCGCAGTTTGTTTATCCATTCACCAGTGGATGGGCATTTCATTGTTTCCAGTTTTTAGCTGTTACAAACTGTTTACATTTTTGGCTGCTGTGATATTTGTGTACAAGCCTTTGAATGGACCTGTTTTCATTTCTCTTCAGTAAATACCTAAGAGTGTGATTGCTGGGTCCTTTATTTAATACATGTGTATTCACTTGATAAGAAACAGCCAAAATGTTTTCAGAGTAGCTGTACCATTTGGTATTCCTGTCAGCAGTATATGAGCATTCCAGTTGTACCATATCCTCATAAACACTTGATATTGTTAGTGTTCTTAACTTCAGTAATTCTAGTGGGGTGTTTGGTGGTATGTCATTTTAATTTGCATTTTGTTAATGACCAGTGATGTTAAACATCTTTTCATTATTGTTGACCATTTAGATAGTTTCTTTTGTGAAATGCCAGTTCACATCTTTTGCCCATATTTAAAAATTGGATTGTTTGGGGGTGCCTGGGTGGCTCAGTCGGTTAAGCGGCCGACTTCGGCTCAGGTCATGATCTTGCGCTTTGTGAGTTCCAGCCCCGTGTCGGGCTCTGTGCTGACAGCTCAGAGCCTGGAGCCTGTTTCAGATTCTGTGTCTCCCTCTCTCTGACCTTCCCCCGTTCATGCTTTGTCTCTCTCTATCTCAAAAATAAACGTTAAAAAAAAAAAATTTGAAAAAATAAAATAAAAATTGGATTGTTTGACTTCTTAATGTTGAACTGTAAGAGTTATTTATGCGAGCCCTTTATAAGATAATTTTTTCTCCTTCCTAGTGTGTGGCTTGCTTTGTCATTTTCTTAACTTGTGTCTTTCAAAGAATAAAAGGTTCAAATTTGGGTGAAATCTGCTTCATCAAATTTTTCTTTGCTTTTTTGTGCCCTGCTTAACATTTAGTGTCACGATCCATTTCAAGTTGATTGTTCCATCACCATTTGTTGAAAAACTTACCTTTGCTGCATTGAATTAGCTTTTGCATCTTTGTTGAAAATCACTTGGGGTGTGTGTGTGTGTTTTCATGGATACTATTTTGATTCATTGAGCTATTTATCTTCATGTCACTACCACACTGTTTTGATAACTATAGTCTTATTGTAAGTCTTGAAATTAAGTAATGTAAATCTTCCCATCGTGTTCTTTTTCAGAGGTGTTTTAGCTATTTTAGATTTTTTGTTTTCAATAGAAAGCTTATTAACTATTAACTTGTCAATTTCTTCAAAAGGCCTGCTAGGATTTTAATTGTGACTGTATTGACTCTGTTTTTCAGTTCCAGTAGAACTGTCATTTTAATAACATAAAAGTCTTTCAGTCCATGAACGTAGGATATCTTTCCATTTATTTATTATTTAATATATTTAATGTTCCTTCACAGTGTTTTGCATTTTTCAGTGTCTTGGTATTCCATATCATTTGTTAAATTTATCCATAAACATTTTATTTTATTTTTTGATGCTGTTGTAAATGGAGCATTGAAAAAATTCATTTTCTTACTGTTCATTGCTGATATGGAAGTGAATATTGAATATTAGGTTATATCCTGTGACCTAGCTAAATTTACTAATTTAGTAGCTTTTCTGTGGATTTCTTAATATTTTCCCTGTAAAAAAATTTTTTTTTCTCTGTACATAATCATGTCATCTAAAAAAAAGATAGTTTGACTTTTTCCTTTCCAATTCTTATGCCTCATTCCTTTTCTTGCCCTTTCATATTGTACCAGTTAGTGAATGGAAGTGATGAGAGTGGACATCCTTACTTTCTATCTCTTTGCTTTCTTCCTAATCTTAGGTCAAAATCATTGAGACTGCACATGCTTTATCTGTAGAGTTTTAATAGATGCCCTTAATCAGGTCTAGGAAGATTCTTTTTTTTTTTTTTTTTTTTTAAGTTTATTTATGTATTTTGAGAGTGAGCGAGCCATGCTTGTGCATGAGCAGGGAAGGAGCAGAGAGAGAGGGAGAGAGAAAATCCCAAGCAGGCTCTGTGCTGTCAGTGCAGAGTCCATTGCAGGGCTTGATCTCATGAGCAATGAGATCATGATCTGAGCCGAGATAAAAATTCAGACCCTTAACTGACTCAGCCACCCAGGAACCCCGGAAGTTTCTTTTTATTTCTAGTTTCTTGACAGTTTTTGGTTAAGGCATTTCATTTGAATTTCATTTTTTTCCAGCTATATTGAGATGTAATTGACATATAACATTGTATAAGCTTAAGGTATACAGTGGGATGATTCAATACATGTCTATATTGCAAAATGATTACCACTATAGGTTAGTTAACACATCCATCATATCACATAATTAACTTTTTTGTGTGTGTGGTAAGAACATTTAAGGTCTATTTTTTTTTTTTTAGCAACTTTCAATGTATAATCTACAATTGTTAACTATAGCCACTCTGATGTACATTTAGAACTATATGATATACCCCAGAACTTATTCATCTTGTATTGATTTGTACCCTTTGACCACCATCTCCCCATTTCCCCCATCCTCTAGCCACGACTATTCTGTTTCTGTGATTTTTTAGCTTTTTTGGATTCCACATATAAGTGAGATCATACAGCATGTTTCTCTGTCTGACTTATTTCACTTAGTATAATGCCCTCAATTTCCATTGATCTTGCAAATGGCTAGATTTCCTTTTTTGTGTGTGTCATTGTGTATATGTATATATTTGTGTATGTATGTATACACACATGTGCGTGCACACACAGACCATGCTTTTTTAATCCATTTTTCTGTCAGTGGACACTTAGGTTGTTCCTATGTCTTGGCTATTGTGAATAATGCTATATTGAATACAGGGATATAGATATCTTTTCAAGATACTGATTTCATTTCCTTTAGATACAAACCCAGAAGTGGGATTACTGAATCATGTGCTAGTTTTATTTTTAATTTTTTGAGAAACCTCCATACCGTATCCCATAGTGGTTGCGCCAGTTTACATTCCCACCAACAGTGCCTAAGGATTATGTGTTCTCCACGTTGGCCAACACTTGTTTCTTTTCTTTTTGGTAATTGCCATACGAACAGGTGTGAAATAATATCTCATTTTGGTTTTAATTTATGTTTCCTTGATGATTGGTGATGTTGAGTACCTTTTCATGTACCTGTTGACCATTTGTATTTCTTCTTTAGAAAACTGTCTTTTCAGCTCCTCTTCCCCCTTTTAATTGGGTTATTATTATTTTTGTTTCCTACTGAGTTCTATGAGTTTCTTATGTATTTTGGATAGTGACACCTTATCAAATATTTGGCTTGTAAATATTTTCTCTCAGTCTGTAGGTTGCCTTTTTATTTTGTTGATTGTTTCTTTTGCTGCGCAGAAGGTTTTTAGTTTGATGTAGTAAAACTTGTTTATTTTTGCTTTTGCTGCTGGTGATTTTGTATCATTTCCAAGAAATTATTGCCAAGACCAATGTCAAGGAACTGTTTTACCTTATGTTTTCTTCTAGGAGTTTTATGGTTTCAGGTCTTACAGTTAACTATTTCGAGTTAATTTTTGTAAGTGGTATAAAATAGGGGTCCAGTGTCATCCTTTTATATGTGGATAGTGTTCTCACTACCATTTATTGAAGACACTGTCCTTTCCCCATTGAATATTCTTGGCTCCCTTGTCAAATATTAGTTGACTGTATATACATGGGTTTGTTTCTGGGCTCTCTATTCTGTTGTAGGTCTATGTGTCATTTTATTTTATTTTATTTTATTATTTTTTAATGTTTGTTTTTGAGAGACAGAGAGAGACAGAGTGTGAGCAGGGGAGGGGCAGTGAAAGAAGGAGACACAGAATCTGAAGCAGGCTCCAGTCTCTGAGCTGTCAGCACAGAGCCCGATGTGGGACTCGAAGTCATGAACTGTGAGATCATGACCTGAGCCGAAGTCAGATGCTTACTGACTGAGCCACCTAGGTGCCCCCATGTGGGTTTTTTTTTTTTTGATGCCAGTACCATATAAATATTCATTTATATGCTGAACATTAGCAATATAAAGTGTCACGTACCATGGAAAAGTGCCATTGGTGGGTCAGTGTGCCATAATACAGATGTATTCTTATTGACAGGATCTTATTCACAGGAAATATCAATAAGTTATTTTGTTAAGTAAAATTGGGGCACCTAAGTAGCTCAGTCTGTTAAGCATCCAACTCTTAACTTAGGCTCAGGTCATGATCTCACCGTTCGTGGGTTTGAGCTCCACATTGGGCTCTGCACTGACGGATTCTGTGTCTGTCTCTCTCTGCCCCTCCCCTGCTTTCTCTCTCTCAAAATAAATAAAATAAACTTTAAAAAACAAATATTAAGTAAAATTAACATAACAAAGTTATGCTTATTTTAACATTTTAAAGTATACAATTAGGTGGTTTCCAATATATTCACAGTGTTGTACAAGTATCATCACTAATTCCAGAACATTTTTATTACCCTGAAAGAAACCCCATACAAATAAGCAATCACTTGCCATTTCACCCCCTTCCCTAAGCTCATGACAATGATTAATCTGCTTTTTATTTCTATGGATTTGCTTTCTCTCAACATTTCATAAAAATGGAATCATTTAGTATGTGGCTGTAATTTTTAATTTATATGTCAACTTGGCTGGGCCACAGTGCCCAGACACGTGTCAAATATTATATGAATGTTTTTCTGAAGATGTTTTTGTATGGGACTAATATTTATATCAGTAGACTTTGAATAAAGCAGATTGCTCACCCTAATATGGTGGGCCTCATCTAATCAGTTGAAGGCCTGAATAGAACAAAAGACTGGCTTCCTTCCCAGGTAAGGGAATTCTGCAGCAGATGGCCTTTGGACCTAAAAGCAGCTCCTTTGTGGGTCTCCAGCCTGATGACCTTTGACTTAAATGGTAACATTGGCTTTTCTCTGGGTCTCCAGCCTATTATCCCACCCTGCAGATTTTAGATTTGCCAATCTCCATAATCATGTGAGCCAGTACCTTAAAATAAATATCTTTTTATACATATACACATCATCTTGGTTCTATTTCTCTGGAGAACCTATAAATACGGTGGCCTTTTGTGGCTGGCTTCTTTCACTTACCAAGTATTTTTTGAGGTTCATCCATGTTGTAATATGTATCAGTATTTATTACTCTCTATAGCTAAGTAAAATTTCATTTTATGGATATACCACATTTTGCATATTCATTGATCTGTTGATGGGCATTTGGGTTATTTCCACTTTTTGGCTATTATGGATAACACTGCCATGAACTTTGGTCTATAAGCTTTTGTTTTAATTTTTCACTTCTTGTGAGTATGTATGCTGAGGAGTGGAATTGTTACATCACATAGTAATTCTGTGTTTACTTTTTTTGAGGATGTGTCAAGTTGTTTTCTAGAAGCTGTACTGGTTTACATTCTCATCAGCAATGTATGAAGGTTCTTACTTCTCCACATCCTGGCCAGTATTTGTTCTTTTGCTTTTGTGTATAACCATTCCAGTGGGTCTGAAGTGATAACTTGCGGTGGTTTTGATTTGCATTTTCCTAGTGACTAATGGATGTTGAACATCTTTTCATGTGCTTTCATGTGCTTATTGACCGTTTGTATATTTTCTGTGGAAAAATGTATATTTAATACTTTTGCCTTTTTAATTTAACTTAAATTTTTAAAAAAGTTTTATTTATCTTGAGAGAGAGAGCATGAGGAGGGGAAGGGGCAGAGTGAGAGGGAGAGAGAGAATCCCAAGCAGTCTCTGTGCTGTCAGCTTGGAGCCTGACGTGGGTCTTGATCCCATAAACCGCAAGACCATGACCTGAGCTGAAATCAAGAGTAAGACACCAACTGACTGAGCCACCCAGAATCCCCTGCTTTTGCCTTTTTAAAATTGGGCCATTGGTCTCTTTGCTATAGATTTTTAAGAGTTCTTTATGTATTCTGGATATTAAGCCCTTATATCAGATACATGATTTGCAAATAATTTTCCTATTCTATTGTCTTTTCATTTTCTTTCCTTCCTTCCCTTTCATATTCTTTCCTTTTGTTTTTTTTAAAAGTAATCTCTACATCAAAGTGGGGCTCGAACTCATAATCCCAAGATCAAGAGTCACATGCTCTACTGACTGAGCCAGCCAGGCAACCCTTCTTTTCATATCCTTGATAATGTCTTTTTTTTTTTTTTAACTTTTTTAACATTTATTCATTTTTGAGAGAGAGAGAGACAGAGCATGATCTGTGGAGGGGCAAAGGGAGAGAGAAGAGACACAGAATCTGAAGCAGGCTCCAGGCTCTGAGCTGTCAGTACAGAGCCCAATGCGGGGCTCGAACCCACAAACTGAGATCATGACGTGAGCCAGAGGCAGATGCTTAACCGACTGAGCCACCCAGTTGCCCTGATAATGTCCTCTGATGCATATTTTTAACTTTGATGAAGTTGTTTTACTTTTTTTTTTCTTTTCTTGATATGCTTTTGGTGTTCCATTTAAGAATCTATTGCCAAATTGGAGATCTTGAAGATTTACTCCTATACTTTCTTTTAAGAATTTTATAGTTTTAGCTATTACATTTAATCGTTGGTCCACTTTGAGTTAAATTTTACATTTGGAATGAGATAGGGGTCCAATTTCATTCTTTTGTATATGGAAATTCACTTGTAGCACTATTTGTTGAAAAGACTATTCTTTCTCCTTTTAATGGTTGTGGCATCCTTGTTGAACAACAACGTGGGGCTTGAACTTGTGAACCACAAGATCATGACCTGAGCTGAAGTAGGATGCTTAACTGACTGAGCTACTCAGGCATCCCAGAACTACATATTCTTAAATAACTAGTGGGTCAAAAGAAATCACTGGGAAAATTAGAAAATACTTTGACGGGAATGAAAACAAAAACACAGTATACCAAAACTTACAGTATGCAGTGAAGCTACTCTGGGAAATTAGTAGCTCTGAACACCTACATTAAAAATAAAGATCTCAGATCAACCTAACTTTACACCCAAGAAACTAGTAAATAGCAAACCAAATCCAAAACCAGAAAAAGGGAGAAAATAATAAAGATTAGATCAGAGATAAATGAAATAGAGGATAGAAAGACAGTAGAGAGAATGAATGAAACCAAAGTCGATTCTTTGAAGAGCTCAACAACAGGCAAATCTTTAGTCTAAGAAAAAAGAGAGAAGATGCAAATAGCTAAAATGAGAAATGAAAATGGGGGCATTACTCTTTATTCTACCATTAAAATAAAAAGTATTATAAGAGTACTATGAGCAGTTGTATGCCAACAAATTGGATAACCTAGATGAAAAGGACAAATTCCTAGAAACACACAAATTACCAAAACTGATTCAAGAAAAGAATAGAAATTCTCAACAGACCTTTTACAAATAATGAAATTGAATCAGTAATTAAAAACCTTCCAACAAAAAGTCTAGGAGTAGACATCTTCATAGGTGGACTTTACTAAACAGTTAAAGAAGAATTAACACCAGTCCTTCTCAAACACTCCCTCCCAACCCCCCCCCACCAAAAAAAAAAAGAAGAGAAGGGAACACTCACATTCTATGAGGTCCTCATTATTCTGATATGAAAGTCACACAAAGATATCACAAGAAAACTACAGATCAATATCCCTTATGAACATTGATGGAAAAATTCTCAAAAAACAACAACACATTTACAGGATTATACACTTTGACAGAGTGAGATTCATCCCAGGAATGTAAAAGTTCAATATAAGAAAATCAATGAATGAAATACACCATACAAATAGAACAAAGGACAAAACCATATAATCATGTCAATAGAGACAGGAAAAGCATTTGACAAAATTCAGCACCTTTTCATGTTAAAACTGCTCAGTAAACTAAAGGCACAGCATAGAAAATATAGTCAATGATATTGTAAGAGCACTGTGTGGTAACAGATGGTAGCTACACTTGTGATGATCATAGCATAACTTAAAGAGAAGTTGGATCACTGTTATATACCTGAAATACTGTAACACATATAAACACATGTAGTATCCTGTGTCAGTTATACTCAAAAAATTTAGACAAATATATTAAAAAACACTCAGTAAACTAGGAATAAAAGGAAACTTCCTTTTAAAAAAATTATTTGTTTTGAGAGAGAGGGAGGGAGCGGCAGAGAGAAAGGGAGAAGGAGAATCTCAAGCAGGCTCCGGGCTATCAGCTTGGAGCCCAGCATGGGGCTTGATCTAGTGAACCATGACACCATGACTAGAACTGAAACCAAGAGTCAGATGCTTAACTGACTGAGCCACCAGGTGCCCCGGAAACTTCCTTAATATGATAAAGGGCTCATAGAAAAACCCACAGTAACATTCATTATACAGTTGACCCTTGAACAACATGGGTTTGAACCATGTGGGTCCAAATTTTTTTGATAAATACAGTACTATAAATTTATTTTCTCTTCCTTATGATTTTCTTAATAACATTTTCTTTTATGTAGCTTAGTTTATGGTAAGAATACAGTATATAATATAACATACAAATGTGTTAATTGTTTGTTATTGGTAAGGCTTACAGTCACCAGTAGGCTATGCATAGTTAAGGTTTTGGGGAGTCAAAAGCCATACATGGATTTTTGACAGCTTGTATTGTGTAAGGGTCAGCTGTACTCAGTGGCAAAAGACACATCTTTCCCCCTAACATCAGGAACAAGAGGGAATCCCCACTTTCTCCACTGCTCTTCTCTTGGCATTTGAACATTGTAATTTGATCTGAAAGTGGTATTTCTTTATTAGTTTTTAAAATTATTACTTAAGTTTTAAAAGTTCATTTGAAATATTGGTTACATATTTCATTTGCTTGATGGCAGCATTTTTCTCATGAGTGTCCTTTGGCTACTGTTTTTCCTTTTTTAAAATTTACATTTGGGTTATTTATTTTTTGAATGAAAGGGGTTTTCCCCGTACTACTTTTTGTAGGTATCTCAGGGTAGCTACAGTCTTCCAAATCTACAGTAATTTTCTTTACAACCAGGTTTGTGTGTATTAATTTATTTTATTTCTCCTTTACCAGAGAAGATTGGACCGTTGGTAGTGCAGGCTGTCTCACTATCTTTTTGCCACACCAGCAACCTAATTTCTGCTAGTGTAGCTTGTTTATGTGATTCCTAATTTAGTACTGTCTCCTCTACTTCTTCAAACTGTGAACAACAAAGCTCTTTCCCCAGCCCACGTCCCCTGTTTTCGTTGTTGCAAATGTGGTTTAAATTTTATACCTCAGGAAGTATACTTGAAGAAATGTAGACACCTCCCCCCTTGAGTTTTGGAGCCTTGTGCCTTATATTCACCCTCCTTCTCCAGTTTGTCTCTCTTTTGGCTTATCTTTCACTTATATTTCATATGTTTCCTAGTTTTATTGGAGATCATGTTTGCATGTATGTTTTTTATTCTCTTTATTGCTTTTGAGTAACTTCTGGGAGGAGTAAGAAGATTTTCACTTTGCTCTGTCATGAAGACCAGAGTTGCTTAAAATGTATTTTTTGTTAGTGCTGTGCATATTCATTTAGTCAAAATATTTAAACTGGATTAAATTTGATAATTCTAAGCTGTGGAATGTATTTGCACTTATTTAACAAAGACTTGTCTAACATTTAGTATGTGCCAAGTCTGTTCTAAGTGCTTTACAAATATGTACATTTCATCTTCATAATAATCCTGTGAGGTAGGTGTTCTTTTTATTCCCATTTAACCAATAGGACACTGAAGCACAGTCAGGAAAATTAACTTGCCCAAGGTTGCCTGCCTAATTAATAAGAAATAAGAACACTTTCTGCTTTTCATTTTATGACGATAGCATTTGTGGATCTTGGCATCATCCATTTATACCTTGTCTTAATGGATCCCTTGAGAAGAGAGTCTATGTCTTATTCATCTTTTTATTTCCAATGCCTCTTTAGCAGAATACCTGAAATTCAGAAGATACTTGATGAATGTTGGTGACTATTTTTATTAGGAGCCAAGTAATTTCCTCTGTGCCAGACTTTTATAGTTTTCAGTTCTTTATTCTACTTGCTTTGTTTAAAAAAAAGTTTTTTGTGTTTCATGTCATCATTTTAATGTTATTGCCATATTTGCTGTAATAATACCCCTAAAAACAGCCATTGTATTCCAGAACAAAATTATAAAGGTTTTTTTTTTAATTAAAGAATTATCAATATGCTAATAATATAAGCACTAATTCCCTTACCCCAGCTTGCTGTCCATGTTAAAAAATTATTTTTTATATCCTAATATTAGTTCTATTTAAAGTATTATTTATAAAATAACAGAGGTGAACTAACTCAGAGTAGTAAAATATGGTAGTTATAGTTCATTTGTTTTTGTTTTTTGTTTTTTTAGTCCATGCATATTTAATACTCATTTTTTTTTCTATTTTAAGCATATATTACCATTTAGGGGCACCTGGGTGGCTCAGTTGGTTGAGCATCCGACTTCGGCTCAGGTCGTGATCTCACAGCTTGTGGGTTCGAGCCCTGCATCGGGCTGTGTGCTGACAGCTCAGAGCCTGGAGCCTGCTTCGGATTCTGTCTGCCTCGCTCTCTACCCCTCCCCCACTCGTGCTCCGTCTCTGTCTTTGTCTCTGTCTCTAAAAAATGAATGAAAACCTTAAAAAAAAAAAAAGAATATATCACCATTTTAAAAAACCTTTAAAAAAAGTTTTTATTTAAATTCCAGTTAAAGATACAATGTAATACTAGTTTCAAGTGTTCAATACAGTGATTTAACACTTCCATACAACACCCTGTGCTCCTCACAACAAGGGTACTTCATCTCCCTCACTTATTTTACCCATTCCCCCACCCACATCCCCTCTGGCCACCATCAGTTTGTTCTCTATAGTGTAGAGTCTGTTTCTTGGTTTGCCTCTTTTTTTTTTTTTTTTTTTTTTGCCTTTGCTTATTTGCCTTGTTTCTTAAATCTACAGATGAGTGAGATCATACAGTATTTATCTTTCTCTGACTTATTTTCACTGAGCATAATACTCTCTAGCTCCATCCATGTCCCTGCAAATGGCAAGATTTCATTTTTTATTGCTGAGTTATATTCCATTATGAATATATATGTATCACATCTTCTTTATCATCAGTTGATGGGCATTTGGGCTGCTTCCATAGTTTGGCTATTGTGGATAATGCTCCTGTAAACATTGGGGTGCATGTATCTCTGAATTAGTATTTTTATATTCTTTGGATAAAACACTTAGTAGTGCGATTGCTGGATTGTAGGGTAGTTCTATTTTTAACTTTTTAAAAAAGTTTATTTATTTATTTTGAGAGAGAGAAAGAGAGTGAGCACACGTGTGTGCATAAGCAGGGGAGGGGCAGAGAGAGAAAGGGGAAGAGATAATCCCAAGCATGATCCACGCTCAGCACAGAGCCCAACGGAGGGCTCTATCTCACGAGTGTGAGATCACAATCTGAGCCGATATCGAGAGTCCAACGCTTAACCAACTGAGCTAGGCACTCCTTTTTTAACTTTTGAGGAACCTCCATACTGTTTTCCAGAGTGGCTGCACCAGTTTGTGTTCCCACCAACAGTGCAAGAGGGTTCCCCTGTCTCCACATCCTCACCAACATCTGTTGTTTCTTTTGTTGTTGATTTTAGCTATTTTGACAGGTGTGAGGTGGTGATCTCTCATTGTAGTTTTGATTTGTATTTTCCTGATGATCAGTGGTGTTGGGCATCGTTTCATGTGTCTGCTGATCATCTGTATGTCTTCTTTGGAAAGATGTCTATTCATGTTGTCTGCCTATTTTTAATTGGATTATTCATTTTTTGGGTATTGAGTTTTAAAAGTTCTTTATATATTTTGAGTATATATCACTGTTGATCTATTATGCCAGTGATAGACACCTGGACTACTTCCTGTTTTTGTCTGTTTATGAATAAAGGTGCTATAGATATTTTTGTTGAGTGTTTTTAGGGATGTGTATTTTCATCTCTCTTGGTAAATGCCCACTATTAGAATTGCTGTGTCAAGATAGATGTGTGCTTAATTATGTAATAAAAACCATATTTTTTCCCAAAGTGGTTGTATTATTTTACATTCCCACCACCAACATACTAGAGTTTTATAGCTCTATCATCCCATTGATATTTGTAGTTATCAGTCTTTTAAGTTTTAGCCATCTGGTATGTGTGTTTATCTGTATTTTTAACATTTATCATTATGGTTATTAATATCCCATTTCCACTACCACCATTAATAATTTGAACATTCTTAGGTGTTCTGCTTATCCTGGTGATGAATTATTGAGTTAGGGAGTCCCCAAGACAACTCTCACTTTTGACACCAACCGCAAGTTTGGAGGTCTCAAAGTTTACCCTCACTTCTGACATGATTTGCAAGATCAGGGAGCCCCAGGACCACCCTTAGATTTGATAATTCAATAGAAGGACTCACAGAACTCATTGAAAGTTTACTGAAGTGTGTGTATGGTGTGTGTGTGTGTGTGTGTGTGTGTGTGTGTTTTATAGTGAAAGGATATTACCTTATAATCAGCCAAGAGAAGAGGTATATTTGGTCACCATGATATGATTAACTGCCCATGTGGCTGACCTTATTAGTTTCCAGCTTCTTCAGAGGTTGAACTGATAACCATGTGTTAGGAACCCCCCTCCCCCTCCACACCACTCTCAATAAATCACATTGCTATCATAGACTATGCATGGCCTAAGGTCCCCAGGTAAACAAAAACACTGTTATCAGACATGACATTCCATAGGTTTAGAGATCATTCCCCAGAAGTCAAGGGCAAAGGCCAGACCTCTCTTGGGGTAAGGTTAATCCTTTACTGCACATTCATATACCCTCCTTGTTTTTTAAAGCTCATGTACACAAAATAGTTAGGTTTTCTGATACAGTCTGTCCAAGGTTGAGAAACTTAACTGGTCCATATGGATATAGATTGTGATCTTGGTTCTACTGAGCTATTTAATTCATACTCATGAAGAGCCTGAAACCTGATTATTTAGTTTCTATCCATTCATTCAGCAAACATTTACTGAATAAACTTCTTTAGCTTTCAGGCACTGTGCTACACATATAAATACAAAACACACTCCTTGCTCTCAGGGAACTCTAGTCAATTCACAATTAAAATACTTGAAGCAGGTGCTTTGTTACATCATGCTGGAGGACCTTAGAGAAAGGGTATCCAAATCACAAGTGGAATTCAGGAAGACTTTTTAGAGGTTATGCTTAAGCTAAGTTTTGAAGGAGGAGGAAGAATTAAGCCAAATAATGGGGGAAGGGAATTCCAAGTAAAAAGGAGTACATTTGCTAGACTATGAGCATGAGCCTACTGGTCCTTTTAAGAACTTTAGCTGGGGTCTGAGATGTGAATGGGGGAGTTTACAGAGATAAAGTCACATACAACCTTAAGGGAATTTAGCTTTTTACTCTGGGAGTGATGAGGAGCTTTTTTAGGAATATTAGTAGGAGAGTAGCTTGATCAGATTTGTTTTAGAAAAATTATTTGGAATATTGGATTTTATTAGAGAAATAACTATTACAGGGATTTATTCTTACTTTATATATGTTGTTTATAGCAACATTATTTATAATAGGTAAGATATGAAACAACCCAAATTCATCAGTAGATAAATGAATAAACAAATTGTAGTATATCCATACAGTGGAGTATAATAATAATTGTATTTTTACAGTGGAGTGGAATAATAATTCAGTCACAAAGGGTAATGGAGTATTGATACCTTCTACAACTTGGACCTTGGAAACATACTAAGTGAAAGAAGTCAGTCAAAGGGTCATGTATGATTCCTTTCATATGAAATCTCCAGAATAGGCAAATATGTAATAGAGGCAGAAAAATATATTACTTTTTGCCAGGGATAAAAGGAGGGGGAATGGAGAGAGTGATTACTTAATGAATATGGAGTGTTCTGGAGTAATGAAAAGGTTTTGAAAGTGGGTAGAGGTGGTAGTTGCATACTGTGAACACATGAAATGCTGTTGAACTGAACACTTTATTATTTATTTATGTATTTAATTTTTATTTTTATTTACTTTATTTTCTTTTATTTATTTATTTTTTTAACTGAACACTTTAAACTGGTTAATTGTGGGGTGCCTGGGTGGCTCATTCGGTTATGAACTCGTTGTTGGTGAGTTGGAGCCCTGCATCGGGCTCTGTGCTGACAGCTTGGAGCCTGGAGCCTGCTTCTGATTCTGTGTCTCCCTCTCTCTCTCTGCCCCTTTCCAGCTCATGCTCGGTCTCTCTTTGTCTCTCAAAAATAAATAAATGTTAAAAACATTTTTTAAAATTATTAGTTGTATGTCATATAAATTTCACCTCAAAAATATATACACATCCACATGGTATGAATTCAAATAACACAAACAATGCAGTAAAAGGTCCAGTTCCTTTCTTCATATGGAGCCATTGTCAAGTCAGTTTCTTGTTAATATTTCAGAGAATTCTATCACAGTGATTTCCTAGGGAACCACAGTAGGCATTTTTCCACAGAGTAGTTTTTCATTTAAGGGACTACAGATCTTCCTTGACTTACAGTGGGGTTATGTTTTGATAAACTCATTGAAAGTTGAAAATAATGACATTAGGTCAAAAATGCATTTTGTATACCTAACCTACAAAACATCATAGCTTAGCCTAGCCTACCTTAAACATGCTCAGAACACTTAGATTAGCATACAGTTGGGCAAAATAATTTAACGCAAAGCCTATTTTATAACAAGGTGTTGACAATCTCATGTAATTTATTGACTACTGTATTGAAAGCGAAAACCAGAATTGTTGTATGGGTATAGAATGGTTGGTTATAAGTAAGGTGTTTACCATTGTGATTGCGTGGCTGACTGGGAGCTGGGGTGCACTGATGCTGCCTTGCACAACAGTGGAGAGTTTTGTGCTGGCCCAGGAAAAGATCAAAATTTAAAATTTGAAGTTCGGTTTCTACTGAATGCATATCACTTTTGCACCATTGTAAAGTCGAAAAATTGTAAGTCGAACCATTGCAAGTTGGGGACCATCTGTGTTGTAATGGAGTAGTATTGTAATTATAATACAGCATATATGGGTAAACATTTTCATGTAAAAAGATAGTATACTATATATACATTAATCTGTAACTTTTCTGTTTACTTAACATTGCGTCTTCTTGTAAAGTTGACGCAGTAGAATTTACTAAGTAATCCATGTTTTCTCCTTTGAATCAAAATGTCTTCTTTTTCAGTTACCAAATTTTTGTGTATTTAGGTGCATTTCTGACTTCTGTTTCATTATCTTTCTGTTTATTCATGTTCCATTACTAAGCTATCTTAATTATTGCCACCTTATTAAATTAGTTTTTATTATGTGGTGAAGGTAGGTCTTTTGAAATACTCTTTCTCAGAATCGTAATAACTGTTCTTAAGTGTTCATTTTTTCCATGTGAACTTTATAATCAACCTATTTAGGTAAAAGAAAAATGCTTTTGAAATATGGCAAACTTATCTCAACTCTCCAACCTTTGGCAACCACTAATCTACTTTATGTCTCTGTAGGCTTGCTTATTCTGGGACATTCTGTATAAATGAAATAATGTAATATGTGTCCTTTTATGTGGCTTCTTAGCATAGTGTTTTCCAGGTTCATCCATACTGTATCATGTATCAGTATTTCATTCCTTTTTTGAATAATATTCTATCATATGATATAGCACATCTTATTTATCTGTTCACCAGTTAATGGACTTTTGGGTTGATTCCACTTTCTGGCTATTATGAATAATGTTGCTATGAACATTTGCTTACAAGTTTTTATATAGACAAGTTTTCTTGGGTATGTACCTAGGAATAGAACTGCTGGGTCAATATGGTAACTCTATGTTTAACCTTTTGAGGAACTCCTACACTATGATTTTCTAAAGCAGCTGCATCATTTTATATTCCTACCAGCATTGTATGACAGTTCTAATTTCTCTACGTCTTTGCCATCGCTTGTTCTTGTCCATCTGTTTAATTATAGCATCCATTAATATTTTTAAAGATGTTTATGAGAAACTGATGTTGAATTTTAACAAATGCCTTTTCATCTTCTATGGAGATTATGAGAAGATTTTTTTGTTCTCTCTTGATACTGTGAATTATAACAAATAGGTTTCTAATATTAATGATGTTGATTTTGAATAGTTGTCAACTTGGATTTGTTTTCTTTCTTTAGAACAGAAAATTACTTAGCAGACATGTAATTGTTTCATAACAGTTAAAAAATCCACCGAGAATTTTAAAATTAATTGATACGCACATTCAGAATAAGAGTTCCCATTTTCTTGGAGACTTCACTTGAACATCCTTATTTTAAGATGAGTTACATCTAGGCTTTCAAGCTAAATAAATAAACACTGAATGCTAAATGAATACTACTACTGAATAAATAGCTTAAATGTTTGCTTTCATGTTTTGTGAAATATTAGAAAATACTACCTCCTTCAAAATATGGGTAAGTTTTCAGATTTTTTTTTTTTTTTTTTTTTTTTTTTTGAGAGCAAGTGAGCACAGGTGGGGAGAGCCTCACTCCCAGGGCAGAGCCTGATGCAAGGCTCAGTCCCACGACCCTGGGATTACTAACCTGAGCTGAAATCAAGAGTCAGACACTTAACCGACTAAGCCACCAAAGTGCCCCAGTTTTCAGATTTTTTAATGATGAAAGTATAAGCTAGTTCATTTTAGTTTCTTCTGACTGGGTATTTATGATAGGTGAGAAGATAACGTATATACATACATATATATATGTGTATATATATATATATATTTTTTTTTAATTTATTTTTGAGAGAGAGAGAGTGGGAGGGAGAGGGCAGGGAGAGGGGGAGAGAGAGAGAGACAGAGAGAGAGAATCCCAAGTAGGCTCTGCACTGTGAGCGCAGAGCCTAATGTGTGGGGCTTGAACTCATGAACTGTGAGCCAAAAACCAGAATTGGGTGCTCAACCGACTGAGTCACCCAGGCGCCCCAAGCACTTAATATATTTTAAATAACTAAATTTTACTCTATCATTTGACATGGGTACTGTTATAACTATCCCCATTTTGAGGCACAGAGAAGTCAAGTGACTTGACCAAGATCATAGGGCTACTAAGTGGTAGAGCCAGAATTTGAATGTAGTTTTTCTGAGTCCAGAGCCTTTTGTCAGCAGTGTTCCTAGAACATAAGATGAATAAAATATTGTCCTTTCCCTGAACACAGTTTTTACTGGGTAGTGTCTGAGGATGTGTTGATAAATTTACATAAAATTATTGTTATACTTCTGCTAATGAATTTTTATTTGTGTTTTTAGGACATTCAGTCAGAAGAAGGCTGCTATTGAAAGAGAGTATGCACAGGTAAGCTTAGAAATTGAGGTGACCATTCTAGGTATACCTCTTCTTTGGCTTAAAGGCAGATATACTCATTAGAGAGAAACTTGTTATCCCTGCATCCTGTTTTTCTTCTTATTTCTGACTATCTCACTTTGATTCTCTCTTTACTCCATTTGAATCTCTAGATGAGGAGCTAAGTTGCTCCTTACTACAATGAAAGTTATGAACTTTTGGAGAGAAGATAATATTTATAGCAGTTGTAAGGTATTTACAAATATAAATAATAATGCATATACTTTATAAGTATATATAGGTGACTCTCAAACAACATGGGCTTGAACTATGATTGTCCACCAATATGTGGGGTTTTTTTGGATAAATATATGTACAGTACTGTAAATGTATGTTCTCTTCCTCATAGTTTTCTTAATAACAGTTTCTTTTCTCTAGCTTACTTTATTGTAAAAATACAGTATATAATATAACATAAAATATATGCTAATTGACTGCTTATGTTATCAGTAAATCTTCTGGTCAATAGTAGCAATTAGTGGTTAAATTTTTAGGGAGTCAAAAGTTATATGGGAATTTTTGACTACATTGGGGGTTGGCATCCCTAATTGCTGCATTGTTCAAGCGTCAGCTGTATATTCATTCTCTTACATATCCCATTCTTTGCAGTCTTATGGAAGGTTTATTTTGTTCAGTCGGGCATTTATTTAGGTCCCTATTGACAGAGAATGATGTACTTTGAATGGATGACATCGTTCTATTTCTAGGGAAATTTAAGCATTTCATTCTTTTATTTATTTAAATTTAAAAAAAATGTTTATTTATTTTTGAGAGAGACAGCACATGAATGGGGGAAGGGCAGAGAGAGGGAGACACAGAATCTGAAGCAGGCTCCAGGCTCCGAGCTGTCAGCACAGAGCCTGATGTAGGGCTTGAACTCATGAACTATGAGATCGTGACCTGAGCTGAAGTCAGACGCTCAACCGACTGAGCCACCCAGGCACCCCTTTTCATTCTTTTATTTTAATTAGAATCTTATTTGCTCCCAGATAACTAAATGTGCCAAGAAAAAATTATGTTGATATATCATTTTATAGATATGTAAGAAATAATAATTACCTTTCCTTGTACAAAAATAGTATGACATGATTTGGAAATTTTGGCCCTTGTAAGCAATTGCTTTCTTAGTGGAATAGAATTCTAAAATCGATCTCCTCCCATTCCCAAAATTATAAAAGTTGTATGTGAAACAAAATTTAAAAATACAGGAAAGCATTAGAAGGAAATGCTGTACAGGATAACTACTTATGGCTGCTGTTGTTATTCTTATAAATAGTGAAATTGGGATATGATTTTTTTTGTGTTTTGTCAGATTTTGATTTTAATTTTTACTCTTATTTCATTGTAGTTAACAAGGTAACTGTGTTTTATTTGATAGTCTTAGATAATTATCCGTTTCTTGAAAACTAGATAGATTCATTAATTCAGTTGTTAGTTATTGAGTGGTTATTAATCAGGTGTTTTACATAATGAATTAGCATCAGTTCTAGTAATTAGTGTTGAACCTTATTCTATGCTTATATAGGAAGTATTAGTAATGATGGGTAAAATTTATTGAATCCTTGTGCCAGGCACTTTGCTGATTATTTTACATTATGTTATCTGGTTTAATCCTCTCAATAGACCTGTGAAATAGGGACAGTTATCATGCCCTTTACAGATATGTTTCCCCTGGGATCAAAGTATATGATCTGTTCTTAAAATTTATATGAAGTGGAAAATTTTTGTGTGATCTGTTCTTCTGTAACATGATTTAAAAGTTTAATAATAAAATAAGTAGGATAGGTTCATGGTTAAAAATATAAGACAGTACATTAAATTGTATGAAAATCAGCAGTCCTTTGTCCCAATTGCAATCACCATCCTCGGAGAAAAGATTAAAGGTAGACCACTGTTTTGGTTCTCCTGGTGATCATTTCCATATCTTTAAATAATGTGCTTATAACTGATTCATGATTTGTCAACTCTGGACATTATTGCTGGATTACTTCTTATAATAAATGAGAAATTAGCTTCCTAAGCCATTCCTTTTTGGCCTACCCTTTCCAATGTAATACAGCACTATTTTAGTGGCTTTGTTATTTTTCTCACTCTAAGTGATATATTTAGATTTCTATCTTTTGTTCAATTAAGGGCATATATGTGTTTTTATGTGTGTTTGTAAGTGTGTTTATAACATATTTATGATATTTATATGTAGATGTATGTACTTTTTGTGTATATATGTATTTATATAGTAAAGTAGAATTGCGTTTAGAAAGCAATCTAATTTATTCTTGAAAATTTTCTTTAAATGTCTTTTAAGTAAATTTTACCTGGTTTTGTTTATACAGTTCTATATAATAATGTATAAATGGTATATGGCACCTAATAATATATAGTTCAAAATTTCATGTAATAATATTCAGAAATTAAAATGTTTCGGTATCTCTGTGATTGGGACATTTGAGCATTTATGGAGAGTCAGGGTGCTGATTCTTCTTGTTATTTGTCATATTTTAATTTCAGATGATTTTTCTCAGTTCTTACTCTTCAGTGTTTTTCCAGTTAATTTTTCAATTCATTTCTTGTGGATATAGACAAAGCTATCTCTACACTCTTTTTTTAGTCGCCTCAACAGTGTTTTTACTTCTTGTCAATAGAAGAGAAACCCCTGAAATGACTGACATTCTGTCTGTGGATTTTGCCAGTTTACACTGATTATGTCGGCTTATTATTTGCATTTGCTCTCTGAGGACATAACTCTCATTGGTGATAGGGTGTGGTCATAGAGGACAGCTGGACTATTTAAATTATTTCTTTTTCTTTCCTTCTCTGGCTCAGTATAGAGTTGAAATTTGGGGGAGTAGATCTTAAAAATGGAAACGGGGTACTTGGCTACCTTAGTTGTAGAGCATGCAACCCTTGATCTCGGGGTCATGAGTTCAAGCCCCATGTTGCTTAAAGATTTAGAAATTGAAATATTATATATATACAGTAAGATGGATAAATATTCAGTATACTGTTTGATAAATTTTTATGAAGTGAACACAGCCTTGTAACTACTATTCAGATTAAGATGTAGAACATTACCAGGGTCCCAGAAGCAGTTATTACTCCTACCTTCCAGTGGTAACCAGTACACTGATTCTTATCAGAATAATTGTTACTTTGGATTTCTTACTCTTTTTGAATTTAAATTAAATAATATCATGTACTATGTACTCTTCTGATTTCTTTCATTCAGCATTAAGTTTTGAGCTTCATATATGTTGGATATGTAGATTCATATCTGTTAGGTATACCTAGGTGTAGAACTAGGTACATACTGGGTCACCAGGTATATATGTATATTAGCACTTAAGTAGTTATAGCTAGTTTTCGAAAGCGATTGTACCAGTTTACATGCTTAGCAGCAATGTATGAAAGTTTCAGTTGCTCCACATCTTTGCCAAGAATTGGTATTGTCTGAAATTAAAAAGTAACATTCTTTTTAATTTTTAATGTTTATTTAATGTCAGCACAGAGCCACAGAGCCGGACGTGGGGCTCAAATTCAAGAACCGCACAGTCATGACCTCAGCTGAAGTCGGATGCTTAACCGACTGAGCCACCTAGGCGCCCCAGAAAGTATACATTCTGTTGAATGTATAATAATATCATATTTTTAATAAGCCATTTAAAATTGATGTATAACATGCATACAGAAAAATGTGTAGATCCTAAGTGCACAGCTCCATGAATTTTCAGTGAACACACCCCTATAGCCAGTACCCTGGTCAAGAAACAGAACCTGGATGGCTTAGTCATTTGAGTGTCTGACTCTTGATTTCAGCTCAGGTCATGATTCTGTCGTGGGATCAAGCCCTGCTTCAGGCTCTGTGTTGGGTGTGGAGGCTGCTTGGGATATTCTCTCTCTCTCTCTCTGACCCTTTCCCACACTCACGCATGCTCGCTCTCTCTCTCTCTCAAAAAAAAGAACAGAATATTAACACCACCCCCAAAATCCCTCTTGTGCTCCCCCTTTACTGCCCTCATTCTTACACAAGTATTCACTGTACTGTTTTCTTATACAGCCTTATTGAATTATATACCACGTGAAACTATCATCACAATCAAGATAAGAACATGTCTATAGCTACCAAAAGATTATAATGTCTCATTATAATCCTTCCCTTTCACTCACTCTTCAGTAGTCATCTTCCCCCATTATTACTCAGGCAATCTCTAATCTACTTTCTATCACTATAGATGAGTTTGCATTTTTTAGAAGTTTAATTCCATATAAGTAGAATTATATGTACTCTTTTTTGTTTGGCTTCTTTCATCAGCATAATTATTTACAATTATTGCATAATTATTTCAGTTATGTTGTATCAGTAGTTCATTTCTCTTTTTTGCTGAGTAGTATTGTATGGATTTCCACAATTTGTTTATCCATCACTTTTTTTTTTTTTTTAAGTTTATTTCTTTTGAGAGAGAGAGAGAAAGAGAGAAAGTGTATATGTGTGTGGGAGGTACAGAGAAAAAGGGAGAGGGAGAGAGAGTCCCAAGCAGGCTCTGCACCAGCAGCACAGAGCCCCACACAGGGCTTGAACTCAGGAACCATGAGATCATGACCTGAGCCAAAGTCAAGAGTTAGACCCTTAAGTGACTGAGCCACCCGGGTGTCCCTACGCATTCACCTCTTGATGGATATTTGAGTTGTTTCTATTTTTAGATATTAGAAATAAAGCTACTATGAACATTTTTGTGTATGAAATGGTTTCATTTTTCTTTGGTAAATACATTGGAGTATAATGGCTGGGTCTTTCTTAAATAACTGCCAAACTGTTTCCAAAGACATTGTACTATTTTATGTTCCCATTAGCAGTATATGAGAGTTATCAGTTGCTCTACATCATCCCCAACACTGCATATAGTCTTTTCAATTTCAGATGTTGTAATAGGTTCATAGTGATATTTATTGTAGTTCTAATTTGCATTTACATAAAATAATGTTAAGCATCATTTTCATGGATTTATTTGCTATTGGTACATACTTGCAATACATATTGGTACATTTTTGGTGAAGTTTTCAAATCTGCTAATTTAAAAAAAGTTATTTGTTTTCTTATTTAAGAAAACTTTTCATTATGAAAAATTTTCAAGCATATATGAAAGTAAGAATTAGAACACTGAATTCTTATTAGCTGTAACGCAGCCGTAGCTATTACCTACATCACCAAACATTTCATTTATAGCTTCCTGCTTGCTGTCCCTTGCTAGTTACTTTTTAAAAATACTTCTGAGAGGCATAATTTATGTATTATTGAAAATCATCTGTTTGTGGGGCACCTGGGCGGCTCAGTTGGTTGGGTGTCCGGCTCAGGTCATGATCTGGCAGTTTGTGAGTTTGAGCCCTGTGTTGGGCTCTGTGCTGACAGCTTGGAGCCTGGAGCCTGCTTCAGATTCTGTGTCTCCCTGTCTGTCTGTACACCCCCCAAAATGCCCACGTGCTCTCTTGAAAATAAACAAACATTAAAAAGAAAATCATCCATTTGTAATTAAATGGTTTTTTTTGCAAATTTATAGATTTATGCAGTCATGAGCACAGTTCAGTTTTAGAATATTTCTGCGATTCCAAGTTTTCTGTACTTGTTTGTAGTCAATCTCTGTTGCCCAAGGCAACCGTCAGCTTTATGGCTCTATAAATTTGCCTTTTCTGGACATTTCAGAAAAATACACTCCTACAAAATAGTCTTGTCTGGCTTTCTCTTAGGAAATTTTTTTTTCCAAATGTTTTTGAAGTTCATACATGTTTTATCATGTATCAGTAACTCACTCCTTTTACTGGTGAATAATATTCCATGGTAGGGATACACACACACACACACACACACACACACACACACACACAGTACATTTGTTTATCCATTCACTAATTGGTAGGTACTCGGATTGTTTCTAGTTTGGGCTATTATGTATAATGCTGCTATAGACATTCACATAGTAATCTTTAATTGGACCTATGTTTTCATATTCTTGAGTGTATACCTAGAACTGGAATTGCCAGGTCATTTTGGTAAGTTTATTTTTAACTTTTTAAAGAAATAGCCAAACTGTTTTCTGTATTGGCTGTATAATTTGCACTACCATCAGCAGTGTATGAAGGTTCTAATTCATCCATGTTCTTGCCAATACTTCTCATTGTCTTTCTTTTTAAAGTTTGTTTATTTTGAGAGAGAGAGAGAGAGAGAGAGAGAGAGAGAGATAATGAGAAGGGGAGGGGCAGAAAGAGGGAGAGAGACAACCCCAAGCAGGCTCCATACCATCAGTGCAGAGCTTATCTTGGGGCTCAATCTTGCAAACTGTGAGATCATGACCTGAGCTGAAATCAAGTGTCCGATGCTTAAATGACTGAGCTACCCAAGCACCCATCTTTCTGATTATAGCCATTATCATGGCTGTGATCATTTTGCCACTGTGAACTGTGAACATTCTTGTATGTGTCTTTTGGTGACTGAATGTAGTCTATTGGGTATATAACTAATGAGTGGATTTGCTGTGTCATATGTATTTAACTTTGGAAGATTTTTTGAAATGCTTTTCTAAAGTGATTATTGTTATTTACACTTCTACCAGTTGTGAATGAGAGCTGTAGTTGATTTAAAACTTTGCTTTTGGGGGCATCTGACTCTAGATTTTGGCTCAGGTCATGATCTTGGGGTTCTTGGGTTCAAGCCCCAAGTGCTTGGGATTCTTTCTCTCTTTGTCTCTCTGTTCTTCCCCTGTGCTCGCTCATGTATGCTGACTGCAGTTGTGACATGTTGTCAATGGTTAGATATGCCCTGATTTCAGAGGTCTTAAAATGCTTAAAAAAATATGTATTTTTTTTTATTTTAAAAAATTTTTAAATGTTTTTTTAGTTTTTGAGAGAGAGAGACAGAGTGCGAGCAGAAGAGGGGCAAAGAGAGAAGGAGACACAGAATCCAAAGCAGGCTCCAGGCTCTGAGCTATCAGCACACAGAGCCTGATGCGGGGCTGAAACTCATAAATCGCGACATCATGACCTGAGCCGAAGTCGGATGCTTAACCAACTGAGCCACCCAGGCGCCCCTAAAAAAATACGTATCTTAAAAAAATTTTTTTAAATGTTAATTCGTTTTTGAGAGAGAGAGAGAGAGACCGAGCACAAGCAAGGGAGGGGAGAGAGAGGGAGACACAGAATCTGAAGTGGGCTCCAGGCTCTGAGCTGTCAGGATAGAACTTGACGCAGGGCTCAAACCCACAAACTGCGAGATCATGACCTGAGCTGAAGTTGGATGCTTAACCATCTGAACCACTCAGGTGCCCCTAAAAAATATGTTATCTTAATAGAATTGATTAGTTGTCTTCCTTTTTTATTCAGGCTATTTAGAGATTTCATTGTTTGAAGAAAAGTTGAAATGGTGGGGGGACATTAAGAAAGGATGCTCCTACTGGCTTTTTTCTTTTATCACCTGAGGAATATGTTGCAAAATAAAATATTCATAACATTATATATATATATAATATTCATATTGGGCTTTTGTCTTGATTTGGGGGGGGCTGTATGGGAGTAGATATCTAAATACTTTATTTGTATGTATTGCTATAGCCACTGGCTACATATTTTTCAATTTATGGACAAGAAATGGGAAACTAATTCAAAGGAAGAAATTTTCTATCTGAAATAAATCAAATTAATGAACTGGGAAAATTACTTCCCTGACTTTTTTTTCTTCCTTCATTTTTGAAAGGAAAATGATGACCATTCTCCCTTCCATTCTTTTCAGGCTACACAGATATGCTAATGAGGATGAAGCTGCTTCTCAGTCTATGTGTACCTGTATAAGATGGTCTTTATTGTTTTACTGTCTTAGATAGTTTTCCTAATATCTGTAAATTGTTGTAACCTAGCTTTGTTAAATAATGGATTTCCCTAGTATAAAGAGGGTGATGAATTAAATTTGTGGGCCTTTGCACATGTAGTATTAGATATCCCAAGTCCTACGTCTCTGGGAAATAGTATGAGATAAAGTAATGGGAGGATCTTCTTGCCTTTGGGAAGCATTGTAAAAATTCTCCCACTATGAGAACATCTACTGTTTCATTAAAACAACTACTTAACTATTTTATTATGCCAGAATTTTTAAACAACTATCTCTTGAAGTCTTAAAAATTTTTTTAAAGTCTTTAAAAATACAACAATAATTCAGATTTTATAATATAAATCCATGCGGTAGGGTTGACTTTATTGAAATTTGCTTTATAACCCAAGTTATCTAAAATGTATTTCTAACAAGAATCAGTTAACAGTTACTACTTTAAGCCATAAGAGATTTACAAAAATTTCCATTGTGTTAACTGATTTTAGATTTTGGAATTTTTTTACTAAATTGAATAGAAATATCATGAAGATATTTTCCTTTAATCTTTTGTTTGGAGAAACTGCAAATCTACAGAAATGTTGAAAGAATTATATACTGAAGAATAATGTTAATTGCCTCTCAATATTTTTAAGTTTATTTACTTATTTTGAAAGAGACAGAGACAGCATGAGTGGGGGAGGAACAGTGGGAGAGGGAGACCAAGAATCTCAAGCAGGCTCCACACTGTCAGCACAGAGCCTGATGCAGGGGTTGAACTCACAAAACCATGAGATCATGACCTGAGTTGAAACTAAGAGCCAGACCTTTAACTGACTGAGCCACCCAGGCATCTCTAATTGCCTCTGTATTAACCTAGTTACTAACATTTTGCTATATTAATGTCAGTACACATTTTTTTTTCTAAGCTGGATTGAGAGTAAGTTTCAGTCATCATCCTTCTCTTCTACATATTTCACTTTGCATCTTCTGAGAACAAGACCATTTTTCAAAATATAATGTCATCATCACATGAAAGATAATGAATAATAATTCTGTAATATCAAATATGTAGTTTATATTCAGATTTCCTCATTTATTCTCGAAATGTCAAAAGCAGTTTTCCCAAGATCCAGTTAAGGTTTGCACATTGCATTTGGTAGATAGTTTCTTGATTTTATTTAGAATATTTCCTCCACTTTTTTTGTTTTTCATAACATTAACTCTTTGATAAGTCTGGTCATTTGTATTATAAAATGCTTTTTTGTATTTGGAATTTTTTATATTTGGGATTTTTTGTTTCTTTCCTTCATGATTAGCTTTACATTAAATATGAGCAGAAATACTATGTAGGTGATGTTGGGCCTAATAAGATTTTATAGTTTCTCTTAGTGACTTGGATAGATTAGAATGCAACATCACTAATACTACCATTTTTCAAGCCTGATTGAATCTATAATAACGATGATAGGTTTTTGTTTTTTATTTTCAAAATTGTCTCAAGCTATGTTTTTTTTTTTTTTTTTTTTTTTGCTATATTACATATTTCTGGTGCTCTAAGAAATGAAGTTTTGTTATGTTAAAGTTTTGGCAAGGCATAATTGGAGAAAAATCAAACATTTGAGAATTTAATTTTAACTTTTACATTTCAGATTAAGCACTAATGTAAAAGCCAATATATGTTCTTAACCATTACATGTAGATGCATTTAAAAATCAACTGAGGGGTGCCTCAGTCAGTTGAGTTAATCCGACTCTTGATTTGGCTTGGGTCATGATCCCAGGGTCGTGGTATTGAGCTCTGCTCCGCGTCTGGCTCTGCTGGTCGAGGAGCCTGCTTAAGATCCTCTCTCTCTCCCTTTTCCTCTATCCCTCTCCCTTGATCACATGTGCGCATGCTCTCTCTCTCTCAAAAATAAATAAACATCTAAAATAAAATTAAAAAACAATTTAAAAATCAACTGAAAATTATAATTTGCCCTTATTGTGGGAATTTCCTTTAGAGAGTCTGGTACTTGTTAAATTGAAAGTATGTAAAACATCTTTGTTACCAATTGTCTAATGATAACTTTGGTAATGACACTGTTACAGCCTTCCTTTTCAGAAAATTCCATAGTTTTTCTATTATTTGTTGTTGGTACATGACCTACCACAAAAAGAAATGGTCAAGACTACCACAAAAAGAAATGGAATTGCAATTTATATAAGCACTTTTATTTTATTTATGTATTTATGTATTTATTTTAATTTTTTAATTTAATTTATTTTAAAAAATTTTTAGTGTTTATTTTATTTTTGAGAGAGAGAGAGAGAGACAGAGTGCAAGCAGGGGAGGGACAGAGAGAGAGGGAGACACAGGATCCAAAGCAGGCTGCAGGCTTCCAGCTGTCAGCACAGAGCCCGGTACAGGAGCTTGAAGTCAGGAACTGTGAGAGCATGACCTGAGCTGAGATTGGCTCTTAACTGACTGAGCCACCCAGGTGCCCCTTTAATTTTTTTTATTTTTAAGAGAGAGCACACATGTGCATATGAGAGAATGCAAGCAGGGGAGGGGTAGAAGGAGAGAGAGAATCTTAAGTAGGCTCCTCGACCAGCACAGAGCCCCATGCCACTATCTCCATCTTAGCGTGAGATCATGACCTGAGCTGAAATCAAGAGCTTAATCGACTGAGCCACACAGGTACCCTTATTTGAGCACTTTCAATCTCCTCTATCAGTTTCAGTGTTAAAACAGCCTTTAAAAGTATGGTGGTCGTGTTTTGGTTCCTTTTTAATATTGTAGTCTGGTGGTTTGCCTCTGTCAGGAGCTCAATCTTGTGAATGTTGTTATTTCTTTAGTTAGATATTAAGAGAATCTATGTACTAGAAGGATTCACCACATTTAATTTTTTTATAAAGTACTATTTTTAAATTAGAAGGTTTTTAAAAGATATACCAGTTTCCACGTGTTGAGAAATATTTATCAAACACTCTTCTAGGTACTGTGACATTACCCAAAAAAGTCCTAAAGCTTAGAGAGCTTACGTTCTATCAGTGTGTTGTCTTCCAATTAAATATATTAATTTCTTTTCCTTCAAAGGCACTGATATGGCATTATAACCAATTGTAAAAGAATGATCTCTATAGAATTATATTACTAGTTGCATAATATTGTCATCCTCTGTGCAAAGGATTGATTGGCCAAAAGGGTTGAATATTATTTGCGAAATATAGAGAGCATTACAGATAAGCCACCCCAATAGAGAAATATTATAAAGGAAAATAATTCAGATGGATTGATCATATGACAGCAATTTGAAAAACGTACCTTAAACATATGCACAGTAAACCTGTAATACATTTTTAGGGGGATGTTAGAAGAAGAAAAGACAATCATATTGCATAACCTTACTTACACCTAAAGGGATTTGAGCAATAAACTTTTTCAAGTTTCTTGGTACTTTCAGTTTCCTACAAGAGTATTAATGCTTTATTTTTAAGCCTGATTTGTGAAATTCACTTTGTAATTCTCCAGAAATAACAGATGTGTTGCATATCTATTTATCCAAACAGAAGAAATGAATCTCTGAAAACACAGAAGCCATGTAAGAGTCAGTCACTAAACAACCTTAAATATTAGGGTAAAATCAAGTCTGGCTTTTGACTGCATTTAACTTACCACTTGAAGTGTTGGTAAAATCATTTGCGGTATTCAAACTGAAAATGCTAAAGGCAAGTTCTGTGTATTAATTTATTTCCTGTAGTCTTTGGCAGAATGCTGCTAGTGAAAGAAGGATACAAAAGGTTACTGTGGCTAGAGAGAAGGAGCAGGAAAAGATTGTGGACTTTAAGGGCGGTTCCTTGCCTGAGGACAAACAGAACAAATATGGACACCCTGTCAAATAGCCTGTGGTGACACACTGTTGCGCCTAAAGTTTTTGCTATTTTTATTCTTTTGAGAAAGAAGTTTATGAAGAGTTGGGCATACTACCCAAGAAGTTAGTGTTATGTGTATGTGGTGGGATTCTTTTTGGTAAATTTCATCAGCATAGAAATTTAAAATGTAACTTAATTTAGCCTTGTGCAGTTAGCTTTCTGGCCATTGCTGTTACAGAAGATTGGCAAAATTGTTTGAAATGGTGGACTATATACTTGGAGCTTTTTGTTCTACCAGTCTCTTCCCGTAGAACAGTGAGGATAACTATCTGGAGAGAAGATTGAGGATTATTTTCTGTGTTTATGTTGATTCTTAATTTTATTTATTTATTTTTAAATTTCTTAATGTTTATTTTTGAGAGAGAGAGAGAGACAGACAGACAGACAGACAGAGATAGGAGCCTGAGCAGGGGGAGGAGCAGAGAGAGGGAGACACAGAATCCAAAGCAGGCTCCAGGTTTTGAGCTGTCAGCACAGAGCCTGACTGTGGGGCTCAAACTTATAAGCCTTTGAGCTGTGAGATCATGACCTGAGTTGAAGTTGGATGTTAACCGACTGAGCCACCCAGGTGCCCTGTCTGCTCTAATCTTTATTATTTTCTTCCCTCTGCTAGCTTTGGGTTTAGTTTGTTCTTTTTTTCCTGTTCCTTATATTCCCCCCCACCCACCAGGGCTACTGGCTGCTTGGTTTATTTTCCACTTGGTGCAAGGCACATGGTTACAGGGTGTTGGGAAGGCTTGCCTGTGGCTTGGGTAGTAAAAAGTGGCATTCTCTCAACTTCCTTTTTGGTGTTTTGTTATTTTGATGTAAAAGAACCCAAGTACTTCTGCCACAGCCCAGCTAGTCTAGGAGGGGAGGGGAGGGAAAAGAGGGAAGGGAGGGGCTCTGATGAGCCTAGAGCCTCCTGAAGCCTGACAGGGGCCCCTCAGGACTGGGGCCCGGTGTTGGCTTTGCCAGGCTGGCCACCAGGCTGCTTCCTCATGGCTTCCAGAGCCAGGTCTCAGGTGATCGAGCTGCCGAAGTCCTGGGGAGATTCCCAACGTTCTGGGGACTCCAACACTGTATCCATGAATGGGAGAGTGGACTTCCTGAAAAAGAAGCTTGCCCACCAGTGACCTCGGTTGGCCTTGGGGAGACGCCAGTAATAGTCGTGGGTGGCCACGAGTGAGCCGCTGGAGGAGATGACTGCCATGCTGTCGCTTGTGGGCCTGTTGCAAGGTGACCCCTTGCAGGCCTCGTTGTGCAATAACGGGTGGCAGGGACAGGGACGCTAGGCCACGGAGCCCTTTTGCAGAGGAGACCCCCCCCAAGGCTGCTCCACGACCAAAGTGCATGCGGAGTCTCTGTTCCTTATGTTCTAAAGTTAGGTTGTTGATCTGAGATCTTTCTTGTATTTTAATATGTGCATTTATAGCTATAGGGGTGGCTGGGTGGCTCAGTTGGTTAAGCAGCCAACTTTGGTTCAGGTCATGATCTCACAGCTTGAGGGCTCATGGGTTCGAGCCCTGCATCAGGCTCTGTGCTAACAGCACAGAGCTGGAGCCTGCTCTCAATTCTGTGTCTCCCTCTCTCTCTGCCCCTCCCCTGCTTGTGCTCTGTCAGTCTGTCTGTCTCTCTCTCTCTTAAAAATAAATAAACATTAAAAACAAATTAAAAAACATTTTCCCTTTGGCACCGCTTTTGCTGTGTCCCGTAATTTTTAGTATGTTGTGTTTTTCATTTTCATTATTCTCTAGATAGTTTCTAGTTTGCCTTATGATTTCTTCTTTGAGCTAGTGTTTAAAAATGTGTTATTTCGGGTGCCAGGGTGGCTCAGTCGGTTAAGCATCTGACTCTTGATTTCGGCCCAGATGATGATCTCACAGTTGTAAGATTGAGCCCTGTATGGAGCTCCATCCTGGGCATGGAGCCTGTTTAAGATTCTGTCTCCCTCTCTCTTTGCCCTGTCCCCTGCTTGCTCTTACTCTCTCTCTCAAAAAGTGCATGTTTCATGTACACAATTTTGTGAATTTTTCAGTTTTCTTTTTTTTATTGATTTCTAACCTTTTCCCATTGTTGACAAGGAAGATACTTTGTATATCTATCTTTTAAAACCTATTGAGACTTCAATTTGTGGTGGCCTCTAATGTATGGTTTTTCTTGGAAAGTGTCCCATGTGTGCTTGGGAATAATGTGTGTTCTGTTGTTATTGGGTACAGTGTTCTGTTTATATTTGTTAGGTCTAGTTAATTTTGTTGTTGTTTAAGTTTTCTCTATTTCCTAACATTCTATCTGGTTGTTCTGTTTATTTTTGTGAGTGACATTTTGAAGTCTTTATTAATTTGAAGTATCTAATTCTCCTTTTAGTTCTATCAGTTATTGCTTCATATATTTTGATGATCTTTCACTAGGTACATGAACATTTATAATTAATAAGTATTCTCATTGTATTGAAACTTTTATTAATGTATGATGTTCTCTTTGTCTTGTGACCTTTATTTATTTATTTTTTTTGAGTTTATTTATTTTTGAGATAGAGGAGGGGCGGGGGGCAGAGAGAGACAGAGAGAGAGTCCCAAGCAGACTCCGCACTGTCAGCACAGAGCTCAGTGCAGGGCTGGAAACCATGAACTGTGAGATCATGACCAGAGCAGAAATTGAATTGGACGCTTAGCCAACCGAGCCACCCAGGCATGCCTCATGACCTTTCTTGACTTATAATGTATTTTGTCTGATATTAGTGTAGCTCTCTTTTGGTTGCTATATGCATGCAATATCTTCTTTTTACTTTACTTCAACCTGTTTATGTCTTTGGATTTCAAGTGAGTCTTGTGTAGACAGCATATAGTTGGATCATGTATTTTTACCCATGCCAATCTTTTTTTATTGGAGTGTTTAATCCATTTATTAAAGTAATTACTGATAAGGACTTAATTATGTCATTGTGCTCTTTGTTTACTGTGTGCCTTATAGCTTTTTCATTCCTTATTTTCTGAATTACTATCTTTTGTGTTTATTTCATTTTTTTGTAGTGAAATGTTTAAATTACTTTCTCATTTCCTTTTATGTATATTCTATAGCTATTGTGTTTGTAATTAGCAAGGGAATTACATTTAGCATCCTAAAGTTATGACACTCCTACTTGAATTTACACCAGCTTAACTTCAGTAATAGAAAAGCTGCTCTTTTAAGGCACTATTCCCACCCTTTTCACTTGCTAATATCCCATAATGACATTTTAATACATTGTATGCCCCAAAATATAAACAAGTAATTTTCAAAATGTATTTAGTTTCTTAAATTATGTAGAAAACAGGATTTGAGTTACAAATCAAAGTTACACTAATACTTGCTTTTATGCTGATAATTTTTTTCTTTAAATGTATCAGTCATGTAAATCATATACAAAACAAAGTATAGTTACAAATCATTGTTACAATAATACTGTATTTTGTAATTGTCCATATATATACCTTTAGTGAGATCTTTATTTCTTCATACAGCTTCAAGCTACTATCTGGTGTCCCTTCCTTCCACCCTGCAGGACTCCCTTGTGCATTTCCTGCAAGGCAGGTCTAGTGCTCACAAACTGTCTGAGCTTTTGTTTACTTGAGAATGTCTTTAATTTCTCCCTCATTTTGAGGGACAGTTTTGCCAGATACAGAATTCTTAGTTGACAGGTTTTTTCTTTTAGCACTTTGAATATATAGAACCACTGTCTTCTGGCCTTCAAAGTTTTTGATGAGAAGTCTCTTAGCATTCTTTCTTTTTCATTCATTCATTCATTCATTCATTTATTCATTTTTAAACTATTATTATTATTTTTTATTTTAGAGAGCAAGAGTCAGGGAGAAGGGCAGAGGTAGAGAGAGAGATTCTCAAGCAGGCTCCACACTCAGCCCAGAGCCTGATGCAGAGCTTGATCCCATGACCCTAGGATCATGACTTGAGCCGAAATCAAGAGTCAGATACTCAACCAACTGAGCCACCCAAGTGCCCCTACAGGAATTTCTCTCTTTATTTTTTGACAGTTTAATTATAATATGTCTCAGTGTGGGTCTCTTTGAGACATATCCTACTTGGAATTCATTGAACTTCTTGGATATTTATATGTCATTCATCAAATTTGGGAGGTTTTCAGGCATTATTTCTTCAAATCTCTGTCCCATTCTCTCTTCTCCTTCTGGGACTCACATGATGCATATATTAGTCTGCTTGATGGTGTCACACAGGTTCCATAGGCTTTATTTACTTTTTTCCCCAATCTTTCTCTTCCTCAGACTTGATAATTTCTATTGTCCTATTTTTGAGTTCACTGATGTTTCTTCTGCCTGCCCAAATTTGCCATTGAATCCCTCTAGTGAAATTTTCATTTCAGTTGTATACTTTTCAGCTCCAGAATTTGTTTTTGGTTTCTTTTTAGGTTTTTTATTTCTTTATTGATATTTCCATTTTGTTCACACATTGTTTTAATTTCTCCATACTTTAGTTCTTTGAGCATTTATAAGTCCCTTGTTTTAAAGACTTAGTCTAGTTTATACACTATAAGTTCTTTTTTTGGGAATAGCTTCTGTTGATTTAATTTTTTTCTATGAACAAGCCTTACTTTCTTTGTATGCCCTGTGATTTTTTTGTTGAACATGAGACATTTTAGTCTAATAATGAAACTCTGGACCTCTCCCCCTTACTCAAGGTTTAGTTTTTGGTTTTTTGATTGTCGTAGGCTCTCTCTGCTGGGAATTGGCCTGAGGGGTAAACTTAAGGTCTTACCAAGTTTTTTTCCTGAGGCTTTCCCTGTCCATACATGGTCACTTTCTAATTTTCCTGCATATGCATATTCTAGTCATGATCTAGTCATTCATTTGAATGTTCTAGTCGTTAAAGTCTAGCTTCTGAAAGGGAAAAAAGCCAAAAAAAAAAAAAAATGAAGGTGAGGAAAAGGGTGCTACTTCCTTAAATTTCCTGTAAATCATTTAGAGGGGCTTGCAACACTTGGGAGAGGTACAACAAAATGGCTGCCTTCCTCTTTGTCTCTACCTCTGTGATCAGAAGCAGCAGTTAGCAATCTAACAGATTTCCAATATTTGGAGGCAAGGGTCCTTTTTGCCTGCCTTGGTTTCCACAAGCTCTGTGCGAGCTTCTCCAGGAACATGTACACAGCTGTTTGCCATGTGTCTGGAGGATGAATAGCTGCTAATCTGCTAAGAGCTGAAATTGACTGAAATTAGCCAGAATTTACTCTTCCAAATCTTCCCCTGGAAGTTACAAGCCTTCAGCCTCTCCAGAGTTCCAAAATAGTTACAGCAGACAGATTCTGCTGCAATAGTTATCCTCTAGGTGGGGAGACAGATTCCTGGGGCTTCCTACTCCACCATCTTCCCAGAATCCTCTGCCTGTTGCCTTCTTTTTAACCAAGAGTCTAGTGTGTTTCTGACTTTAACTCTGATTACAAATTTGTGTTTTTGATCTAGGGAGATAGTTACTTCATTTAATGTCTATTTTTGTCTTGTTTGTTTTCTTTTTTAAATTAATGTATTTTTTATTTGATTTGTAGGTTTTGAGTGGGATGGGTAGATAATACATGAAAACATGAATTTATTATATGATCTTAACTCAAAGTCTTTCTTAGTCTTTTTTAAAATGTTTATTTATTTTTGAGAGAGCATGCACAGGTGCGTGGGGGAGGGACAGAGAGAGAAGGGGACAGAAGATCCACAGCGGGCTCCATGCTGACAGCAGAGAGCCCAGTACGGAGCCTGAACCCACAAACTGTGAGATCGTGACCTGAGCCGAAGTTGGATGTTAAACTGACTGAGCCACCCAGGTGCCCCCTTTCTTAGATAGTGTTAGATAGTCTTAAAAAAATTTTTTTTAAATGTTTATTTATTATTGAGAGACAGAGAGAGACAGAGCATAAGCATGGGAGGGACAGAGAGAGGAGGAAACGCTGAATCTGAAGCAGGCTCCGGGCTCTTAGCTGTCAGCAGAGAGCCTGACACGGGGCTCGAACTCATGAACTGTGAGATCATGACCTGAGCTGAAGTTGGATGCTTAACTGACTGAGCCACCCAGGCATCCCAAAAGATTTCTTACGTTAATCAAGGATTACTTGAGGGTATGGTAAACCTGACATCATTTCTTTAACTGTAGGTTTTCACTGTCTTGGAAAGAGAATCAGTGCTCAGATTTCCAGAAATTTGAGTGTTGGCAGTAAAAAAAAAAAAAAAAAAAAAACCCACGGAGGAAAATTTTAATAAAATTTGTAATTAGTTTCTCAGGACTTCATTTGGTACTGGGATTCATAAAACTTGAATTTTCATAGACTAAAAGCTAGTTTTGCTTTTCTTACATTGGAATGAAGAGGAGAAATACTGGTTGACTTTCAGCAAGCCAAACCTAGTAGAAGATAAAACTGGAGTGGGGAAGGGTGAGCCTGCCTCATTTTTAGGGATGGTAATATCTGACATTTATATTTATAGTTTACATACCAATGAAGTGCAGTGTTGATAGCTTGCTGTTCACTGACAGAATGTTTTCTGTAGCCTCCCCTACAAGTTTTTAATCTTAGAAGAGGACCCTAAGTATTAATTTAAAAGAGAAAAGAAATATTATAATGTAATCTATCCTTTTCTATTATGAGGTTTATCTACTTATTTTAAAAAATGAAACTATATTAAGGTGTGAAACATGATGCTTTGATATACATATACATCATGAAATGATTCCTATCGTGAAACTAACATAGCTGTCTCCTCAAATAGTTACTTTCTCTTTTTTCTTTTTCTTTTTTTTGTGGGCAGAGCACCTGATACTTACATTCTTTTTAGCAACCTTCCAGTATACAGTACAGTGTTATTAACTAGAGTCTTGGTGCTCTGTGTTAGATCTTTATACTTACTCATTCTGATCAACTGCAACTTTGTATCCTTTGACCAACACCTGTTCATTTCTTGTACCTCCTTACCCCTGTAACCACAGTTCTCCTCTCTGTGCATGTATTTGATGACATAAAAGTCAGATCATATAATAATTTTCTTTGTGCATCTGGTTTATTTTCCTTAGCGTAACGCCCTCTAGGTTTGTCCATGTTGTTGCCAAATAGCAGGATCTCCTTCTTTTTTTAAGGATGCCTGCTATATATTACAGACAGTTAACCCTGGAACATTGTAAGCTCCTACCCCTGCACGGTCAAAAATCTTCATGTAACTTTTGACTCCCCAAACTTAACCACTAATAAATACTGTTGACTGGTAGCCTTGTTGATAACATAGTCGTTTAACACCTATTATGTGTAAAATGTTATTAAAATCATAAGTGGGGCACCTTGGTGGCTCAGTCCGTTGGGTGTCCAACTTTGGCTCACATCATGGTCTTGTGGTTCATGAGTTTGAGTCCTGTGTCGGGCTCTGTGCTGACAGCTCAGAGCCTGGAGCCTGCTTTGGATTCTGTGTCTCCCTTTCTCTCTGCCCCTCCCTGGCTCGCACTCTGTCTCTCTCTCTCCCTCAAAAACAAATAAAGACATTAAAAAAGTTATAAAAAAAGAGAATTATAAGTAAAATAGGTTTACTCCATTTATAGTACAAATTCCACACAGAGGTTCAAACCCATGTTGTTCAGTGGTCGGATGTATACATATAACACAATTTCTTTATCCATTCATCTGTCAGTGGATCCTTAGTTGTTTCCCTGTCTTGGTGATTGTGAGTAATGCTGCAGTGAACGTGCTTCTGTAGATACCTCTTCAAGGTACTGATTTCATTTCCTTGGATTGCCTGATTATATGGTCATTTAGTTTTAGGTCTTTTTTTTTTTTTTAAGTTATTTATTTCTTTAGTAATCTCTCCACCAGTGTGGGACTGGAACTCACCACCCTGAAATCAAGAGTCTCATGCTCTTCTAACTGAGCCATTCAGGTGCCCCAAGTTTTAAGTTTTTGAGGAAACTGTATATCATCTTATATAATGACTATACCACTTTACACCCCCACCAATACTTTATGAGTGTTTGTTTTTCTTTGGATCTTTACCAACACTTGTTTTCTTTTATCTTTTTGATAATATCCATCTTAAGAGGCATGAGGTAATATCTCATTGTGATTTTGATTTGCATTTCCCTGATGATTAGTGACATCAAACACCTTTTCATGCACCTGTTGGCTATTTATGGAAAAATGTCTAGAAAAGTCCTTTACTCATTTTTTAAAAAAATCAGGTTGTTATTTTGCTATTGAGTTGTGTAAGTTCCTTGTATATTTTGGATATTAATCCTTTATCAGATACATGGTTTTAAAATATTTTCTCCCAATCTATAGGTTGCCTTTTCATTTTGTTGATTGTTTTCTTTACTGTGAAGAAGCTTCTTAGTTTGATGTAGTCCCACTTGTTTATTTTTACATTTGTTGCCTGAGCTTTTGGTGTCATATCAAAAAAAATCATTGTCAAGTCCAATGTCAGGGAGCTTTTCCCCTATGTTTTTCCTTCTAGGAGTTTTATAGTTTCAGGTCTTATACTTATGTCTTTATTTTGAGTTGATTTTTGTGTATGGTGTAAGATAAGGATCCATTTTCATTCTTCTGCATATAGATACTCAGTTTTCCTAACACCATTCATTGAAAAGACTGTCATTTCCCCATTGTGTGTTCTTCTTTGCATCAGTGTCAAAAATTACTTGATTGTGTATGTGTGAGTTTATTTCTGGGTTCTCTATTCTCTTCCATGCTCTGTGTATCTTTTTTCTTATGCCAGTACTGCACTTGTTGTTGTTGTTTTAAATTTTTAATGCACTGTTTTGATTACTGGAGCTTTGTAAAATAGTTTGGAGTTGGGGAACATGATTCTTCCAACTTTGTCTCAGGATGGCATTGGCTGTTTGTGACCTTGTGTGTTTCCTTATAAATTTTATTTATTTTAATTTTTAAATTTTTAAATGTTTGTGTATTTTGAGAGATAAAAAGCATGAATGGGAAGAGGGAGGGAGGGAGAGAGAGAATCCCAAGCAGGCTCTGCACTGTCAGCGAAGAGCCCAGTGCAGGGCTTGATCTCATGACCACAAGACCATGATCTGAGCCTAAAGCAAGAGTCGAACACTTGACCGACTGAACCACCCAGCTGCCCTTCATTATAAATTTTAGATTTTTTTTTTCTATTTTTGTGGAAAAAACCATTGGAATTTTGATAGGGATTGCATTGAATCTGTACATCACTTTGAGGAGTATGGACATTTCAACAGTGTTAATTCTTCTAATCTGTGTATGTGGAATATCTGTCCATTAGTTTGCAGCTTCAGTTTCTTTCATAAGTGTTTTACAGTTTTTACTCTACATATCTTTCACCTTCTTGGTTAAATTTATTCCTAAATATATATATATATATATATATATATATATATATATATTTTTTTTTTTTTTTTTTTTTCGATGCTATCCTAAATGGGATTGTTTTTGGGATTTCCTTTGGAGATAGATCATTGTTGGTGTAGAGACAAACTTGTAGGTTGATTTTTATTTTATCCTGCAATGTTATTGAATTTGTTTATTCTGACAGATTTTCTTGGGGGTCTTTAAGGTCTTCTACAATTAGGATCATGTCCTCTCTAAACAGATAATTTTACTTCTTCCCTTTTGATTTGGATGCTTTTTATTTCTTTTGTTTGTCTGATTGCTCTTGGTAGTACTTTCAGTACTATTTTGGATAAAAGTGCCAAGAGTTGGAGGCAGCTGGGTGGCTCAGTCAGTTAAGCATCTGACTTTGGCTCAGGTCATGATCTCATGGTTCGTGAGTTCATGCCCCATGTTGGGCTCTGTGCGGACAACTCAGAGCCTGGAGCCTGCTTTGGATTCTGTGTCTCCCTCCCTCTCTGTCCCTTCCCTGCTTGCACTCTCTCTCTCTCTCTTTCTCTCTCTCTGTCTCTTTCTCAAAAATAAACATTAAAAAAAAAAAACTTAAAAAAAAAAGTGCCAAGAGCGGACAACCTTATGTATGTAATTTATGTATGTAACTTTAACGTGTGTTGTACTAGTAGTATTAAAATCAGAAATCTAATCAGTTTGATTTTTAGGTAATTGACAGGCATATCATGGTGACATCCAGTCATACTAGTGTTATACTGAGTATGTTACATCTGAGACTTCCCATTTTTGACTGAACATTGTTATATATAGTACACTAGGTAATGCCTGATTATCAAGGATATAAATGCGAAATTGTTATGGCATAGTCTGACTAATTTTATGATATTAGAAAAAAGTTGTAAGACATTTACTTATTTATTTATGAGCACAGGCAAAAGTTTATTGAAGTATAAAATCAGATTAAGAATAGTATGAAAGCTGTCTTTACAGAGAGGGAGCATTCAGAAGTGAATACCCCAAATGTTGCAAAACTTTTAAAGGATGCAGCATTGGCAGTCCCGAGTGCTCCAGTGCCTCAGGCCCCTCTTAGCTTCCTCAAGGAATGAAGGGTTCCCATTCCTGGTATAGCTGTGGATGTGTAATACATTATTTGGGAAGTTTGATATAAAGTGTCAAAGGCTGACCTTGATTTAGATTAGGAGATAGAACCCTTTTAATGTAAGTTTTGTTGATGACAGATAAACTGGGTGTCTTAGATATCTAGTAACTGATGTAAAAAGTGAAATCAGGTAAAATGGAATAGTCATGATGGCCATGTAGAGGAGGTAAATATTCAGTTATTTAGGTGTTTTTTCCTTCCTCCCTTCTTCCGTCCCTCCCTCCCTCTCTCCACATATTCTCTATTATATAGTTTTCATATTCTCTGTAGTATAGAGTCCTTACTGTGGAGGCTGCTTTCAGGCACACATGCTTGAGCAATGGAGTACAGACAGTCCCATCAAGGCAACCTACCTTAAAATATCCCTAGGCCCTAACTGACCAACGGGCTACTTACAACCAGGCACAGTTATCAAAAAAGGAAGAATTCCATATGTCGCCATACCTCCTCATCTTCCCCCTTTAAAAACAGCCCCCTTCCACTGCTTCATTGCAGAGAGCCTCTCCTCTGCTGTCCTGCTCACTGCTCCCTAGCAATGTATTCAATAAACTTTTGTCTCCTTTGTTTGGCCTCAGGTGAGTTCATTCACCTCCTGTGCCACCCGCTTCCACCTGATCGTCGCCCCACATTTGGGGGCCCCCATCCAATCTAGAGACACCTGTTTGACACCACACTTCCCTCTATTGGCTGTGAAGCCAGGAAGCAGGGAGGTAACTTGGAACCTCCACAATTCCCACAGTGAGGAAATGCTGGTGGAATGTTTTTGCTTTTCCTTCTGAAAGGAATCACTTGGCCTTGATGCTCCTTGTGGCCTCAGTGTCTATGCCTGGAACCCATATATTGTATTCTAGGTACTGTGCCAGTCACTTAAAGACAGTATTTTACTCAGTCCTTCATTAAAAAAAAAAAAAAAAAAAAAAAATACTACCAAGCTCCCTCTGCCTGTCTCCGGGTAGCTTCATTCAGTATGTCCTTCAAGGTGCAGATCAAGTGTTAGCCTGTTTTAGGATTTTACTACCTCATCTTTTCCTGCTCAGTCTGGATTTGGTAGCCCTTAAGTGTACCTTAGTATCTTTTTTGCTTCTGTCACTTCTCATCCTGTTATACCCTTCTCTTCACCCATTTTGCATAGTCTCTAGTATGTGTTTAAATACTTGGTGAATGTTTATTTAGAGAATGAATGAATGAATGAAGAAATACAGTTTCAGGTTTTGAAAATGAAAGTAATCTTTAATTGAAATTTGCCCCATGTCAAGTGTTAAAATTGATTCATTTTTGCAAAGTTGAAGAGACAAATGTACCAAAGCAGTAGTGTTTTTGCTCTGAACATGGATGACTTTTAGGATCTAGGGAAACAAAACAATTTTTTAAAAGGTTACATATATTGAAGGTAAACAGTGTTCTGCACTAATGCCTATATTCCCTAGTAGTTAGATAGAAATAACTGGTATAAATCAAACAGCAGTTTGTTTTCAATCTAAGAGATTTTAAAGATGGAGACCATCTATTTACTTGAGGCAGAGTTTCACAGGGTATTTATACCTTGGCTCTTAAATTTAGAAAATGGATTTTATTAGTTTATCTAGAAGAAATCTTCCAATAAAACTAACAATCTACTGGGGTGCCTGGGTGGCTCAGTTGGTTAAGTGACCGACTTCGGCTCAGGTCATGATCTCGCAGTTTGTGAGTTCGAGCCCCGCATCAGGCTCTGTGCTGACAGCTCAGAGCCTGGAGCCTACTTCAGATTCTATGTCTCCCCCTCTCTCTACCCCTCCCCTGCTCACGCTCTTTGTCTCTCTATCTCTCAATAATAAATAAATGTTCTAAAAAAATAAAAAAAAAAACTAACAATCTACTTACGATAGGAAATTTACCTAGTCAGATTAATTATCTTTAAGGCACTCAGGAAACAAATTCACAGATCAAAAGATTGTTAAATGAACATTGAATTTGAGGGAGTGAGTTCAGTTGTCTTTCGTGGGGTGGCTTGTGATAAGATTTTTAAAAAATTTTTTGTTTTGGGTAAAAGATATATAACATAAAATTTATCATTTTAAAGCGTCCAAGCCAAAGCCACCTGGGTGGCTCATTCGTCCACCTCTTGATTTTCTGCCCAGGTCATGATTTCATGGTTCATGAGATAGAGCCCTGTGTCGGGCTCTGTGTTGATTGATTTGGGCCTGCTTGGGATTCTCTCTCTGCCTTTCCCCTGCTTGTTCTCTTTCTCTCTCTCTCTCAAAATAAACAAACATTTTTTAAAAATTAAAAAAATAAAGTGTACAAGTAAAAACAAAAGTATAAAAGTGTCATTTAAGTACATTTGCAGTGTTGTGAAACCATCACCAATATTTCCAGAACATTTTCATCACCCTAGATTGGAATTCTGTACCCATTAAGCAATAACTCATTTGCCATTCCTGATGTTTTCTGATCTACTTTTTGTCTCTATGAATTCTCCTCTTCTGAATATTTCATAGAAGTTGAATCATATAATCATATAATAATTGTCCTGTTGGAGTTAAGTGTTCCAAAAGGATATTCAACTTCTTTATTCTGGAGATTGTCTAAATAGTAGTTTTCAAACATATTTTGATTGTTTTATTACATCTATAAAAATTTAAGTGATATATGTGTGTTTATTTTTAAATTATATACATGTGTTCTGTACTATTATATGCATTATAAAATATGCATAAGAAGTTAAAGTATTATTTAAAATATATTGCCAATCAGTATTGATCACATCCTGCTATCATTAGCTTATATCTCAAGGCATAAAATTCTTTTTTTTTAATTTTTAAAAAGATTTGTTTATTTTGAGAATGAGAAAGAGCATGAGAGAAAGTAGAGGAGGGGCAGAGACAAAGGGAGAGAAAGAATCTCAAGTAGGCCCTATGCTGTCAGCAGGCAGCCCAACATGGGGCTCGATCTCATGAACAGTGAGATCATAATCTGAGCTGAAATCAAGAGTCAGACACTCCAGCTCAACTGCCTGAGCCACCCAGGCGCCCCTCAAGGCATAAAATTCTAATTGTCTAATTTCTTAACAGATTTTATCAGATGGTCATTGTATCTACTTTATGTTGTTGTTGATAAAGAACTCTTTGTATTGTTAGAAAGTGTCAGCTCTGCCGTTTGCATGTATTTGAATCATTAGAATTTACTTTAGTATGTTTTACGTGTTATCTTTTAAAACTAGTTATCTATTTTGTGAGGACCAATCACAAATGACTCAACCAGGTACATGTAAACTGCAATATATTCAAATACTTTAAAAGTTAGTGCATAAATCAGGATGTTACTATAGCTTCTCTGTGTTGTACAACATCCTTTCTTCCCCACAATACCTTGTGTACTGTACTGTCCAAGTGAGGAGTAGGGGTGGGATACTCCAAAAGAGTACCTATACTTAAATGTTAGTACAATTTAACTTACTTCTTTTTTGGTAAAATTAAATACAGATAGTACAAGTATTTTCTTTATATATGCATGTGGACTTAATTTATATACTCACATGGAATGCATTTACCTCAGTTTCACTGCTCTAACGCTGTGGTCTGGTCATCTAACACCTTTTTCCTGGTGTGACTTGGTTAATCATTGTTAATTATTTTACAATTTTATTATAAGAGTAGAAACATATCAGGCCAGATAATAGTAATATTCTTTTTTTTTTTAAGTTTTTGAAACATTTATTAATTTTTGAGGGACAGAGGGAGACAGAGTGTGAGTGGGGGAGGGGCAGAGAGAGAGGGAAACACAGAATCCAAAGCAGGCTCCAGGCTCCAAGCCGACAGCACAGAGCCTGATGTGGCGCTTGAACTCACGAACCACGAGATCATGACCTGAGCTGAAGTCGGACGTTTAACTGAATGAGCCACCCAGGCGCCCCGATAATAATCATATTCTTATGTAGATTCTACTTTTCTTTCTCCTATTAGATATCTTGTTGGATTTGGTAAGCACCAGTCTTATCCATAATAAGTTTACAAAGTGTACACTGAGGGGTGCTTGGGTGGCTTGGTTGAGCATCTGACTTTTGATTTCATCTCAGGTCATGATCCCAGGGTAGTGGATCAAGCCCTGTGTCAGGCTATGTGTTGAGTGTAGAACCTGCTTAAGATTCTTTCTCTCTCTCTCTGCCCTTTGCTTCTCTCTCTCTTTCTCTTTCTCTCTCTCTCTCAAAAAAAAAAAACAAAAAAAACTTTAAACCTTTAAAAAGCTTTAGTTTAAGGTGGAGACTTTTTATTCACTTGATTCTCTTAAAATAAGGTTTTTTAACTGTACTGAATTTAAAAGTATTTACTCCCAAATTCACACCCACCAGAACCTATGAATGTGACCTTATTTTGAAATAGGTTCTTTGCAAATGCAATCAAGTTAGTATGTGGTTATACTGGATTAGAGTAGGCCCTAATTCAAGGACTGTTGTTCTTTTTTATTATTTATGTATTTATTTAGTATACTTACCAGCATGTCACCTTATTTTATTTATTTATTTTCTTAATTTTATTTTATATTTTTTAAAATTTACATCCAAATTAACATATAGTGAAACAATGATTTCAGGAGTAGATTCCTTAATGCCCCTTACCCATTTAGCCCTTCCCCCCTCCTACAACCCCTCCAGTAACTTTGTTCTCCATATTTATGAGTCTCTTCTGTTTTGTCCCCTTCCCTGTTTTTATATTATTTTTGTTTCCCTTCCCTTATGTTCATCTGTTTTGTCTCTTAAAGTCCTCATATGAGTGAAGTCATATGATATTTGTCTTTCTCTGACTGACTAATTTCACTTAACGTAATACCCTCCAGTTCCATCCACATAGTTGCCAATGACAAGATTTCATTCTTTTTGATTGCCGAGTAATACTCCATTGTATATATATATATACCACATTTTATTTATCCATTCATCCATTGATGGACATTTGGGCTCTTTCCATACTTTGGCTACTGTTGATAGTGCTGCTATAAACATGGGGGTGCATGTGTGGTTTTGAAACTGGACACCTGTATCCCGTGGATAAATGCCTAGTAGTGCAATTGCTGGGTCGTAGGATAGTTCTATTTTTAGTGTTTTGAGGAACCTCCATACTGTTTTCCAGAGTGACTGCATTCCTAGCAGTGCAAAAGGGTTCCTCTTTCTCCTCATCCTCGCCAACATCTGTCGTTCCCTGAGTTGTTAATATTAGCCATTCTGACAGATGTGAGGTGGTATCTCATTGTGGTTTTGATTTGTATTTCCCAGATGATGAGCGATGTTGAGCATTTTTTCATGTGTTGGTTGGCCATCTGGATGTCTTCCTTGGAGAAGTGTCTATTCATGTCTTTTGCCCATTTCTTTACTGGATTATTTGTGTTTTTGGTGTTGAGTTTGACAAGTTCTTTATAGATTTTGTATACTAACCCTTTATCTGATATGTAAGGACTGTTGTTTCTTTTTAAATTTTTTTAATGTTTATTTATTTTTGAGAGAGAGACAGAGTGTGAGTGGGAGAGGAACAGAGAGAGAGAGGGAGACACAGAATCTGAAGCAGGCTCCAGGCTCCGAGCTGTCAGCACAGAGCCCGACGCAGGGCTTGAACTCACAAACCATGAGATCATGACCTGAGTTGAAGTCAGACACTTACCGACTGAGCCACCCAGGCGCCCCAGGACTGTTCTTATAAGAAGAGAGAAACTTGTACAAAGAGAGAGGAGAATACCATGTGAAGATGGATGCAGAGATTGAAATGAAGAATCTACAAACCAAGAAATGCCAGGGATTGCTGGCACCCCCTGGAAGCTGGTAGAGAGGCATGGACTGAAGTCTCCTCAGAGCCTCAGAGATTCTACTTCAGTTCCTCCTCAAAGGCACCAACCCTGCTGACACCTTAATTTTGGAGTTCTAGCCACCAGAACTATGAAAGGATACATTTTTGTTGCTTTAAGCCACTCAGTTTGTGGTACTTTATTGTAGTAGCCTTGAGAAACTAGTAACCAAGTATAATTTTCTTTTCAAATATATAGTTAGGCCTGTTGATGTGGCTACATGTATAAATGTCACTGAAAAGATGAGTTTTTTTCTCCTAAATTATAATGATAGCAGTGAGTTTTTGGAACACTACACATATGCTGCACATCATTGTTTCATTTAAATTCTTACACCAACAAGGTATTGGCTATTATTTCAACAATTAAAACAAAGATACCAATGCTCAGAAAGGGTAACCCTTACAAAGTATGAATGTTGGTATGTGACTATAAAAAAACCTGTGTTTTCTTTCCTCTATCACTTTCTCTCTTTGCCCTTATAGAGGGCAGTTTCTCTTGGTGGCATTAGCTGGTATTTATAGATTTTCTTCTTTAACTTACAATTTATTTTCTATTATCTAGAAAAATAAAAAATGGTGGCCCTTGAAATGTGCCAGCCTTTTCCAAAAGCTCTGAGTTTTATATGACTTTAGTGTTTGTTTGCATTTCTCATTTTCAGCCAGAAGCCAGAATCCAAAACCAAATTGTGTCATTCTATTCCTCTGGGATTGTTGAATAGCTAAAACCAGGAAGTACCAGAAATTTCTCATGGAAGTTCCAGGAACTTTAGCATTATGTCTAGAGAATCAGAATGATTAGAATATTCATTTTTGTATTTTTAGTAGCTTTAAATAGATCACTCATAACAAATGGTCAGTGGACAATTTTTATTTAAGAGAGCCCAGAAGATGGAGTGATTGCTGATAAAGACTAGTGTAATTGGTAGGGTATCATCTATCTCTTTTATGATGACTGGTCATAGGTAAAATCAAACCTGTTTTCTGTCTTTAGTGGAAGGAGACGACAATTTAATTGGGCTGGTGAAAGATAAAAACTATTTGCAAATATGTAATAAAAATTGAGTTTTAAAAAATATGAATAAAGTGGTGTATATGGGTAGATAAGTTATTTGATAATACACATAGTTTAAGCTTTAGAACTATATAAAGAAGGACATACATTCTAGGTTATCATATAATCTGAAAGAAGAGAAGCAGTCTCTGCAAAATGAAGTATTTTTTCACTTCATTGAAAGGAAAAATACAACATTGGATACTTTGTTATGGAATTTAATTGCTGTGTTAAATTATGTTATTCTTAAAAGTGAAAAGGACATGGTTACTGTCTTTGATTAAGTCTTAGTCTCATGGAGAAATAGAAAGAAATAAAGCTAGCCCACCTGGTTTTGCCTAGGAGAATCATTATCCTAAATGTGTATCTAATGTTCCTTATTACAGTACTGCTTCATTGTAAAAAAAAAAAAGAATACTGGGGCGCCTGGGTGGCTCAGTCGATTATGCATCAGACTCTTGATTGCATCTCAGGTCATGATCGCACAGTTTGTGAGATTAAGCCCCATGATGGGCTCTGCACTCACGGTGTGGAGCCTACTTGGGATTCTGTCTCTTCCTCTTTCTGCCTCTCCCCCCCCTCATTCTCATTCATTCTCTCTCTCTCTCTCTCTCTCCCCCCTCAAAATAAATAAATAAACTTAAAAAAATAAAGACAGTGACAACTATTGGCAAGGACATGGAAGAATTAGAACCTTCATACACTGCTGGTGGGAGTGCAAATTATACAGCCCATATAGAAAAGTTTGACCATTTCTTTAAAAAGTTAAAAATAATTCTGTCTCTCTCTCTTTCTCTGCCCCTCCCCTGCTTACACACTCTCTCTCTCTCTCTCTCTCTCTCTCTCTCTCTCAAAAATAAAACATTCAAAAAATTACAAAAAAATAGTTAAAAATGATAAACTTACCAAATGACCTGGCAATTCCAGTCCTAGGTATACACCCAAGAATATGAAAACATAGGTCCAATTAAAGACTACTATGTGAATATCTGTAGCAGCATTATACATAATAGCTCAAACTGGAAACATCAGACTCTTGATTTCAGCTCAGGTCATGATCTCATAGTTTTGTGAATTCGAGCCCTGCCATCTGGCTCTGTGCTGAGCTTGCTTGGAATTGCTTGAAATTGCTTGGAATGCTAGCATGGAGCTTGCTTGGAATTCTCCCTCCCTCTCTGCCCCTACCCCACTGGCACTCTCTTTGTCTCTCTCTCAAAAATAAATAAACATTAAAAAAATTGTTAAAATAAAAAAAAAAACAGTGCCTCATAATGTTATCCACATGAGAGAAGCTTCTGCATTTTAGATTATCTGTTCAGGTGAATTTAAATTGGCGATTTATATCTGAAAACACTTTTGATCTTTCCCTTTAATATGTATGTTGTGCTGTTTACAGTGAGCAATCACACAGCTCTCTTACTTGTTGATTCTGAGAATCAGTTGTTCTGTAGTGGGACTGCCTATCCCTTTGATATACTCCCTGCAACCTGCCAGAGTGAATTTTGCATTAGCAACATAGCCTATATTTTAAATCATCTGGTCCTAAACAGAACTTCCAAAGTGGATAAAAGTCCATCTAATCTTTTAAGGTGATATGGGGGGAAAATAATGAACAGAAATTTAATTTTATAAGCCAACATTACTCTAACTTAATCTCTTGCCCTTTCTAAATCTCTTAAGTTGACTAGTTTTGTGGCTTTTCTGAGAAAGGAGGAGGTGATCTAATGCTTTTATTTGAAAAGAGGGAACCATAATACTATCCAGGAAACATTCCATGATAGCATGCACACCTTACTTCTTTACCTATAAAGTTCTTGAATACAGGATTATATTTCCCTTTTGATTTATTTCTAGCACTTAGTACAATATCTAGCACATCATAAGTGCTTAAATAACATTTGATGCATGGAACAAAGAATGCTTTTTTCATGTCTACTGTGTTAGAAATTACAATTCAGGGTAGGAATCAAAATGTTATTCTTAAGCTAAGATAGTGGTATTGCTAGAAGGAACTTAAAGCATGTCTTTTCACCAATAATTGAAAGCCACAAACAGCTCATGTAGTCATGTGGTATACATTACTCCTTTATATTCTCAGAAATGAATTATTTAATAAAGTTTACACTTAAATAGTTTACAAAAAGTTTATATACTTTTTGTAGTAGTATAAACCCTTCTATCCATTTCATGACATTTACCTTTCTCTAGTCTTAAAAACATATATATGTATCATTTAGCAGAATTATACTCTTAGTCTCTATACACTAATAAATGTAAACCAAGTATCAATGATTTAAGGAATATTTGTTTTTAATGAACTGTTACTAATGTTATGACTTATTTTAATGAATGGTTATTCTAGTGATTTTTTTTTTTCATTTTTTTTTCAACGTTTTTTATTTATTTTTGGGACAGAGAGAGACAGAGCATGAACGGGGGAGGGGCAGAGAGAGAGGGAGACACAGAATCGGAAACAGGCTCCAGGCTCCGAGCCATCAGCCCAGAGCCTGACGCAGGGCTCGAACTCACGGACCGCGAGATCGTGACCTGGCTGAAGTCGGATGCTTAACCGACTGCGCCACCCAGGCGCCCCTCTAGTGATTTTTTTAGTGACTTAAAATTGAAACTCGAATTGTTGAATAATATGAGCCAAGTGGTTTCTTAAATCAGTTTTTCAGGGTAAATGCAGAGATAACTAAAACTTCATTCTTATCCTCAAAGGACTTACAGTCAAGTGGAATAAAAAATATGTAAATGAGATAGTATAGTATAAAACAGAATGAAGTAGATTCCAAACCACAATTACATACAGCAAGATTATAAGTAGGGAAATAATCGTTACTAGTAATGAATGATTAGGGAAGACTTCTGTGGATAAGAAATTCAGTAACAATTACTGTTGGAATGAAATGTGCCAATTCTTTTTTTTTTTTTTTTAATATTTTTTCAATGTTTATTTATTTTTGAGAGACCGAGAGAGAGAGAGAGAGAGAGAGAGAGTAGGGAAGGGGCAGAGAGGGAGACACAGAATTCAAAGCAGGCTCCAGGCTCTGAGTTGTCAGCACAGAGCCCAATGCAGGGCTCGAACCCATGAACCATGAGATCATGACCTGGGCTGAAATTGGACACCCAACCGACTGAGCCACCTAGGCACCACGAAATGTGCCAATTCTTAAACACTGAGGCCCCTCTTGCCCTTGGCTCAGTTTTTAAACACTAAGGCCCATTTTCAAAATTTTTAGATTTTCGTGAGTTAGGAATCTTGAGTAGTTGCTAAAAATGGGTCTTTGGAGGATAGGAATTTTCTAAATGGAGTTTTAGCCTTATGGCTAAGAATATGGTTTAAGGGGTGCCTGGGTGGCTCGGTTGGTTAAGTGTCTGACTTCAGCTCAGGACGTGATCTGTTGTCAACATAGAGCCTGCTTCAGATCCTCTGTCCCCACCTCTCTCTGCCTCTCTCCTACTTGTGCTCTTTCTGTCTCTCTCAAAATAAATAAACTTAAAAAAAAATACTTAAAGAATATGGTTTGAATCTCAACTCTGCCACATACTACCTATATAACTTTGGGCAGTTTATTTAGCCACTCTGTGCTTCAGTTTGCCAGTCTGTAAAATAGAATAATAACAATGGTAATAATGTAGGGCTGCTATTTGTATTTGTTTTTTATTAGAGTATGCTTTCTCATGGATAAACCCTTCATAGCAGAATAAATGGATACTCTAAGACCAATAAGACTGTGTGTGTGTGTGTGTGTGTGTGTGTGTGTGTGTGTGTATGTGTGGACTAAAAATCTGATTGTACAGTGAAATTAGAACTATTCTGAAAACAAGAGCAGGGGAAATGAGTGTTTTAGCACAGATTTTTAATCTACGTCCCAGGCTTCAGAGAGGGAGCAGCTGCTTCTTTGCTACCAAAGATGTTTTAGAGATCGTTGACTTTTAGGTTTGGAACAATTCTGGAATTCTGAGGATTGTAAAAGCCTGGATGCCAGTTCAGTTCTCTAAGTACCTTCTCTACTTTTTAAAATATTTTCTCCTACTCCTTAAAAATGATTAGTGAACAGTTGATGAGACCCTTACCCATTCTTCTATTTAATCCTCCATTATTCTTTGTGTGCTGTTAACTAGTTCTTTGTATTTCTGTGTTGGCAATTCAGATAATTTAATCTGTTCAAGTGAATAAAATTGGGAGCATTCCAAATTCTTTTTTTGGAGCCAAGTATATTGTACTCACTAAATTCTTCAACTGATGTCATGCTGAAAGGATGTCAAAATGTTAATATGCTTTATTTCATTCCCTTTTTATTATGAATATTTTCAAACATAGAGCAAAGTTGAAAGAATATGACAGTTAACACATATACCACTTACATTCCACCATTAACATTTTAATATAATTGCTTTATCACATATCTATCCACTGATTGATCATCCTGCCATTCATGAATTCATTTCATTTTTGGTACACTTCAAAGTAAATTGCTGACATAAGGACATTTCCATCTAAATACCTCAGATATGCTTTGTTTTTGAAAGGCTCATTTTCTCCCCTTTTTCTTTCATTCAGAGTTGATGTTTTAACACTTTTTCTTCTTTATTTATATGCTTTATTTAAATTTTGGACTGAATCCGCTATGGTTGATTTTGTTACTAAGCCTTCTGATTGTTAATGCTCAAAATTAGATTTGCTTTTCGAGGGATTTGAACTTTAAAAAAAAAAAAGATACTTCAAAGTCATCTTAGTCAATTTTCCTAAGTATTTTGGCTTATATAATTGTAGCATTCTCTTCTTACAGTTTGCAATACTTTAGGATATAAGTGCTGATAAGAGTTTTAAAGACAAGTTCTTCCATACCATTAGACATTTAGAAGCATTTCTTGCTTTTAAACTATTTAGAGGACCCTCAACTAGGTTATGAACTGTTTAAAGCCAAGAATGGTATATTATTATTCCTTGTGGCTCTTGATCGTCTTGAAAGGAAGAACTCAACATTTATTGATGTGTTGACTCTTTGATACTATGCTCAAAATATTCTTGGCACTATTGTGCTAAAGTTCAGTTTCAAAACTAATCCTGATGTATAATTTTCAGTAACTTTCAAGAGACTTTGTATTCACTGTATATATGATGTATGTTATAATGGAATTCAAAAAATCATGATAGGAAGTTATTTGAGGTGTGTAATAGTGAGACATTGTTCTCAGAATAACAGGATATCCTTCCATTTTATAGACTTCACATTTCCAGCCCATAAAAAATATATGTATATAATGACCTACTCTGGGGATAAGTTTTTATAAAAACAATTTTATTATTTTAAAATAATTGAGCCATGGACATTGAATTAGGTAACCATTAGAGATTTAACATGTCATTTTAAGATTAAATCCCAAGTGAAATCTAAAACATATCAAACGAACATGACCATTTCTGCTCTTTTCATTGTTTCTTCTTGAAATCTGTATAGGATATTGTTTTTTGATAGTGTTGAAATTACAGTAAGATAAAAATTACAGCAGGAGAAGGTCCTTTTTCTCTTGTTCCACATATGTGCACACATACACACACATGCATACGTTCTCCTGTAGTTGGAACCCTCATTATGTGCCCGGCTTGAAGATTCTTTTGGGTCTTCCTGATTTAGTGCTTCTTCTCCTATATGGATCAGAGTGTGATTCTTTTAGATCAAAATTAGGCACACAAATTAGAATTTTAGGATACCAAGAGACAGAGACCATGTAGAGGGGTTTACATGACCTTCATTCCTTCTCAGTGATGATACTTAAATACTGTCTAATTTCAATTTTTCTAGCCCTCTGCATTTAGGAATGTTTAATCATCTTAAGAGTCCTGAGCTCTAATGATGTCTTTGCTTATTGAATGATTGAGAGAGGAAAATAGAGAGGCCTTCTCAATGTTTTGTTCAGCCTTTCAGAACAAGAGTTGATGAACATTTTTGCAAAGAACCAGATGTAAATATTGTAGCCTTTGAGGATCATATGGTCTCTACCAAAATTACTCAACTTTGCTGTTGTAGAGTGAAAGTAGCCATAGACAGTTGGTAAACAAGTAGATGTAATTGTATTACAATCAAACTTTATGTAGAGAAACAGACTGCAGGCTATAATTTGCCAACCTGTGCATTATAGTTGTAATTCTTGAACTATCTGTTATGAGGAATTTTTTTTCCCTAATAATTTGTGGATGGACATTTCTGTAAAGTGCAGTAAAAATCACTGGAAGAATGAAATTGAAAAGGATGTAAGATACAAGCTTAAATTTTTTCAGTTAAATAGATAACAAATTACATTTTTATAATTAGAAAAGTCATATGTAAGTAAAAAGAAAAGAATCAGAAAAACTGTAAATGATGTTACTTGAAAGTATCTTCCAACCTATTAATGTAAAGAAGTACTATACAGTCATAACTTTTTTTGTCATTCCACAATACTAACTAAACAAGAAGTTGAGTGAAATTGCAACTCTTCATTTATTAAATGTCTATATGCACACTCTAAACAAGCACTGTATGCACCAGTAAAAATTTTAATGTGACAAATAAATTTGCTTCTTGCTGTTTATCTAATGTAGGTTGGGTTGACAATAGTTCTACTCACAAAAGATAGTGTATATCTCAACTGTTCTTATGTTTTGTTTAAAAAATATCCAGTATAGAGAAACCAGACTCAGAGAAGAATGTTGATGAGAACTGGAGAAGAGACTTAAAAGATAAATCAGCAAACTCAGGATATACATTTCTTACTTTTCCCTAAGATGAAGCAAGTGATTTTTTTTTACTTTCAGAATTCATTTTTCAATCTTTTCATTGTTAATCTGTTCCAACAATTTATCCTGTGGAGTTACAGTTAGATTTAAATTTTCTCTCAAAGAAATAGATTCTAGATTCATAGATTTCCTATATTTGGATTTTCTTTGATTTGGAAAAAGAAAATTTGTATGTGTGTAATGTATGTAGTGATAATCTTTCAACAAACATACAATATCTGATCATAACTATTTTACTGAAAATTATTGTTAAATTATGTAACATGTCATAAGTATCTGTTGAAACTCTGATTTTTTTTTTTTGTGGTTTCAAGTTTTTATTTAATTTCAGTTAGTTAACATATAGTGTAATATTAGTTTCAGGAGTAGAATTTACTGATTTATCACTTACATATAACCAATGCTCATCACAAGTACCCTCCTTAATACCCATCACCTCTTTAACCCATCCCCCCACCACTTCCCCTCCAGCAGCCCTCAGTTTGTTCTCTATTCTTTTTTTTTTTCTTCTCTATTCTTAAGTGTCTGTTTTATGGTTTGCCTCTTTTTTTTCCCTGCCCCACCCACTGTGTTCATCTCTTTTATTTCTTAAATTCCACATGGGTGAAATCATATATTATTTGTCTTTCACAGATTGACTTATTTTGCTTAGCATAATACCCTCTAGCTCCATCCACATTGTTGCAAATGGCAAGATTTCTTTCTTTTTGATGGCTGAGTAATATTCCTGTGTGTGTGTGTGTGTGTGTGTGTGTGTGTGTGTGTGTGTGTGTACATCTTCTTTATCCATTCATCAGTTGATGAATATTTGGACTCTTTTCCATAATTTGGCTGTGGTAGATAATGCTGATACAAATATCAGGATGCATGTATCCCTTTGAATCAGTATTTTTGTATCCTTTGGATAAATACCTAGTAGTGCAATTGCTGGGTCATAGGGTAGTTCAATTTTTAACTTTTTGAGGAACCTCCATACTGTTTTCCAGAGTGGCTGCACCAGTTTGCATTCCCACAAATAGTATAAAGAAGGTTCCCCTTTCTCCACATCCTCACAAATGTGTGTTGTTTCCTGTGTTGTTAATTTTAGCTATTCTGACAGGTGTGAGGTGATCTCTCATTATAGTTCTGATTTGTATTTCTCTCATGATAAGTGATGTTGAGCTTCTTTTCATGTGTCTGTTAGCCATCTGTTTGTCTTCTTTGGGAAAATGTCTATTCTTTTTTTTTTTTTTTCAAATTTATTTATTTATTTAGAGAGAGACAGCATGAATGGGGAAGGAGCAGAGAGAGAGAGAGAGAGAGAGAGAGAGAGAATTTAAAGCAGGCTCTACACTGTCAGTGCAGAGCCAGATGTAGGGTTCTGTCCCATGAACCGTGAGATCATGACTTGAACTGAAATCAAGAGGCATACATTTAACTCTCTGAGCCACACAGGAGCCCCCTTCCTATTTCTTAACTGGGTTATTTGTTTTGTGTGTGCTGAGTTTGATAAGTTCTTAATAGATTTTGGATACTAACCCTTTATCAGATACGTCATTTGCAAATATCTTCTCCCATTATGAAAGTTGCATTTTAGTTTTGTTGGTTGCTTCCTTTGCTGTGTAGAAGCATTTTATCTTTTTTTAAATTTAATTTAATTTTATTTTGAGAGAGGAGACAGAGAATGAGTGGGGGTGAGGCAGAGAGAGAGAGAGAGAGAGAGAGAGAGAGAGAATCCCAAGCAGGCCCCATGCACAGGGTGGAGCCTGATGCAGGACTGGATCCCACAATCCTGGGATCATGACCTCAGCTGAAATCAAGAGTCAGGCGCTTAATTGACTGAGCCACCCAGGCACCCCTTTTGTTGATTTTGCATCCTGAAACCTTATTGAATTTATGTATCAGTTCTAGCAATTTTTGGTGGAGTATTTCAGGTTTTCTACGTGAAACTCTGGTCTTCCATGCTCTTAACTTTTGCTTTGATCTTACTGCCATTGAGAAACATTCATATGCCTTACATGGAAGTATGAAGATTATTAAAAATACCAAATATATAGGCCAAATAAGTCTGGTTCTCCAGTTCACATCTTTATTTATTTATTTATAATGTTTAAATGTTTGTTTATTTTTGAGAGAGAGACAGAGCACAAGTGGGAGAGGGGCAGAGAGAGAGAAGGAGACACAGGATCTGAAGCAGGGTCCATGCTCCATCCAAGCTGTCAGCCCAGAGCCCGACGCAGGGCTTGAACCCATGAACTGAGAGATCATGACCTGAGCCGAAGTCAGACGCTTAACCGACTGAGCCATCCAGGGGCTCTTCCAATTCATATCTTTAATACACTGGGATCAGACTTTTTTTTTTTTAATATTGCAGAAACAATGAGAACTCATATCAGTGTTCATTTTTGACAGAACATTTTTCTCTTCAATAACCATGGAAACTTAGCATGTAGTAACAGTAGTATATGATCAGTTTCCATATTATTACTCAATAAGGAGAATACTTTCTATTATATTATTAGCCTTTAAATAATCCACAATTATTCTGTGTCACTAAGCATACTGTTTAGACAGGTGACTTTTTTTTTTCTTAAATCATAGCAAGAGTTTCTTGATGAAGGAAGCAGTACATTGATTTACACTCTGGGTAAGTGTCCAGAATATTTCCCTGTCATTATAGTTGTACCATCAGAATATACTGTTATACAAAATTTAAACTCCAAATCACATTTGTTAACTATATAATCCTTTATTGATTTATACACTTAAGAGTTATATTTGATAGTGAAGCTGAAAAAAAAATCTTTCACGACACCATAATATTCAAATTACATAATCTTACTAAAGGAATTGCCATGTTATCTTTGCATTTGTGAAAAAACACTTTGCTAGGTTTTTGCTTCTTTGAATTATTTTTACATATCATTAGTCAGTTCTTGAATGTGTCAAACCATGTATGGTATCATTAGAAATTGGTTCTTTGTTGCAAATTTATTGAATATTTCCAAGCAAACATCTTTGATGGAGTTTTAACTTAATATCAATATATGTTTTTTTTCTTGTAGTTTTAGTATCCTGAAGAGCCACTATATAAAAAGCCTAGAAAGCACTAAGTTTATATGTGAAAAAAGAAACATTTGCTTCTCTTGGCTTTGTAATTCAACGTGCATTTTCAAGTTTGTTTTTATTTTGAACTTCTTTGTATTTTCTTTTCTTTAAGTTTACTTATTTATTTTGAGAGAGAGTACGCATGCACACACACATGAGAGCATGAACGGGGAAGAGGCAGAGAGAAAGGGAGAGAGAGGGAATCCCAAGCGGGTTCTGTGCACTCAGTGCAGAGTCCAGCGTGGAGCTTGAACCCATGAACAGTGAGGTCATGACCTGAGCCAAACAGAAGAGTCAGATGCTCAACCAACAGAGTCACTCATGCTCCCTATATTTTCTATATAAATGTCACTTAGGCTTTGATGGTTTTATTGTTTCACAGCCAGCACATCTCTACAAATAACACATTGATTGTGGTTTAGCACTTAACTGTCAGTTATACTTAAAAGTAAAATTAGCATGAACTCTTGGGTCTTCCTTGTTTTGAAATTCTATTATTTTATTTACTACTCATGCCTCATTCAGAGAAGGTGTATCTTTCCTTGCCAAAGAAGGCCAAACTTTTTGCTATCTGTAAATCAGAGGCAAAAATATCTGTTCATTTCCTTAATTTAGATAAAAATATTAAATTATGAATTACAGGCTTGATTAAAATTTAAATGATTGTAAAATGACATTTATGGAAATAAATGCTTGTATTTTTTAAATAATTTTTTTAATGTTTATTTTTGAGAGAGAGAGACTGAATGGGGAAGGGGCAGAGAGAGAGAGAGAGGAAGACACAGAATCTGAAGCAGGCTCCAGGCTCTGAACTGTCCGCACAGAGCCCAATGTGGGGCTCGAACTCGGGAACAGTGAGATCATGACCTGAGCTGAAGTTGGACGCTTAACCAACTGAGCCACCCAGGCTCCCCAAAGTGTATATTTTCTTAGATTGTTTTATTTCTTGCAATATACTTGACAAACTAACCAATGCCAAATTGCTATAAATGTATCAAAATGCCTGCATTTAATTTCTGTACGTTTCTTAATGTGGAACCAGTAACATATAGTTGGAGGATGTTTATTCTGATCTAGAATTCTTCCCGTATCTGTATAGGGAGACATAATACCCCTCAAATACAAAGAGGCTTTAAGTAGGCAGTTTGCAAACGTTCCTGTTGTCTCCCTGTGTAGATGTGGAAAGGCTTGTTTAAAGACAGTGGTCACAGTTAATGTTGTCTTACTCACCTATACTGAAAAATCATTATGGTGGTGCCTGGGTTCCTATATCCATTTTTTGATTGTTACAGTGCTCACCAACAGGGACCTGTTCAAGAGCCTTATGTGTGGCTATCTCTCAATTTTTTTTGCACCTGAAATCTGTTCAAATGAGTGTGACCTATTCCATATATGTTTATAGCAAATTTCTTTCTGTATATGATTTATAAATGTACACATATATGCATATGATATAGCAAAATGTAAAAAAAAATGCCCTTTCCCCCCCACCTATTTCTATGTATCATTGAATTGCTTTACTGACTTTTAATGGAGCCTCAGAGCTGAAAGTGGTGTAAAGGTCGTATGTTCCAACCTGCTTTACATCTTCTAGTTAGAAAGTTCCTATTTGTATTGAACAAAAATATTCCCTTCCAAAAGTAACCTCTTTGGGTACATGATCGTTTTTGTTTGTTTTTAGGACTCTGAAGACAATTTTTATGCTTTTTCTTTTTCTTTCTGTAGGTCTGTATCCCACTTCTAGCATTTTCAGCCCTAAAATTCTGTATTCAGTTCACATTTGAAAGGCCTATTCAACTCTGTTTTAAACCTTTAACCTATCTTGTTTTTTTGTCATTATTCCCCATTGATACTGAGATCAGAACTGAATTTAATAATCTTGTGGGTGTAATTGTCTCAGAATAGAGCAGACTTTTTCTTCTATGTTTTTATTTTCATTTTTTTAAGGTTTACTGTGTACTTTATATGTGCTGGTCCCTCAACTGTGTAATTATTACTATTAATATGGACTAAGACGCATTATCCTTTTAGGGAGCTCTATCATGTTAGTGGCTCTTATTGAGCTTAAACTAAAATCCACTGAGTCTTACATTTCTTGCCATTAATCAGATCTTCTCCATCCTATACTAAGCCATAGTTGGATTTTTACTCCTGTGAGATAACATTGCTTAGCGTTTTGCCCACTGTGCCAGTATATTGAGAAGTTTTTGCATCTTGATTCTTTTATTCCCATGTTTACTTTTCCTCTTAGCTCTTTGTCATGTGAGAATTTGATAGTAGTGAATTATTTGATCAGTAGTGATTACTTCTTTGTTCATGACTGAACAAGTGAAATTTTTCTGGGACTTTCTCTTAGAGTTTATAGTATATTGATTTATTGCTCACAAATAATCCTTGTGGGGCAGCTGGGTGGCTCAGTCGATTTGTGTGTCCGACTCTTGGTTTCAGCTCAGGTCATGATCTACTGGTTCATTGGATTGAGCCCTGTGTTGGGCTCTGTGCTGTGAGTGCAGAGCGACTTGGGATTCTCGCCCTCTCCCTCTGCCCCTCCTTCTCTCTCTCTGCTCCTCTTCCACTTGCGCATGCACGCGCCTACACACTCTCTCAAAATACATAAACATTAAAACAAAAAAAGAATCATTCTGCACCCTTTGAGGTGAAGAAAAAAAAAGAATCATTCTGCACTCCCTTGAGGTGAAGTATACATACCTGACTTCAACTTTTGACTTGGTTGTATGGCTTACTTGGACCAATAAAATGGAGATAGAAGTGACAGGAGGCCATTTTGGAGATGAGGCTTTAAGAAGTCTTGCACATTTCTTCCAGCTCCCTGTACTTCAGGTTTTACTTTTACTACAAGTGATCACCGTAGGTAACTACTCCTCCTGTAGACTGAGTCCCAGAATGAAAGATAAGTGAAGAAGAATTGAACTTGATCCACAACATGGAGCAGAGATGCTCCAGCTAACATGAATTCATGAGTAAGGAATTAGCATTTAATGATGTAAGCCACTGACATTTTTGGAGGTGTTTGTTATGCAGCATTGATTCAGCACTGGATGACCCATACACAGTTAACCAAGCCATTCTGTTTGTGGGGAGTCATCTCTGAAATGCCCTATTTCCTATAAGTAAATTAAGCCAACAGTAGATGATTATGAACACTGGGTAAAGGGAGATCAGAGGTAAATTTTGGGTCTAATATGTACTGAGGTACATGACATGGCATGAAGTGAGAGGTCCTCACTGAGGAAAGTAACTATAATAACTAAGCCAGAAACACAGATATATCCTGCTGGTCTAGCTATACCTCCTATCCTTTGGGGTTAATTCTTTACTTTTGCAATTTGACTTGCTACCATTTCACGTTTTTGTACTTCTATTGTTTTTCTGTTCCTCTTCATCTTCCATGAGTTTTTTCTCTTCCTACTCTTGGAAATAATTTCTATTTTCACAGGCTATATATATACTATGTAAAGATTGAATAAGATAGTTGGAGTTCTAATTGTGGCTCTACTACTTGTTAACACAATCACTGTAAATACGTTATGTAAATCATTTCCTCCTCTATATAGTGGGGTTAATAAATAACTCACAGTTGTTGATAAGCTGAAATGAGATGACAGGTTTGGCTCAGAGTTATTTGTATATACAGTCTTTTAGCAAATACTGAGTGAATTCTGAGGGATGTGGTGCTTTGTATATTATAGAAAAGTTCAGTATATTTTATGGCATTTTGGTAATCACAGTTCTAGGAAGTTCTTGTTGGTATCACCTTGTTATAAGATGAAAAGAGTTCCATTTCGGTTTGTGGAGGAACATAAATATTTGCCACTAGAAATTGTGGAACACTTCTACAAATGTGTGTTAATCATCATAGCTTAATACATTATTTCAGGACTTCTTTTTGCATAATCCTTGGAAGTATCAGTGGCTGGTCTTTTAAAATATTTTTTGTTCTATCTGAAGATAGGAATCCAAGGCAGAATATAAGAAGATTGCTTGTGTTCTGTTTCTTCTTCTAGTCAGTTTATTCTGAATATAAATTCAAGTGTAAATCATGCCACTTAGTATTACAGATAATAGTATTCTTACAGCCTTCAGTAAGATATAATAAAAATAATGAAGCTAACAACTTTTCTGTTATTTGGGCACATGTGAGACATCTTGACTGTTTCATAAGAATTTTTTTTTTTAAGGTAATTGTAGGGGCACCTGAGTGGCTCAGTTGGTTAAGTGTCCGACTTCAGCTCAAGTCATGATCTTGCGATTCATGGGTTTGAGTCCTGTGTTGAGCTCTTTGATGACAGCTTAGAGCCTGGAGTCTGCTTCTGATTCTGTGTCTCCCTCTCTCTCTGCTCCTTCCCTGCTTGTGCTCGCTCTCGCCCTCTCCCTCTCCCCCACCCCCCTCAAAAATAACAAACATTAAAAAAGGTATTTGTAGTTTTAATAATTCAAATAATAAATACAGAAGTACCTTAAGTAAAATTGTCATTTCTTTACAAATTCATTCTCTTATGGTTTGGCATGACTCTTTTCCTTTAATGTATGATCATTTAAAATGTAGTTTTTTATAAGTTTCATTTCTTTCAGTACTGGTGTTTATGGATATTATGTTTGTAGGCATTTGCAGTGCCTTTTTGCTGTATTGGGTATTCACATACTTTTTGTATTGGTTTTTCTTTTTAAAAGTAATTCATAGGGACTTTTTGAAAGTTCTTATAGGAATTCAGGCAAGAGGTCATTTTTACTTTTCTTCCTGTCTTTTGTTTGACTATTTTTATTTAACAGAAAATTAACGAATTATTTTTGCATATGTGTATTGTTCTAAATGCAGTATTTACTCACAGTTTACCTAGTTTTAATGTGTATTCTAATATATGTGCGTAATCTCTAAAAGACAGAGTTTGAATTTTGTTATTATAGGTTTTTGTTATTATAGGTTATTATTATTTGCGTCTATTATTATAGGTTTGTTATTTGTTATTATATTATAATATAATATTGTATATTATAGAATCTTGGAATTAAGATTTGGAAGTGACTTTGGAAATATTTTTTGTAAAGTTTCTTTTTTTTTTTCCGTTTTAGTTCATGAATTCAACAGTAAGAATAGAAGCAATAGTCATAGAATTTATAGTTGAGCTTAAGAAGGAAGTGATCTTTATCCAGTATCTACTGTTTCCCATCACTGTGCTAGCCATTTCATAGGCTCATTAAAAAAAATTTTTTTTTAACGTTTATTTATTGAGAGACATAGAGAGACAGAGCACAGGTTGGGGAGGGGCAGAAAGAGAAGGAGACACAGAATCTGAAGCAGGCTCCAGGCTCCGAGCTGTCAGCACAGAGCCCGATGTGGGGCTCAAACTCACAAACCGTGAGATCATGACCTGAGCCGAAGTCGGACACTCACCCGACTGAGCCACCTATGTGCCCCCATAGGCTCATTTTAATTCTCACAACAATTGTATCCCTTTGGTTGAATCTCCATGGATCAGACTTTGAGGAAATTTTTAAACATGGTGTCCATTGGAGATACCCTTTACAACACTTTCACTATTCAGATGAGCAACCTGAGCTTCTAAGAAGTTAATTGTTAATTGATTTGCTTGAGCAAGCCGTGCAATAGCTTCAAATACCTTGGCCTGGCTGGAATTCCTTCCACTGTCCTCCATAGTAGTAGTGTACCCTAGTCTTAATTTTAGAAAGTGTCAGAAAAACTGGAACTTAATAACAGGGAAAATTATGTGTGTGCTTTGCTTGCAATGGATTTAACTTAATAGGACAAGAAAATCAATATAGTATTAACTTTTTAATTTTGAAAAAAATCTTTTTTTTAAAATTTATTGGAATGAAAGAATAATTTGACCACCTAAATTTAAATAGGAGTTTTATCTTAAATCTTCTAAGAATTATATTTTATGGTTCTTTACCTAAAAAATTACCTTGCCTATATGCAGAAAAATTAATATGTGCCTGTTTTACTGAATTATACTTGATATGTAAAATATCATAGAAATTTTAGGAGCACCATGTTCCTGTGGTAGGAAAAAAAATGGTATAGAAGTATGCCTAGGGTCTTTGAGAATAGTTGTACAGTTTGTGCCTTTGCTAAGCTAAAGTTCTAATGGAAACTGGAATCCAGTCCTTGTTTTCCTCCTCAAGCTGAATGCCTTGTCATAGAAAGAGACCCTTTCCTTCACACAGAGATATAGTTGCCTTGCCAAGCTATTTCCTGTGGAGTTGTGTCCTCCCAGAGGGGGCGCCTTTTCCTAATTTATCTACTAAAATGGTCCCTTTGTCAAAATCACACAAAGTTGACATACAGGATAGTGGCAGGCCCTGAATGTATCAGTAGTTAACATATTTGGGAACAGAACGAATTTCAAATATAGAGTCTCACTGGTAAATGTTCTCTGTTCATCAGGATGGCTAATTGCTTTAATCTGCAACCTGAAAATATCTCTGCAGCTTTAAAAAAAAAAATTGTATAACAGTTTATTGCAGAAATTTGGTGAATGGCCTTGGTGTGATGATTAGTGATCCAGGGTGCATTAATCTTGAGGCTCTAAAATTCTTCAGGGTCTCAAGTCCTCTGCTGGATCCTCTGCATCTAGCTAGCAGAAAGGGGAACGAGAATAGTATTGTACATATGAGGTCTTAATGGGCCAGACCTGTATGTGGCACACTCTACTTCTCATATCCCGTTGGGCAGAACTCAGTCAAATGGTCACATGTAAGAGGAGCCTGGGAAAATCTAATCAATGTGTATGCCCAGAAGAAGAGGAAAACGTGGATACCAGTAAAGCTAGCAGTCTGACGTGTTTGGTTTAAAAATATAGAAATCAGTTTTTTAATCTGAAAATATTTATCTATACTGTGTATATTGGGTCAGTGTTTTAAGAGAACAATAAAAGTAGTATGTAATTTAACTGATTAGTTCCTTCAGTTACACAAATGGTTAGTGGATCTGGTTAACCAAGATAGGAAGGAAAAATTAAACAAATAGAAAACTTAAATTATGTATTACTTGGCAGGTTGCCCAGAAAAGTGTATCGAATGATGAGTACTTGTGTATGGAAATCAATAATATTTTCATTCACCACTGAATAGTGCCTGTTAGTGATTTAATATATGATACAGAGAAGTAACATGTTAAATCTTAATCTCTTGTACCTTTTTAAAGGTTTATAGTAAATGCCCAATTCTTAAATTTCTCTAGTGTTATTAGATCCTTTTAAGTGATCATGCAATCCTGTGATTTGGTACTGTCGTGTTAGTTATCTTCTGTGTTCTTCTCTTTCCTGGTTAATTAAGCATTTACTGAGTACCTGCTATATATAAACCAATGGGATAAAGAAATTGGGAAAGTAGCATAATTAGGTAATAGGGTTCTTTCCATTTAGCATATTAGTATAAATGTAGAAGTATAAATTTATATACTCCCAAGTTCTAGAGATTTGATAATCTAGTCATTTAAAATTAGATATTTTTAAATTGTGAAAAACAGTGGAAGTAAATAAAAGTGCCAGGAATAGACATGTACACTAAATATATAATTAGGAAGCAAATTCCCATGTAACTGCCATCTAAGTAGAGAAATAGAAATTTTCTAGCACTGTTGGAAACTGTGTGTCCTTTTTTTTTTTTAAGTTTTTATTTACATTCCAGTTAGTTAAAATACAGTATGATATTAATTTCGGGTGTACAATATAGTGATTCAGCACTTCCGTACAACACCCAGTGCTCATCACTGCAAGTGCACTCCTTAGTCCACTTCACCTATTTAACACATCCCCAGTCTGCCTCCCTTTTGGTAACCAACCATCACTTCTTTATAGTTAAGAGTCTGTTTCTCTGGTTTGTCTCTTTCTTTCTTTCTCTCTCTCTTTCTGTTTTTTTTCCCCTTTGCTCATTTGTGTTTCTTAAATTCCATATATGAGTGAAATCATATGGTATTTGTCTGTCTTTGACTGACTTATTTTGCTTAGCATAATACTCTATTGCACTACTAGGTATTTACTCAAAGAATACAAAAATGCTAATGCAAAGGAATACATTCACCCAGATGTTTATAGCGGCATTATCTAGAGTAACCAAATTATGGAAACAGCCCAGTGTCCATTGACTGATGAATGGATAAAGAAGATGTGGTGTATATACATAGATTCAATGGAATATTACTTAACCAAAAGAGAGAGAGAGAGAGGGAAGTTTTGTCATTTGCAGTGATGTGGATGGAGCTAGGAACTGTGTCTTGGGCTGCCTGGCTGGCTCAGTTGGTGGAGCATGCGACTCCTGATCTCGGGGTCATGAGTTTGAGCCCCATTTTGGGTGTGGAGCCTACTTTAAAAAATTAAAATAAAAATATTAAAATTATTAATTATTAATAAAAGTTTAAAATTATCGGTATTCTTATTTACTTGCCCCTAGAGGCAACTGCTAATCTGACATATGGTAATCATTGCTTTTCATTAAAGCTATATATGCATTCTTAAAGAATGTAATGTAGTTATTCCTGTTTTTGAACCTTACATAGACGGAGTATGAATGTATTCTTTGAGTCTTTCATTGCCATCGTCACGTTTGTAAGATTTAAGCCATGTTATTATATGTTGCTATAATTTGTTCATTTTCATGCCTGTATAGTTTTCTGTTGTGTATACAAACCACAATATATTTATCCATTCTGCTGTTGATAGACATTTGAGTTGTTTCTATTTATTGGTTTTCATGAAAAATGTTACTGTGATTATTTGTGTATGTGTCTCCTGTTGCACATAAGCATGTGTTTTTCAATGCCAGGTAGTAGGGGTAGGCTTGCTAAATCATAGGATTAAATGTGTCTTCAGTTTTCTCAGGTAATTTCCCAAAGAGATGGTAGCAATTTACCTTATACCAGGAATGTATGAGAGTTCCCATATAATACATGGTCAGAAACTTAATATTGTCAGATTAAATATTTGCCAATCTGTGGGTATGAAATTGTAATTTACTTTTATTTGTATTTCCCTTATTATTAATGAAATTAAAAAACTTTAAAATTTTTGAGCATTTGGGTATATCCTTTTTTGCAAAGTTAACCTTTTCCCATCAATTTGTATTTCTTTTTCTTAATTTATAGGGATTCTGTATATATTTGGAATAAAAGACTTGGTAACCCATGTTACTGTGTGGACTGTGGTTTTGTATTTTTTTTTAATTTACTCTTGGAAATAGTTGTCAAGGACTGTGAAGGATCTGAGATTTTACCCTACTGAAAGCTAAGAATTTTCCTGAATATTGGAAGAAAGAAGACTCCTAGGTCCAACACAAAGGACTTTTTTACTTTATTACTTTATGGCAGTAGCCATAGCCAGAGTGTCCGCATTTGGGTGCTTGTTTCCTAAGCTCCAGTTTCCACAGACAATGCAGATAAGGCCAAATGCCATAGTGGGTTGCATTATACAAGGGGAACCCTATTTAGGGAACCTCAATGTTTTGTAATAGACTGTAAGCAAATCTGAACTTTGTCCTGGAAAGAGCCATTATCTTCATCATACCAGACAGTAACCAGACCTACCTTTTGCTCCATGGGAAGACATCTGTTTCTGTCCTTCAATGCTGTTTGATATACAGATGTCTTTGAAGAGATAGTTTGGAATCAAGATAGTCATTGCAGAGTCACTTTTATTATATATTGTCCATATATCTGTACATCAGTTTCTGGGATCTTTTCTCTCTCTCTCTCTCTCTCTCTTTTAATTTATTTATTTTTGGGAGAGCACAAGTGGGGGAGGAGCAGAGAGAGAGGGAAACACAGAATCTGAAGCAGACTTAGGCTCTGAGCTGTCAGCACAGAGCCCGATGTGGGGCTTGAACCCACAAACCGTGAGATCATGACCTGAGCCGAAGTCAGATGCTTAACCAACTGAACCACCCAGGTGCCCTGCCCTGCTTTTTCTTTTTCTTTTTTTTTAATTAATTATTTTTATTTTTTAATTCACATCCAAGTTAGTTAGCCTGTAGTGCAATAATGATTTCAGGAGTAGGATCCAGTGATTCATCCTCTACACATAACACCCAGTGCTCATTACAACAAGTGTCTTCCTCAATGCCCCTTGCCCATTTAGCCATCCCCCCACCCAAATCCCCACCAGCAACCCTCAGTTCTCATTTCTTTTTATCCATTTGCCTACTGAAGGACATCTTATCTGCTTCTGAGTTTTGGCAATTATGAATAAAGCTGCTAGAAACATCCATGTGCAGATTTTTATGTGGACATAAGTAGTGTGACTACTGGATTGTATGGTAGGAGTATATTTAGTTTTGTAAGAGACCCCCAAACTGTCTTCTAAAGTAGATTTAATGTGGAAAAAGAGGAACTCTTTTGCACTGCTGGTGGGAATGCAAATGGGTGCAGTCATTCTGGAAAACAATATGGAGGTTCCTCAAAAAAATTAGAAATAGAACTACCCTACAACCCAGCAACTGTACTACTAGGTATTTATCCAAAGGATATAGGAGTGCTGTTACAAAAGGGCACATACGCTCCAATGTTTATAGCAGCAGTGCTACTGACAATAGCCAAAGTATGGAAAGAGCCCAAATGTCCATCGACGGATGAATGGATATAGAAGATGTGGTGTGGATGAATGGATATAGAAGATGTGGTGTATATATATACAATAGAATATTACTCAGCAATCAAAAAGAATGAAATACTGCCATTTGTAGCAATGTGGATGGAACTAGAGTGTATTATGCTAAGGGAAATTAGAGGAAGACAAATATATGACTTCACTCATGTGGAATTAAAGATACAAAACAGATGAACATAAGGGAAGGGAAGCAAAAATAATATAAAAACAGGGAGGGGGACAAAACATCAGAGACTCTTAAATACAGAGAACAAACTGAGGGTTGCTGGTGGGGGATGGGCTAAATGGGCAAGGGGCATTAAGGAGGACACTTGTTGGGATGAGCATTGGGTATTATAAGTAGGAGATGAATCACTAGATTCTACTCCTGAAATCATTATTGCACTGTATGCTAACTAACTTGGATGTAAGTTTTAAAAAGATACATGTGTTTTTCTAAATATTGCATTGAAGGGGCGCCTGGGTGGCTCAGTCGGTTGAGCGTCCGACTTAGCTCAGGTCACGATCTCACAGTCCGTGAGTTCGAGCCCCGCGTCAGGCTCTGGGCTGATGGCTCAGAGCCTGGAGCCTGTTTCCGATTCTGTGTCTCCCTCTCTCTCTGCCCCTCCCCCGTTCATGCTCTGTCTTTCTCTGTCTCAAAAATAAATAAACGTCAAAAAAAAATTTAAAAAAAATATTGCATTGAAAACATTCCATAAGTCTTATTATGTAGTGGTTACTTGTTCGGTTGAAGATATTTTCTGGCTTCCATTGTGATTTCTCCTTGGACCTATGGTTTATTTAGAATTGTGTTTTTTTCTTTATTCATTATTCTTTATTGAAATATATATATAATATAGACATGTGCATAATTATTAGTATGAGGCTGACATATCCTTTGTCAACCTCTACCCAGTTGAAGAACTAGAACAATTTAGCACCCAGAAGCCTCCCTTTGCCCATTTCTGTCACTAACAACTTCCCAAAAAAGTAATGATTAACTTGACTTTCAGCAGCTAGGTTTGTTTTGCCTGATTTTGAACTAATCTAAATGGAATCATACAGTAAATATTATTTGGTCTGGCTTCTTTGGTCAACGTTGTATTTTTGAGATTCTTAATGTATTGTGCGTGGTGTAAGTGAATTTTATTCTCTTTGCTGAGAAATATTCCATTATATGAATTATCACAGTTTATTCTGTTGATGGACTCCTGGTTTGTTTCCAGTTTTTGACAATTGTGAGAAAATGTTGCTTTGAGCATTTCCATAGATGAAAATTTATATACACTTCTACTGGGTATATACCTAGGAGAGGAGTCACTGGGTCATTGGGTATGCATCTCTGTCTCATTATTAGATATGGCCAAATAGTTCCTCAAAGTTGTCCAATTTGCACTCCTACCAGCAGCATATGGGAGTTCTAGTTATTCCATATCTTTGCCAAGTCTTGATATTTTTAGTCTTTTTTAATTTTAGCTACCTGTTATTAATTAACCTTTGTAGAAATTGTAGAGGGAACCTGTATTAATTGTTTTTCTTTGTGTAGACATCTGCCTAAACCTAATTGCTGCTTAGCATCTTGGTATATTTAATATTATTCCTCTAACTAGCCTGTGAGTTTGAATTTTTATGTTCCTGACCTGATCCTAGTAATTGTTATTGACATCTGCAAGGCTGTTCATTCATTTGAGGCGTATTTATTAGACCCCTTCTTTACTCTGTGGTGCCATTGTCAGAAACAGTTTAAACCAGAGCCTGACAGTGGCACCTGGGTGACTCAGTCAGTTGAGCATCCGACTTTGGCTCAGGTCATGATCTCACAGTTGGTGAGTTTGAGCCCTGTGTCGGGCTCCGTGCTGACAGCTCAGAGCCCGGAGCCTGCTTCAGATTCTGTGTCTCCCTCTCTCTCTGCCTCTCCTTCACTCACACTCTGTCTGTCTGTCTCTCTTTCTCTCAAAAATAAAAATTAAAAAAAAAATTAAAAAACCCAGCGTCTGACAGAATAGATACAAGTTCTCAGTAATACATTTATACCTGTATTTGTATTTATATTTAATAAAAGTCTTATTGAGATATGTCACACACCATATAATTTACCCTTTTAAAGTATACACCTCAGTGGTATTTGGTATATTCACAAGAGTTGTGCAACCATCACTACAATCAATTTTACAACATTTTTATCACCCCCAAAAGAAATCTTTACTTATGTTGTATACCTGGAACTAATATAACATTGTATGTCAACTATACTATAATAATTAAAAGAAAGAAAGAAAGAAAGAAAGAAAGAAAGAAAGAAAGAAAGAAAGAAAGAAAGAAAGAAAGAAAAAGAAAGAAAAGAAAGAAACCCCGTGCTCATTAGCAGTCACCTCCTATTTTCCCATCAATCTCCCCAGCCCTGGGCAACCACCAGTTTACTTTCTGTCTCTATGGATTTGCCTAGTCTAGACATTTCATCTAAGTGGAATTATGTAATATGTGGACTTTTGGCATCCTTTACATAGCATACTGTTTTTAAGGTTCATCCATATTGTAGCATGTATCAGTACTTCATTCCTTTTTATTACTAAATAATATTTAATTGAATGTATGTACCTATAGATATACCACATTTATTCATTCATCAGTGGAGGACATTTGGTTTGTTTTCACTTTGGGGCTATTGTGAATAATGCTGCTATGAACACTCGTGTACAAATTTTTAAGTGGACATACATTTTCTTGAGGGTACAATTAAGAGTGGAATTGTGGGGCCGTTTGGTAACTATATGTTCAACATTTTCATGAACTGCCAAACTTTCCAGAGTGGCTGTACCATTTTATGTTTCCATCAGCAACATATGAGGGTTCTAGTTTCTCCATATTCTCACTAACACTTAATATTATTATCATTATTATTTTTATTTTTTTTTAATTTAGTCATCCTGGTGGGGTGGTAGGGAGTGTTTTAAGAACAGTAAATATAGTCTGCAATGCTCAACTTGTGTGTTTGTCTACTCTGTACTGTCATCAAAGTATATGGAAAACATTTAAAAGAATTTTAAATTTATTTATTTTCTTTCTTTTTTTTAAATGAAATTTATTGTCAAATTGGTTTCCATACAACACCCAGTGCTCATCCCAACAGGTGTCCTCCTCAATGCCCATCACCGACTTTCCCCTCCCTCCCACCCCCCATCAACCCTCAGTTTATTCTCAGTTGTTAAGAGTCTCTTATGGTTTGGCTCCCTCCCTAACTTTTTTTTTGTCCTTCCCTTTCCCTCCCCCATGGTCTTCTGTTAAGTTTCTCAGGATCCACATAAGAGTGAAAACATATGGTATCTGTCTTTCTCTGTATGACTTATTTCACTTAGCATCACACTCTCCAGTTCCACCCACGTTGCTACAAAAGGCCATATTTCATTCTTTCTCATAGCCAAGTAGTATTCCTTTGTGTATATAAACCACAGTTTCTTTACCAATCATCAGTTGATGGACATTTAGGCTCTTTCCATAGTTTGGCTCTTGTTGAAAGTGCTGCTATAAACATTGGGGTACAAGTGCCCCTATGCATCAGCACTCCTGTATCCCTTGGGTGAATTCCTAGCAGTGCTGTTGCTGGGTCATAGGGCAGATCTATTTTTAATTTTTTGACGAACCTCCACACTGTTTTCCAGAGTGGCTGCACCAGTTTGCATTGCAAGAGGGTTCCCGTTTGTCTACATCCTCTCCAGCATCTATAGTCTCCTGATTTGTTCATTTTGGTCACTCTGACTGGCATGAGGTGATATCTCCGTGTGGTTTTGATTTGTATTTCCCTGATGAGGAGTGACGTTGAGCATCTTTTCATGTGCCTGTTGGCCATCTGGATGTCTTCTTTAGAAAAGTGTTTATTCATGTCTTCTGCCTATTTCTTCACTGGATTATTTGTTTTTCGGGTGTGGAGTTTGGTGTGTTCTTTATAGACTTTGGATACTAGCCCTTTGTCCGATATGTCATTTGCAAATATCTTTTCCCATTCCTTCGGTTGCCTTTTCGTTTTGTTGATTGTTTCCTTTGCAGTGCAGAAGGTTTTTATCTTCATGAGGTTCCAATAATTCCCGTGCCTTTGGAGATGTGTCAAGTAAGAAATTGGTGCGGCTGAGGTCAGAGAGGTTTTTTCCTGCTTTCTCCTCTAGGGTTTTGATGGTTTCCTGTCTCACATTCAGGTCCTTTATCCTAAATTTATTTATTTTCAATGTTTATTTATTTTTGAGAGAGAGAGAGAGACAGAGTGTTAGTCGAGGAGGGGCAGAGAGAGAGGGAGACACAGAATCCAAATCAGGCTCCAGACTCCAAGCTGTCAGCACTGAGCCCAATGTGGGGCTTGAACCCACGAACTGTGAGATCGTTATCTGAGCCAAAGTCGGACACTCAACTGACTGAGCCACCCAGAAGCCTCTGAGAACATCTTTAAAGAATTTTAGATTATTTCTCTCACTAGAGTGTTAGTTCCTTGAGGGTAGGGGCTGTGTCTTACTTGTCTGTTTGAATTAGGGCCAAAGAATGAATGATTGAGTGATTGAATGTATTAAAGTAAGGATATAATAACTACTTCAAGAGACATAAGCAGAGTACTTTGTGAGGGTTTACTAGAAGAAATAATCATTTCAAAGCTGGAGCTAAACCATTTAAAAAAGAGTTTTGGATGTTAATTTGTTTCTGGATGGTGAAGTTTATATTAAGTAAATCTTATGTCAGTAACATTATTGAGGTTAAAGAAGTTGTTTACTTATGGTTGGTTTAATTTTAACAGTACATGTATTTTTTTTAAGTTTATTTATTTATTTTGAGAGAAACAGAGACAGTGCAAGTGGAGGAGGGGCAGAGAGAGAGAGGGAGAAGAAAGACTCCTAAGCAGGCTCCGCGCTGCAAACCCATGAATCGCAAGATCATGACCTGAGCCAAAACCAAGAGTCAGATGCTTAACCAACTGAGCCACCCAGGCTCCCCTTAACAGTACATGTATTCTTAACTAAACTTTTAAAAATTTGTAATGTCTTATTTTAAAGTAATATATTTGACATATCTGTGAAGAATATCATAATTTCTGTTTCCAAGCACTTGAGGAAAATCCTCCCTTAAATGAATTTAGGGCAGAAGGACTTGGTCATATTTTCTGGTATAATACGTGTTCTAGAAACTATTGAATTCCTTGTAAATAGAGAAAGTAGTAGCATCTTATGCCTTTTACTAAATTAAGCAGATAATGTGTCTCTTATCTTACAGAAGAAGGAGTTTGAGGGGTGAGTAGGGCAAGACAGGTGAGAAAAAGGAAAAAATATACTGTTTTTAAAATGTGTGGAATCAGGGGCGCCTGGGTGGCGCAGTCGGTTAAGCGTCCGACTTCAGCCAGGTCACGATCTCGCGGTCCGTGAGTTCGAGCCCCGCGTCAGGCTCTGGGCTGATGGCTCGGAGCCTGGAGCCTGTTTCCGATTCTGTGTCTCCCTCTCTCTCTGCCCCTCCCCCATTCATGCTCTGTCTCTCTCTGTCCCAAAAATAAATAAAAAACGTTGAAAAAAAATTTTAAATGTGTGGAATCAAAAATCCAATAGCAGTAATATTGAAATAACTTTAATTCCAGAGAGAATTGTAAAATCAGGTATTAGAGTAGGTAACTTAAAAACTGCCATTTAGAAACTAAGGAATCTGATGACTTAAAATAAAAAAAAATACCTAAAAAACTTTGATAACAGCATTAATTAATGGATGTTAGAGAACAGTGTTCCCTTGTCATAGTTGTATTTCAAATCTGATGGGTTTCTATCTTCAGCTTCTTTCATTTTCCCCTGATTGAAAATAATGCTTTATGTATATGGAGTAAGAATGATTCTTATCCCAGCTTAGCCAGAGAATATTTATCTCCTGCTTATGAGATGCAGTGGTCAAAAGTTAATACATTTCTGTAAGTGTAAAAATGTTTCTTATTGGCAAGGAAAGGTGTAACCAACAGAAGAGACTTGGTATTGATAACCAAGGCAGAGCTGCTTAGCAAGGGTAGCTAGGGAGAGAGATGGAATAAGCTGTGTATGGTGTTTGAACAATATGTGTACCTTAAACACACACATCACATATACACACACCCTGACAGCCCTCTCATATCATACATACAGCATGCAGGCTTTACAGATCAGCTTCTTTCATTTAGCAATATGCATTTAAGGTTCCTCTATGTCTTTCATGACATGTGTGTGTTTGTGTATCTCACACATATTGTAGTAGTGCCCTTAATGAAAACACTGCCTCCAGCAAGAAAAAACTGCTTGTTTTTCCACATGACTGCGGAACAATTATAGCTTCTACTAGCAGCCCTTCTCCTGTTCCTGGGAAAATAGCTGGGTTGGCTGGCATTTGCATAATCGTCTTTAGGGCTATTGTGGGCGGGTTTGGGCTGCTGACACAGAGCTGCAGACTGGCCACCTGTCCAGAACAAATGAACTCGGCCTTTATGCAGCATTATTATGTGTTTCTCCACAGTGTTATTTCTAAGTAATGAATAATTTGATTAAAATATTATGAAACTATTTAGGAAATGTTTGTGTTGAACTAAAATCTCCCATTTTGGAGAAAGAGAAATTTCCTACTTCTTCCATTGGCACAACTATATATTTCTGTGCCCTCTCTGGCATAGTTTTTTTAACTGCTTTTGTGAAATTATCCTCATGAATATTAATTAGGGATGTGAGAATTTAAAAAGAAACTTCAAAATGATTTGTATTCATCCTTCTATAAATTATAAATTAAGTGTTGTCTAATTTTTTCCAGGAGTCCATTGCATCTATGCGGAATAGTTCATTAAACATTTTGGTCTGCAAAGCAAGAAGAAATATTTAAGGTCTTGAAATACTGACTATTCTTCATTCATTCATTTTCCTTGATAATTAACCCCATATATGATGTTTTTGTCCTAATAGTGAACACATTGCTATGTCAACTAGTTTTATTAATCATCTATATTTAGCCTGTGATGGGAAAAATCTCAGTTTTTTAAAAATTACATGTGACATAATGTTGATATTTCTTGTGCACAGTGACTCACTGAAGTGAATTTTCATGTTATAATTGTAATTGATGGACCCTGTAGTCCTACTAAACCAGAAAAGTCTCAATACCAAATAAGTGGTCAGTGAATTAGTAAACATTAAAAAAATTATTTGCCGGAGTTATTTGGGGGCAAAATCTACTGGTTGTGACAGTAACCACTTCTCTGAGTTCTAATTAAGTATTTATTGAATGGAAGATTGAATATTGTTAAGAAACATTGAGTACCTAGAGGATACACATCCGGTACTTTATATATGCTATTTCATTTGATTAATTCAACAATCTATCTTTTGAGATAGATGGTATTATTTTTTAATAGACTTTAATTTTTAGCAGTTTTAGATTCATAATAATTTTGAGCAAAATGTAGAGTTCCAACATCCCCTCTAGCCCCACACATGCACAGCTTCCCCCACTGTCAACACTCACCACCAGTGTAGTACATTTGTTACAGCTCACAAACCTACAATCGACCCATCATTATCACCTGAGGTCCATAGTTTACATTAGTGTTAACTTTTGGTGTTGTATATTCTGTGGGGTTTTAATAAACATATAATGACATGTATCCAGCATTGTAGTATCATACAGAATAGTTTCATTGCCCTAAAAGTCTTGTGCTCTACTTGTTTCTCCCCTCACCCCACCCCTGGAAACCCCTGGCCTTTTTACTGTCACCATAGTTTTGCCTTGTCTAGAATGTTGTATAGTTGGAATAAGACAGTATGTGGCTTTTCCCATTGGCCTCTTTCACATAGCAGTAATATGCATTCAAGTTTTCTCTGTGTCTTTTCATGGTTTGATAAGTCATTTCTTTTAGTGTTTGAATAAGATTCCATTGTCTGAATGTGTTGCAGTTTATCCATTCACCTACTAAAGTATTACCTTTATTTTATAGGTGATGAGACTGAAGTTGAGATCAATTAATTTGCCTAAATCCACATATATGTAATATATGTCACGTCTAAGACCAAAGCCCATGATCTAAATCAGTGATATCTAGAGGGGTTGTTCATGCTGTTGGGGGTATATACAGGATGATTATATTTACATTGAGGGGTTTTTATCAGCGCTCTCACTGTTGGCCTTTGTGTGTTGCAGTAGCAGTTTTCATCTGATTAAATGGATTTACAGATGATATTTTCTAATTTAAATTAAGCTCTCTCACAAACTGGACAAGTAACTTTAAAATGTTACTGGGAAAAATATGAAAACTCATTGAGGATAATTTTAATAACACAAGCATAAGCAAACATCAGGAAAAGACCAGAGATGACATTTCTCTTAAAGGTGTTCATCAACTTAATTATAAGGTGAAAACTATGATAGCTCAAACACACCTGAAGAAAGTAGGCCAAAAATAATTTGTAATTACATAGAATACCATTTAATAATGGGTTTATTACCACTTTCTTTTTTTAATAGACAAAATTTATTCAAAAATAAAGTATTATAAGAGTAATTTCATGAAATCCACATTTGTAATAATACAAGATTCAGTTGCTTAACATTTCAAAATTCCAAATGTAGGTGGTCATATATTGTTTTCCAGTCAGCATTCCTTTTTTTTAAGTTAAATTTTAGTTAACATACAGTATAATATTGGTTTCAGTGATTCACCACTTACATACAACACCCAGTGCTCATCACAAGTGCCCTCCTTAGTACCCATCATCCAATCCATCTAGCCCATCTCTCATCCACCTCCCTCTATCAACCCATAATTTGTTCTCTATCGTTAAGAGTCTGTTGTGTTTTATTTCCCTCTCTTCTCTTCTCCCCCTTCCCATGTGTTTATCTGTTTTGTTTCTTAAAGTCCACACATGAATGAAATCATAAGGTATTTGTCTTTCTCTTATTGACTTATTTTGCTTAGCATAATACAGTCTAACTCCATTCATATCATGAATGATGGCAAGATTTTGTTCTTTTTGATGGCTGAGTAATATTCCAGTGTGTGTGTGTGTGTGTGTGTGTGTGTGTGTGTGTGTCTGTCTGTGTGTGTGTGTGTGTACACCACATCTTCTTTATCCATTCATCAGTTTATGGACATTTGGGCTCTCTTCATAGTTGGCTACTGTTGATAGTGCTGCTATAAGCATTGAGGTGTATGTACACCTTCAAATATGTATTTTTGTATACTTTAGGTAAATACCTAATAGGCCAATTGCTGGGTCTTAGTGTAGTTCTATTTTTTAGTTTCTTGAGGAACCTCCATACTGTTCTCCAGAGTGGCTGCTCCATTTTGCATTCCCACCAACAGTGCAAGAGGATTCCCCTTTCTCCACATCCTTGCCAACACCTGTTGTTTCTTGTATTGTTAATTTTAGCCATTCTGGCAGGTGTGAGTTGGTGTCTCATTGTGGTTTTGATTTGTATTTCCCTGATGATGAGCGATGTTGAGTATCTTTTCATGTGTCTCTTAGCCATCTGGATGTCTTCTTTGGAAAAGTGTCTATTCTTGTCTTCTGCCCATTTCTTAAATGGGCTATTTATTTTTTGGGTGTTGAGTTTGATAAATTATTTATAGTTTTGGATACTAACCCTTTATCATCAGATACATCATTTGCAGATATCTTCTGTAGGCTGCCTTATAGTTTTGCTGATTGTTTCCTTTGTCATGCAGAAGCTTTGTATCTTGATGAAGTCCCAATATGTCAGATTTGCTTTTGTTTCCCTTGCCTTCAGCAACATGTCGAGTAAGAAGTTTCTCTGGCTACCACTTTCATAATGAGTAACTTTACCCTAAACTTGTAACTGTCTTGAAATAATAGTCATATATATATACATACATACATATATCTATGAATACCTATACATATGTATATATACTCATATGTATACGTACATATGTATATTCATATTCATATATACATGTGTATGTGTGTGTATATATATTAACCTATAAAATTGGAAAGACATTGGTAAAATTAACTATTGCACATTTATCTCATTCCCTTTAAAGTTATGCTTTTGTTATGCTTTATAATTTGTATAATATACAAAGTATCTTCAGTATGATTTATAATTAAATATACATATTTTAGGTGCATGTCCTCAATATTTTTTTTACATGGATTGTGCATTCAAAAATTGGGGGTCCCTATTCTAAATTGTATTGGTACATTTTCAGAGGTCTCATGTTAATTAAAAAAGTGAACTATTTCAATTTTGTACCCTTCCTCCTTTTAAATTTGTCTGCATACTCGTTATCTTCTCTTCCTTGTTTTGAAAGAGTATTCGTCTTTTTAACCAACCTTTCATCTGTGTAATCCTAACCCTAAATCTTTCCATAACTGTTGACCTTGTTTTTATAAGTCTTACCCATTTTTTCCTGGTTTTCCATCCCTTTTTTTCACCACAGTCTTATTTCAGCCTGTAAGTTTTCTTACATTTTTATTTTCTAATTTTTTAAAGTTTATTTATTTTTGAGAAAGAGAGAGTACAAGTGGGAGAGGGGTAGAGAGCGGGGTGGGGAGAGAATCCCAAGCAAGCTCTGTGCTGTTAGCATAGAGCCCAAGGAGGGGCTCAGTTTCACAAGCCATGAGATCATGACCTGAGCTGAAGTTGGAGGCTCAATTGACTGAGCCAGCCAGGTGCCCTTATTTCTTTTTTAAAGTAACACAAAAACCCTTCCTTTAACATACCTCTTATCAAACTTCTGCATTCATTTTATGTAGTTTTTCCATTTGAAGATTTAGACCCATTGACTTTTTGAGAGCTGAGACCATATGAGAATCATCTCTGTTCTTTCCAGTGTCCAATATAGTATAGCATTGGATGAATCATTTCTAAATAAATATTTATTGAATGATGAACATTTATCTTATGGATATAGCACAGTATTTGGCACAAAGGCATAGCTCTTCCTCTGTAGAAAGTTAGGCTATGTTAGGAAAATAAGACCTGTTCCCAAGGGATCTGGAGATCAAGTCCAAGTTAAACGAATTGCTTCCTCCCAGTGAGCTAGTTTTCTTTTTTTTAATCTTACCTGAAAATGACATCTTATCATGAAAAGAGTGACATTGTGCATTGTTAAAAAACAAAATATTAATTTCTTCATCTACTATCACAGTTTCTAAAACAGAAAAATGGCTTCATTTTGAAAGTGATTTGTTCAGCTGGATGGGAAAAAGAAGTTAGAATAATAATTGAATATTTGGTCTTATTTAGTGTACTAAGCTAAATTCATTGAGCCAGTCTTGAACTAGACTGAGGAAAATACAGGGTTTATAGTAGAGGGATATTAAAACTTGAAAGTGGTGTAGATAAAAGTACGCAGAGTTTCTGGAATTACTGTGGCGACTTAGGTGATCTTGGAAAGAAGTAAGGAGATATGTTTGGGATATGTTAAGTTAATACTATTTGATAGAAGGTTGTAAACGCTAGGCTAGGATCCTTAGAGAAGCCAAGTGGGGGAAGAAAAAGTTCTGGAAAAAGAATACTGAAGTGAGAGTCATGCTATTATTTATATTGGATTATTGGCCGTATTACTTAGAGATCTTGAGTAAGTTCCCAGTTTTTTTCATCTGAATTCAACTAGATAAACCTAAGTTACACTTTGGAATCAGTTACCAAAATTTCTTGGTGAAAGATGGTATTGTATTTAATATTTTGGCTAGAAAACTATTGTTACATCTACCAGAAGACTTGTATGTGGAAGGAAAAAGCTCAACTTGATAAATCTTTTTGTTAGAATAATCCCTATTTTTGGCATGGCTGTTTCATATAAAAATAACAAAATTTTCTACTCTTCAATGTAGAATTGGTCAGGGATTTGGATACAAAAGGATGTACTCTGAATATCCTAGAGAACTGCCCTCAGATTTTCCTAAAGTCATCTGCTGTGTCTGAGGGCAGGCACTGTGTATATCAAGTTTGTTAACTTTTGTAGAGTTACAAGGAAATTAGGCCTTCTCTGTTCATAACCTGAAATCTAATTGACAAAAGTAAGCTAGGCATACATAAAAAGCTACAAAATATGTATTATTACCAGGACTTCATCTTATTTGTATGATTAACTACCACCTGTATGACAATCAGTAAGGGCCCTAAATTTGTAGAAAGACAGGAGAAATGAGCTTGGAGTATCTAGAGAAAGTAGGAATATTGAGTGGATACAGAGGATACATTCTTTATCAGTGAAAGACAGGGATCCAACATGTAGAGGTAAAAGATAATTGTGAATGAACACAATATGCCTGAAGGAAGACTTCTTGTGTGGCAGTAATCATGAATACCATGTATCAGGTACTTACTATATGTTAGGCATTGGTCTAATCATTAGGTTTGTGTTCCATTATAATGTCCATTTTGCAGTGGAGAAAAGTAAGGTTCATAGTGGTTAATGAAATTACTTTAAGTGTCATAACTTATAAATGGTAGATTGGGGCTTTGAACTTAGATTTGACTCCTAAGACCATGTGTAACATTGTGTAATATTGTACTAGAATAATGACCACGAAGCCGGCTTGCTTGTTTTGGCTTTTTAAGTTTCCTATGATTTCTTCTGTTGTTTCTTTACTTGAACATGTTTCAAAATTATTATCTTGGCTCTAATACTTTAGTGCTTTCGATTGTGTTTTTCTTCCTTCTTAAACCTGCTCTACTAAGAAGCCTGGAAATAAGAAGTCCTCTGTTTTGATCCAATTTCTGCTACTGGCTTCCTTTATGTCCTGGCCAAGCTGATCTATTCTGAGTCCTTAGTTTCTTCACCTAAAAGTAAATATTTTACTGTTTTCATTTTAACAACATTAATAAGATCAGTGAACATTTGAACAGTGTTCAGTATATAGAATAACATCTGGCATATACATAGTAAATACTCAGTAAGTATTTGCTGAATGAATGTAGGCATTGAGCACTTAATGTATGCTGGCATCGGGTCCAGTGCTTTATAAGCACTGACTCATTTAATTATATCAATATCACTTTGAAGTAGGTACTCTTTGTACGTTTATTTTTGAGATAAGGAAATACAAAACAAAGGCAAGTTAAGTAACTTGCCAAGGTCCACGAGTTAAACCCAAGCTTGTATGTCTATGCTCTTAACCAGTATACTGATTCTCAATACTGGTTGTGTATCACTGGTTGTGAAGTTTGTTATGTTAAATCATCAATATCTTAGCCCCACCTCTAATTCTACAGGCACATTTATTCTATAGTACCTTAGCTGCTCTGTGGAGTGACTGAGTGCTTGACTGACTGTCTGTCGCTTTTCTTTGTCATATGTCCATTTTTTTTTTAACTGGGGAGAGAAACAGTTCTGTATGAAAAATTTACTTCCATAGCTCAAAGCTGTGTAATACATGGACTAATTTTCAGTTTCCTCAGTGAAATGATGATGAGCCAGTGTTAGGTATTAAAAGAAAATACTAATTACATAGTAGCTGAATTTTTTATTTTGGCCTATAGGATCTGAAAAAAAAATCCAGAGAAATCCATATACCAAATACCAAAAATGTCAATCCAGTGTTTTAAAATATATATAGTCTTTTTGTTTTTGTTGTTAGTATAATCACCACACAGTGTTACATTGATTTCAGGTACACAACATAGTGATTCAGCAATTCTATGCATTATTCTATGCTCACCACAAGTATGGTTACCATCTCTTACTTTAACAATGCTATTACAATACCATTGACTATATTTCCTATGCTATACCTTTAATTCCTATGTCTTAATTCATCTCATAACTGGAAGTTTGTATCCCCCCACTCCCTGTCACCCATTTTGCCCATCCCTCAACCCACATCCTCTCTGGGAATCATCAGTTCTCTGTATTTATAGGCCTGATTCTTTTTGTTTATTTATTCATTTGTTTTGTTTTTTAGATTCCACATATAAATTAAATCATATGGTATTTGTCTTTCTCTGTCTGACTTAGTTCACTTAGTAGAATACATTCTAGGTACATCCATGTTGTTGCAAATGGCAAAAAAAAAAAAAGTCTCATCCTTTTTGTGGGTGCATAATAATCCACTTTGTATATATACACCACATCTTTGTTCATCTATTGATGGACACTTAGGTTGCTTCTGTATCTTGGTTATTATAAGTAATACTGCAGTAAACATAGGGGCACATATATCTTTTCAAGTTAGTGTTTTTGTTCTCTTTGGGTAAGTACTCAGTGGTGGAATTATTAGATCGTATGGTATTTCTATTTTTAATTTTTTGAGGAACTTCCACACTTTTCTGCAGTGGCTATACCAATTTACATTCTTACCAACAGTGCACGAATGCAGTTCTTTTTTTTTTTTTTTTTTTAACTACATCCTTGCCAACCCTTGTTATTTCTTATCTATTCAGCCATTCTGACAAATATAAGGTGATATCTCATTGTGGTTTTGATTTGCATTTTCTGGATGATTAGGAATGTTGAGCATCTTTGTATGTGTCCATTGACTGTATGTCTTCTTTAGAAAAATGTCTATTCAAGTGGAGTGACCTATTTAACTTACTTTAATAATTCTGGTGGCACTTTGTACCCAGAGGTGATTTTGTTATGTTATTGACTTACAGATTGACTGTCTTTGTTGTTTTGATTTTTAGTTCTTCTATAATTTATTCTCTTTTGCCATTTAAGAGTTCTATGTCACAATTTACCTGATACTTAATAAGAGAAATACTGTATATAGAGTTTTTGAGTACTGCCTTTGCCATGCATTAGTTGTGTGTATCCTTAGTCACCAAACTAACAGGCTTTCCCTCTTCCAATTAAATGTGATGATGAACAATGCTCATGATACAGAATCATTCAATAATGTTAGTTATTTCAAGAAATTTTATTTATCACATAACCATTACACATAGAAATATTGGAAATATAAGAGACCATTTAAATATTATTAGCAAATCATGTGGCCATTTTATATTTATATTTTATTTTAGCTAACATTACAGTGTTATATTGATTTCAGGAGTAGAATTTTGTGATTCATCGCTTGCATGTAATACCCGGTGCTCATCACAAGTGCCTTCCTTAACGCCCATCACCCATTTAGCCCATCCCCCAGCACACTGCCCCTTCAGCAACCTTTGGTTGTTCTCTATAGTTAAGAGTTAAGAGTCTCTCTTATGGTTTGTCTCCCTCACTCTTTTTTTTTTCTTTCTCCTGTGTTCATCTGTTTTGTTTCTTAAATTCCACATGAGTGAAATCATGATATTTGTCTTTTTCTGACTTTTTCACTTAGCATGATACACTCTAACTCTATCCACATCATTGCGAATGGCAAGATTTTGTTCTTTTTTTATTCCATTATGTGTGTATGTATGTATGTGTGTATATATATATATATATACACACCACATCTTCTTTATCCATTCATCAATCGGTGGACATTTGGACTCTTTAGATAATTTGGCTATTGTTGATAATGCTGCTGTAAACACTGGGTGCACGTGTACATGGCTTTTTTTTAGACTTGCTTTTTTTGGGGTGGTGGCTGGCTCAGCCAGTGGAGCATGTGACTCTTGATCTCAGAGTTGTGAGTTTGAGCCCCATATTGGTTGTAGAGGTTACTTAAAAATAAAATCTTAAAAAAAAAAGTTGCTTTTTTCCTTCTAAAGTTTAATTTGAGCAATGTAGGGTATGTAGTATCAAAAGGGTTGACACTTTGATTGACTTTTTCTTTACTGAGTGGTTAAATTTGCTGAGGACTGGAATATTATGCTTTATTGATGTGATTCCTTACTTGAGATATTTTCAGGAGAGTGAGAACTTTGATCTTTATTTTATTAATACAAACTCAGCCTCTTGTACCTGATTTTAACATTGGTAACAGTTTCTGGTGAGTAATCATTTATGTTGTAGTTTTAGACAGTTGGAAATTGCTTCTGTGGGAAAGACTAATATATGCATCTTTGCATGCTACCAAAGTTCAATTAGACCGACTTATTGATAGTTTTCTAGCTTCATGTTTTGAAATAGTTACAAGCACTTGTCTTAAAAGCCTTTTTAAAAAAATCAGCTTTAACATATCTGTAAATGTAGTTAAAGAAATCTTTAGGTGGAAAACAACTCTTTTTAAAACAGGCCACATATTTGCTAATAATATTAAAACTGTCTCTTAAATATTTTTCTAATGTTTATTTATTTTTGAGAAAGAGAGAGACACAGAGCACGAGTGGAGGAAGGGCAGAGAGAGAGGGAGACACAGAATCTGAAACAGGCTCCAGGCTCCAAGCTGTCAGCACAGAGCTCAATGGGGACTCGAACTCACGAACCATGAGATCATGATCTGAGCCGAAGTCGGACGTTCAACCGACTGAGCCACCCAGGTGCCCCAAATTTCCATTATTTCTATATGTAATGGTCACATGACAAATTTTTTAAACAGTAACATTGTTTGGTCCATAATTTTAGAATTCTTTCCACTAAAACCTGCCTCATACCATCTCTCAAGGCTTAACCTCCTTACTGTGTCATCTTTGAACACAATGTTTTAAATCTGATCGTGTCACTTCTGCTTAAAATGGTGGCTTCCCATTACCTATAGGACAGACTTAAAACTCCTTGTGGGATTTGGCTCTTGCTCACCACTTCTCCAGCCTCACCTAAAAGCCATTTTGTGTAGGGCTCCGGAGACATATAATCCTTCTCTTTTGCTTTTTCTGTTTGGTGTAAAAACTTACTTGTTTGGCTATATTTATTATGTATGCTAAATTGAGTTCAGTAAATTCTGTTTACAATTCTTTTTTCATTGACAGTAATTTGTGTTGAATCTGTTCTTAGAGGACAGGACAAGACTTTTTCTTATACCTACTCTTAGAATATGTTCTAGTACTTCTCAAAAGTGCAAATTTTCCAACAACTATCTTGTCTTTTGCCAAGATGTTCACTGTGATCACTCTGTCTCTGTTACACACACACACACACACGCATGCACGCACACACACAGCTGTCATTTTGGTAGCTTGATTTTAGTACTTACAGTGCCATGGGTGTGTGTGTGTGTGTGCATGTGTATGCACATGCACACGTGTGTGTGTTATATTATGTGTTGCTATCCTTGATTGGAGGAGGCGACTATGTTGTAAGAGACTTTAGTGCATGCCATCTGTAAAATTGTATGAAAGACTGAACTGATGCTTTATAGAAAGAAAATCTCAGACTCTCTCCTTAGTTTGTTTGCAATGTTATTAGATTTAAAAATTTACAATTATTTTTAATTGTGTTAAAATACACATAACAGAAAACTTACCATCTCAACCATTTTTATTTTATTTATTTAAAGATTTTTTTTTAATGTTTTTTATTTATTTTGAGAGGGAGAGTGTAGGAAGGGCAGGGAGAGGGAGAGAGAGAATCCCAAGCGGGCTCTGTACTGTCAGCGCAGACCCAATGCAGAGCTCAGTCTCATAAACCATGAGATCATGACCTGAGCTGAAATCAAGAGTCAGATGCTTTACTGACTGAGCCACCCAGGCGCCGCTATTTTGTATTTATTGAAATTCAAGTTAGTTAACATATAGTATAGTATTGTTTTCAGGAGTAGAATTTAGTGGTTCATCACTTACGTGTAGTAACAAGTGCCCTCCTTAATGCCCATCACCCATTTAGCCCATTCCCCGATGCAACCCTTAGTTTGTTCTCTGTATTTAAGAGTCTCTTGTTTGTCTCCCTCTGTTTTTATTTTCTCTTCCCGTCCCTTCCCCTATGATCATCTGTCTTGTTTCTTAAATTCCACATATGAGTGAAATCATATATTTGTCTTTCTCTGACTGGCTTATTTCACTTAGCATAGTACACTCTAGTTCTATCCATGTTGTTGCAAATGGCAAGATTTCATTCTTTTTGATTGCCGAGTAATATTCCATTGTATATACATACCACATTTTCTTTATTCATTAGTCAATGGACTTTTGGGCTCTTTCCATAATTTGGCTGTGGTTGATAGCACTGCTATAAATGTTGAGATGCATGTGACCCTTCAAATCAGCATTTTTGTATCCTTTGGATAAATACCTAGTAGTGCAGTTGCTGGGTCATAGGGTAGTTCTATGTTTAATTTTTTGAGGAACCTTCATACTGTTTTCCATAGTGGTTGCACCAGTTTTGAAATGTACCATTCAGTAGTGTTAAGTGTACTTACATTCTTGTACAGTCAATCTCCAGAAGTTTTTTATCTTGTGAATTTGGTATTAATTGAAACAAGTACCCATTCCCCTCTCCTCACAGCTCCTGGAAACCACCATTATACTTTCTTTCTGTATGAATTTGGTCTCATACAAGTGGAATCATACAGTATTTGTCATTTGATGACTGGCTTATTTTACTTACCATGATGTCCTAAAGATTCATTCATGTAGTAGCATGTGACAGAGTTTCCTTCCTTTTTAAGACTCAAGAATATTCCATTGTATCAATTTACCATCTTTTGTTTGCCCATTGATGGACATTTGGGTTGCTTGCATCTTTTAGCTATTGTAAATAGTGCTGCTATGAATATGGGTGTATAAATATCTTTTTGAGCTCCTGCCTTGAATTCTTTTGGGTATATATACCCAGAATTGGAATTGCCACATTGTGCGGTAATTCTATGTTTAATTTCTTAAGGAACCTCCATATTGTTTTCCATAGTGGCTGTACCATTTTGCATTCCCACCAATGGTTCATGAGGGTTCTAATTTCTTTACATCCTCACCAACACTTGTTATTTTCTTATTTTTTTTATAATAGCCATTCTAGTGGGTAACTTTATTTTTTTTGTTATTTTTTTTCAATATATCAAGTTTATTGTCAAATTGGTTTCCATACAACACCCAGTGCTCATCCCAAAAGGTGCACTCCTCAATACTCATCACCCACCGTCCCCTCCCTCCCATCCCCCATCAACCCTCAGTTTGTTCTCAGTTTTTAAGAGTCTCTTATGCTTTGTCTAGTGGGTAACTTTAAAATTTTAACGTATGATCAACAGTAAGCAATAAATTCTTAAGTATATATACTCAGTCAATCTTGACTACGATTTATTCCCCTTTCCCATATCTGATTAATTCTCAGGTTGTCACTTTTGTTTTGGAGCACCTATTGCTAATTAGTTCTTTTCTTTCCCCTGCTGAGACCAAATATCATAGCTTCCTACTTGGATCACCCTGCTTCTGCTTTCTCTTTATAATAAATCTTCCACAGCAGCCTCATGGTCATCATTCTGAAGTAAAGATCTATTTATGGTTCTCTCCTTTAAATGTCAATGGATTATTTAATATTTATTGAATGCTTTTTCAAAGCAGCTTTACCTAAGTTTACATGTCCTATAAGGTATGAATTTACTTCCATTTGAAAGATAAGGCAAATAACTGTTAGCGAAGAGATAACAGCTTGTTTAGCATTGACTACTAGAAAGTAAATGGAATCAGGATTTAAACATAGTGTTATCTGACTCCCCTATCCTTCCTTCTTTTATGCTTGACATATTTGTTCATGCATATCCTTTCCCCTCTATTTGGTCACTGGAAAAATTCTTTATATTTTTTCCTTCAAGGCCCAGCTCAAATGATGACTTTTGCTGTGACACTTACCCTGGCTCTCCTTGTCTTTTCTCTCAAGTCTGTTCAGCGATGTTTGCTGATACCTCATAGCACTTTGTATGTAACTGTAATAAGCCTTTTTCTTTTTTTCTTACTTTTATTTGTAATGTTTGTGCATTTATTTTTGAGAGAAAGAATGTGAGTGGGAGAAGGGCAGAGAGAGATGGAGACAGAATCCCCAGCAGGCCCTAGGCTGCAAGCTGTCAGCACAGTGCTGGATGTGGAGCTTGAACCCACAAACCGTGAGATCGTGACCTGAGATGAAGTCAGAGGCTTAACAACTGAGCCACCTAGGCACCCCAAGCCCTTTTCTTGATAAAGCACCGTTCAAAATAATATAACATGTTACTTTGTAACAAAAATTTATTGTATTGAATTTACGAAAATTGTTTACGGGTATTATTAGAAGCATTAGGAATAAGAAATTATGTAGAATGGCATGTCATTGCACATTATCCATATTTTAAGGGAATACTGTGGTGACTGAAGTGTTCAAAATAGCTAAATTACAAAACAGTGATCTGTATAAAAATTTCTTACTTTATGAAGAATTTAGTTGAGGGGCGCCTGGGTGGCTCGGTTAGTTAAGTGTCCGACTTCAGCTCAGGTCACGATCTCGCAGTCAGTGAGTTCGAGTCCCGCATCGGGCTCTGTGCTGACAGCTCAGAGCCTGGAGCCTGCTTCAGATTCTGTGTCTCCCTCTCTCTCTGCTCCTCCCTCACTCACACTCTGTCTCTATGTCTCAAAGATGAATAAATGTTAAAAAAAAAAAAAAAATTAAAAAAAAAAAAGAATTTAGTTGAGTTCTTTATTCACAAAATTTAGGTTATATGTAATTTTTCACAGTCAGTTCACTGCATTAGAGTGAAACACACCTATACATAATTTCATACTTAATCCGCTATCAGAACTAACCTTCAAGGCTTAGATTGTTTTCACTAATCTGATTCCTAAAGCCTAAAAACCTTACTTAACCTTAGTTAATGAGAATTCAATGTTAAAAATAATAGATGTTAAATTAAGAACTTCTCTGTGAAAGACACTGTTAAGAAAAGGAAAAGACAAGCCAGGGACTGGGAGAAAATATTTACAAAACATGTATCTGATAAAGGACTGGAATCCAGATTATACAAAGAAATCTTAAAACTCAATAGTAAGTAAACAAATGACTCAATTAAAATGTAGGCCAAAACCTACACAAACACCTCAGCACGGAGGATATGTAGATGGCAGATAATCATATGAAAGATGCTTAGCATCATGTATCATTAGAGATAGCACTACTCACACTTGTTTGAATGGCTAAAATCCAAACACTGACAGCATCAAATGTCTACTAGGATGTGGAGCAATGGGAACTTTTCAAAATTCATGCTAGTGGAAATGCAGAATGGTACAACCACTCCTGGAAGTTAAACACAGTCTTATAATCAAGCAACTGGACACTTTGGTAATTGACCAAATGTGTTCACAACAAGCTCACACAAAAACTTGTATGTGAATGTCAATAGCAACATTACCCAAACTGGGAAGCAATCAAGGTGTCCTTCAATAGGTGAGTGGACTAGGAAACAGTGGAATATCCAGACAACAGAATATTATTCAGTGACAAAAGGAATTGAATTAAGCCACTAAAAGACATGGAGGAACCTTATAAATGCATTTTGTCAGGTGAACAAAGCCAACCTGAAAAGGCTACCGTACTGTATGATTCCAAATATATGATATTGTGAAAAGTTAAAACTGTGGAGACAGTAAAATGATTAGTGTTTGCCAGGGATGGGGAGGGAGGGAGGGAGATGAAGGGAGGATGAACAGGTAGAACACAGTGGAGCTTTAGGGTTTATTAGGAGAATGCAGTGGTGGATACATGACATTGTACATTTGGGAAAACCTATAGAATTGTACAACACAAATAGTGAATCCTAATGTAAACTATGGCTTGTAATTAATAATAATGTGTCAGTGTTGTTTCATCACTGTAACAAATACATCACACAAATGCAAAATGTTAATAGGAGGGAATCTGTGTAGTCAGTGGATATATGGGAACCCTGTATTTTTTGCTCAATTTCTCTGTAAACCTAAAATTGCTCTAAAAATAAACCATTAATTTAAAAATATATGTGTATAATTGTTCACTAAAATGAGTAATGAATGATTCAGTTCAGCAGTTATTTACTGAGCAAAGACTGAACTATGTTAGATTTTTATAGCCCTGTTCTTTAAAGAACCTATAAACAGCCCTTAGCCAAAATATACAGTGATTTGGGATAGTCTTTGGTTGTAGCAGAATGAATTGAGTGGTCAAAAAGTGTTTTAAACTTTGAAAGAAGACCTGCATTTGAACCCAGGCTTACCTAGCTGGGTGATATTATAAAAATTACTTAGCCTTTTAAAATTTCTGTTGTGTCTGCTGCATAAGGCTATAGTTTTAAATGTTAGTTAATAAATGTGAAACACCTAGTACATAGTAAATAGTAGTAGTTCTCATGACTAGTTCTATGTTTTCTATCTAACAAGGGAAATGAAGAATGGGTCTTACTGGCCTTTATGTTCAATCACATTTTGGCCATTTTTTCCTAGATTTCCCCCCCTCTAATTTGAGATCACTAAGGGTCAAGCACTTGAAATTATTATTTGCTTGCTGATTTGATACATTCCAGTTTCTTCTCTAAAGGAGAAACTGCTTGTATGGCTGTCTTTGAGATCAAGCAGGCAGTTCAGTCATGCTTAATAGAACACTTTTCTTACTGTTCAAAAACAATAGCAACTAGCTTGTTTTCCCCCCTTAGTGAGAACCTTCATGTCTGAGAGTCTTACAAAGAGGTATCTGCTAATCTAAGCCTTGAAATATAACTTTAATAAAAAATTGAAAAAACTTTAAACAATGTTTAGTGACTCTAATATTCTTAATAAGCCATGGGGCGCCTGGGAGGCTCAGTCGGTTAAGCGTCCAACTTTGGCTCAGGTCATGATCTCACAGTTCGTGAGTTCAAGCCCTGCATCGGGCTCTGTGCTGACAGCTCAGAGCCTAGAGCCTGCTTCATATTCTGTGTCTCCCTCTCTCTCTGCCTCTCCTCCACTCGCACTCTGCCTCTCTATCTCAAAAATAAATAAAAATGTTAAAAAAATATATTCTTAGTAAGCCAAAATTCTGTGTACATTTTGCTCTAAAAATCTGTAAGCCATAATTTATGTTTTCCAATTGATAATGTTTTAAATAGTGTAAAATAAATTCCCTCAAGTTTGGTTTTTACCAACAAATAATATTAATCTTTATTTGAAGATGACTATATACACAGTGAAAAATACTGCTTTTCTTACGAATAGCTTACCAATTTTCTTACCAATAGCTTCCAGAAATTTGGAAAGAAAAATTTACAAAATATGGGGGAAAAAACATTTATAAAAGTGTAGCCATCATTTCTTAGTTAAGCAATCTACTGAAAATGTAAAATGAAGTAAAAACTATTGAAATATTAGAGGTAAGCTGAGTAAGTGCCTTTTAGTCAGTAGGATTTTCCCTTGATTAAAGCTTACATATAAAATTGCTTTGGAAACAAGTGGAGAAACTCTATAGGAGAAAACAAGACTATCTGGAGGGAGAAAATGGTTGATTGTGAAAACGATTAAGTAACTGGCATTTAATATTTCATATTGGATGAATTTGGGCTTATGCCCCTTAAAGGAAGATACCTTTTGTTAAGCAGACTTCCAGGTTATCTGCCCATATTGGCAATACCATTTGTGAACTGCACATTTAGTATGTCATCTCTGTTTAAGTGCAACAGGATTTATGCATGTTTTTTTTTTTTATGAAATTGTCATAATAGCAACATTAAGTGGAGAACTAAGCGTATTTCAGGCAGATGAGTTTTATGTCTCTTAGGTGTATTGAAGGCAACATTTTGAGTTTTGTGTAAGCACAGTAAGTTAACATAAGATGATAAACCCCAGTTATTATTAGAACTACAACTTTCCAGGGAAACATCTTTTTAAATGTGTTTTATGACTCAATTTAAGCATGATGATAGTACAAGAAAGACATTGGAGATCTTTCTTAAAGAATAACTTCATGGAAAACTACTTTGAGAGTAGGTATCTCCTAGGCACTACAGAAGAATTCACTATGTAAGTGTAGGTGTAAGCTTCAAAATACAAGTTGGATGCTTACAAGTAAAAATTTACTCCACCAATCCATGTCCCACATTTTCCCACCTATTTTTTACATCATCATTTTTTTTAACCTAAATTATACCAAGTCCTGTTATGTCCTTCTTTCTTTCTCATTTGATCAAATTCCTATTTCCTCTTTCAGATCCAGTTCCAAAGTACTTAAATCTGCATAGATTTTCGTGTCATCTCTCACTTTAGGAGACATCGTGGCTCCTTGCCTTTTTTTATACTTCTGCTAAACCTACCACTGTTTGTATTATAATTCCAACAACCTTTTCTGTAATTAAAGAGACTACCTATGTGTTCATCACTGAGGAAGATAGATACATTATTCATTCAGTTGTATAAGGCCAAAATCCAAAGGTTCATCTAATTATTGTCTTCTTTGTTGTTTTCCATTCTGGACCATTACCATTTCTGTCAGTTTTCTCTGCTAAATATCTTTGTAATTAATCTGGCTCTGTCTTTAGTGCCTCTACCACAGTTCATAATATCATCATCTTTGATGAAGTTTTGGGGTGGTGGTGGGGTTCATGGTGTCCAGAGCCAATGGCCAAGAAAGAATTCTTGAAGACATCTTTGGTGCAAAAAGGTGATTTTATTAAAGCATGGGGACAGGACCCATGGGCAGAAAATGCTGCACTGGGGTTATGGCTGGTAACTCATTATATACCCTGAGGTTGGGAGCAGGTCAGGGATAGGGTAAGTCTCTAAGGTATTTTGGGAGCAAGGTTTCCAGGACCCTGAGAGGCTAGCTGTAGCTAGGGAAACACCATTTGTCACCATTTAATAAAACCTCAGTCATGAGACCCTTCAGATGCATATCAGGGGGCTATAAACTTGGAACATGATTGCCAGCATATATCCTGGAGCAGTTGAGACAAAGGAAGTAGACTTACAGGATCCTTGAGGTTGGGACAATGTTAAGCCAAGGTTCTCTTTTGCCCCTAGCAAAGTGTCCTCATCCAGGCAGCTGAACTCCTAGAGGGGGAGGTCATTCTACAGGTTTTAAGGACTTGTCAATGGACTGTAGGCAGGAAGGGGCTTTAATTTTCATTTGCCTTAGTTTCCCATATTACCATGGCAAGCACTTAAACCACTTTCCTTTGTTCTTGGGTAGCCAGGAGTATCCGAGGAATATCACGCATATTCACACATATTCCACTTTGGGGTTGGAGGACTGGGTGCCAGCCTGTATTTTGCCCTCAGCTTGCCCCATGCTCCCCCATCATCTTTACTAGAATACTGTAGTAGTGTGTGTTGCATTGGATCTAAAGAGTCTCTTGTGGGATTGTGTTTTTATTCTGTTCTGCTAGTTTCTGTCTTTTGATTGGAGAGTTTAATCCATTTACATTTTAAATAATTACTGATGAGTAAGTACTTACTTTTGTGGTTACATTTAACCCTTTAAAGTTACAACATTCTTGGTGCACCTGGGTGGCTTAGTTAAACTGCCACCTTGATCTCAGCTCAGGTCATGAGCTCATGGTTCATGAGATCAAGCCCCACGTCGGTCTCCACATTTGACAGCAGGGAGCCTGTTTGGGATTCTCTATCTCCCTCTCTGTTCCCCCACCCTATATGTGCGCTCTCTCTCTCTCAAAATAAATAAACTTTATTATCTTCTTCTTTCTTTCTTTTCTTTTTTTTTTTTTTTTAAGCTATTCTTATAGCTATGTAGTGGTATCATGTTTTTTTTTTTTTTTTAATTTTTTTTTACGTCTACTTAAATTATTGAGAGACCAAGAGAGACAGAGCATGAGCAGGGGAGGGGCAGAAAGAGGAGGAGACACAGAATTTAAAGCAGGCTCCAAGATGTCAGCACAGAGCCTGATGCAGGGCTCGGACTCACAAACCACAAGATCATGACCTGAGCCGAAGTTGGACGCTTAACTGACTGAGCCACCTAGGCGCCCCTGTGGTATCATGTAGTTTTAATCTGTATTTCCACAATGATAAGAGATATTCAGCATTTTTCAAATACTTTTTTACCATCCTTATATCTTCCTGATAAAGTGTCTGTTCAGAGCATTTGCTTATTTTAAAACTTGAGTTGGTTTTTTTCTTACTGTTGAGTTTTTAGTGTTCTTTATACATTCTGGATACAAGTCATTTATCAGATACGTGATTTGCAGAATTTTTTTTAAAAATTCTCTTAACAGTGTCTTTTCCCAAAGAAAAGAGTTTAAAGAGTTCTGATAGGGGTGCCTAGGTGGTTCAGTTGGTTGAGCATCCAACTGTTGATTTCAGCTCGGGTCGTGATCCCAGGGTCACTGGATTGAGCCCCATATCAGGCTCCATGCTGAGCTTGTGGCCATGCTGTGCATGGAGCCTACTTGAGTTTCTCTCTCTCTCTCTCTCTCTCTCTCTCTCTCTCTCTCTCTGCCCCTCTCCCCTTCTCCCCTGCTTGGGCATGAGTGCTCTCTCTCTCAAATAAAATTTTAAAAAAGTGTCTGATTAACTACAGTTTATCATTTTTTCTTTGATGTATCTTGCTTTTGGTGTTGTATGTTAAAACTCTTTGCCAAAGGTCAAAGAGATTGTCTTTGTGTTCCACATGTTTTCTGGTTTTGTGCTTTACATTTAGATCTATGAAGCATTTTGAGTTAATTTTTTTTTAATTGGGAGGTATGTGCTACTGTTCATTTCTTTGCACATGGTCATCTATTTGTTCAGCACCACTTATAGATGCAGACCATTCTTCCTCCATCTAATTTTCTTTGTACCTTTGGGAAAAATTAGTTTATTTTATTTTTTTGGATCTATTTTGGGCTCTGTTCTGTTCCATTGATCTGTGCGTCCATGCTTTTGCCAGTAGCACACTGTCTTTATTACAGTAACATTATACTATACTAGCCTTGAATGCAGGTGATATGAGTCTTCTCATGTTCTCATTTTTCAGAATTGTTTTGGTGACTCTAGTACCTTTACCTTTCCATATACATACATATATACATACATACATACATACATACATACATTTATTTATTTATTTATTTATTTATTTATTTATTTATTTATTTATTTATTTTTAAGTAGGCTTAATGCCCAGCATGGAGACCAACACAGGGCTTGAACTCATGACCCTGAGATCAAGACCTGAGCTGATATCAAGAGTTGGATTCTTAACCAACTGAGCCCCCTGGGTGTCCCTCCATATACATTGAAAAAAATTTTTTAAATGTGTATTTGTTTTTGAGAAAGAGAAAAAGAGAGACAGAGACAGACAGACAGACAGACATGGAGTTTGAGTGGCAGAGGGACAGAGAGAGAGGGAGACACAGAATCCCAAGCGGGCTCCAGACTCTGAGTTGTCAGCACCGAGCCCCATGCAGGGCTCTAACTGAAGAACCTTGATCATGACCTGAGCCACAGTCAGATGTTTAGCTGACTGAGCCACCTAGGCGCCCTTCCATACATTTTAAAGTCAGGCTGTTCAAGGGTGCCTGGGAGGCTCAGGCGGTTAAGCACCTAACTCTTGACTTCAGGTCAGGTCATGATCTTAGAGTTTGTGAGTTCAGGCCTGCATGGGGCTCTGCGCTAACTGTGCAGAGCCTGCTTGGGATTCTCTCTCTCTCTCTCTCTCTCTCTCTCTCTCTCTCTCTGAAGATAAATAAATAGATAAACTTAAAAAAATGTCACACTGGCTCCACTTACAACAGTGGACAGATCATCTAATCAGAAAATCAACAAGGAAACAATGGCTTTGAATGACACACTAGACCAGATGGACTTAACAGATGTATTCAGAACATTTCATCCCAAAGCAGTGGAATTCTTCTCCAGTGCACATGGAATGTTCTCCAGAATAGACCACATACTGGGACACAAATCAGTGCTCAACAAGTACAAAAAGATCAAGATGATACCATGCATATTTTCAGACCACAGTGCTATGAAACTTGAAATCAACCACAGGAAGAAATTTGGAAAGGTAGCATACTTGGAGACTAGAGAACATCCTACTAAAGAATGAATGGGATAACCAGGAAGTTAAAGAGAGAATTAAAAAGGACATGGAAGCCTGGGAATGCCAAGCTGGTGCAGCCACTCTGGAAAACAGTATGGAGGGTCCTTAAAAAACTAAAAATAGAACTATCCTATGACCCAGCAATTGCACTACTAGGCATTTATCCACAGGATACAGGTGTGCTGTTTCAAAACGACACATGCACCCCCATGTTTATAGCAGTACTATCAACAATTGCCAAAGTATGGAAAGAGCCCAAATGTCCATCAATGGATGAATGGATAGAGAAAATGTGGTATATATATACAATGGAGTATTACTCGGCAGTCAAAAAGAATGAAATCTTGCCATTTGCAACTACGTGGATGGAACTGGAGGGTATTATGCTAAGTGAAATTAGAGAAAGACAAAAATCATATGACTTCACTCATATGAGGACTTTAAGAGACAAAACAGATGAACATAAGGGAAGAGAAACAAAAATAATATAAAAACAGGGAAGGGGACAAAACAGAAGAGACTCATAAATATGGAGAACAAACTGAGGGTTACTGGAGGGGTTGTGGGAGGGGGGATGGGCTAAATGGGTAAGGGGCATTAAGGAATCTACTCCTGAAATCATTGTTTCACTATATGCTAACTAATTTGGATATAAATTTTAAAAAATAAAATAAAAAGAAATTTAGAAGAAAAAATAGCTAAGAAAAATGTTAATATATATAATATACTATATATGTGTAACATGATATATATTTATATATAAAACTTTTCTACTTCTGATTATTGTTGACAGTAATTTGGTTATACTGTTTAACAACCTTGATGAACTTTATTTTATTTTATTTTTAATATATGAAATTTATTGTCAAATTGGTTTCCATACAACACCCAGTGCTCATCCCAAAAGGTGCCCTCCTCAATACCCATCACCCACCCTCCCCTCCCTCCCACCCCCCAGAACTTTAAATACTTTAACTGTTAAAATAATAAACATATGTTTCATGCAAAAAAAAAAAAAAAAAAAAAAAAAAAGGACATGGAAGCCAATGAAAATGGTAACACCACAGCCCAAAACCTCTGAGATGCAGCAAAGGTGGTAATAAGAGGAATGTATATAGCAATCCAGGCTTTCTTAAAGAAGGAAGAAACATCTCACATACAAAACTAACCCTATACCTTAAAGAGCTGGAAAAAGAAGAGCAAATAAAACCCCAAGCCAGCAGAAGACAGGAAATAATAAAGACTAGAGCAGAAATCAATGCTATCGAAACCAAAAAGACAAAACAAAACAAAACAAAAAAAAAACCAGTAGAATAGATCAATGAAACCAGAAGCTGGTTCTTTGCACGAATTAACAAAATTGATAACCCCCTAGCCAATTTGATCAAATAGAAAAAGGAAAGGACCCAAATAAATAAAATCAAGAATGAAAGAGGAGAGATCACAACCAACATGGCAGAAATATAAACAATAATAGAATATTATGAGCAATTATATGCCGATAAAATGGGCAATCTGGAAGAAATGGACAAATTCCTAGAAACATGTACACTACCAAAACTGAAACAGGAAGAAATAGAAAATTTGAACAGACCCATAACCAGTAAAGAAATCAAATTAGTAATCAAAAATCTCCTAAAAAACAAGAGTCCAGGACCAGGTGGCTTTCCAGAAGAGTTCTATCAAACATTTAAAGAAGAGTTAACACCTATTCTCTTGAAGCTGTTCCAAAAAAATAGAAATGGAAGGAAAACTTCCAGACTCTTCCTGTGAAGCCAGCATTACCTTGATTCCAAAACCAGACAAAGACCCCACTAAAAAGGAGAACTATAGACCAACTTCCCTGATGAACATGGATGCAAAAATCCTCAAAGAGATACTAGCCAACTGGATCCAACAATACATTAAAAAAATTATTCACCACAACCAAGTGGGATTTATACCTGGGATGCAGGGCTGGTTCAATATCTGCAAAACAATCAGTGTGATTCATCACATCAATAAAAGAAAGGACAAGAACCACACGATCTTCTCAATAGATGCAGAGAAAGCATTTGGCAAAATACAGCATCCCTTCTTGATAAAAACCCTCAAGAAAGTAGGGATAAGGATCATACCTCAAGATCATAAAAGCCATATATGAAAGACCCAACGCTAATATCATCCTCAGTGGGGAAAAATGGAGAGCTTTCCCCTTAAGGTCAGGAGCAAGACAGGATGTCCACTCTCACCACTGGTACTCAACATAGTATTTGAAGTCTTAGCCTCAGCAATCAGATGACACAAATAAAAGGCATCCAAATCGACCAGGAGGAGGTCAAACTTGCACTTTGCAGATGACATGATACTCTATATGGAAAACCCAAAAGATTCCACCAAAAAACTGCTAGAACTGATTCATGAATTCAGCAAAGTTGCAGGATAGAAAATCAATGCACAGAAATTGGTTGCATTCCTATACACCAACAATAAAGCAACAGAAAGAGAAATCAAGGACTCGATCCCATTTACACTTGCACCTAAACCCATAAAATACGTAGAAAAAATTTAACCAAAGAGGTGAAAAATCTGTACACTGAAAACTATATAGAAAGCTTATGAAAGAAATTGAAGAAGACACACAAATAAAAGAAAAATATTCCATGCTCCGGAATAGGTAGAACAAACATTGTTAAAATGTCAGTACTACCCAAAGCAATCTACATATTCAATGCAATACCTATCAAAATAACACCAGCATTCTTCACAGAGCAAGAACAAACAATCCTAACATTTGTATGGAACCAGAAAAGACCCTGAATAGCCAAAGAAATCTTGAAAAAGAAAACCAAAGCTGGAGACACCACAATCCCAGACTTCAAGCTGTATTACAAAGCTGTAATCATCAAGACACTCAGGTCAATGGAACAGAATAGAGAACCCAGAAATGGACCCACAAACGTATGGCCAGCTGATCTTTGACAAAGCAGGAAAGATTATCCAATGGAAAAAAGACAGAGTCTTCAGCAAGTGGTGCTGGGAAAACTGGACAGCGACATGCAGAAAAATTAACCTGGACCACTGTCTTACACCACACACAAAAATAAACTCAAGATGGATGGAAGACCCAAATGTAAGACAAGAAGCCATCAAAATCCTCAAGGACCTCTTTGATCTTGGCCGTGGCAACTTCTCACTCAACACCTCTCCAGAGTCAAAGGAAACAAAAGCAAAAATGAACTGTTTGGACGTCATCAAAATAAAAAGCTTCCGCACAGTGAAGGAAACAATCAGCCAAACTAAAAGGCAACTGATAGAATGGGAAAGGATATTTGCAAATGACATATCAGATAAAAGGTTAGTGTCCAAAATCTACAAAGAACTTATCAAACTCAACACCCAAAAAACAATCCAGTGAAGAAATGGCAAAAGACATGAATAGACACTTCTCCAAAGAAGACATCCAGATGGCCAACCGACGCATAAAAAGCGCTCAGCATCACTCATCATCAGGGAAATGAAAATCAAAACCACAATGAGATACCACCTCACACCTGTCAGAATGGCTAACATTAACAGCTCAGGCAACAACAGATGTTGGCAAGGATGCAGAGACAAAGGATCTCTTTTGCATTGCTGGTGGGAATGCAAACTGCTGCAGCCACTCTGGAAAACAGTATGGAGGTTCCTCAAAAAATTAAAAATAGAACTACCCTATAACCCAGCAATTGCACTACTAGATATTTATCCAAGGGATACAGGAGTGCTGTTTCGAAGGGGCACATGCACCCCAATGTTTATAAGCAGCACTAGCAGCAATAGCCAAAGTATGGAAAGAGCCCAAATGTCCATCGATGGCTGAATGGATAAAGAAGATGTGGTGTATATATGTATACAATGGAGTATTACTCAGCAATCAAAAAGAGTGAAATCTTGCCATTTGCAACTGTGTGGTTGGAACTGGAGGGTATTATGCTAAGCAAAATTAGTCAGAGAAAGACAAATATCATATGACTTCACTCATAAGAACTTTAAGACACAGAACAGATGAACACAAGGGAAGAAAAGCAAAAATAATATAAAAACAGGGAGGGGTGCAAAACATAGGAGACTCTTAAACCCTGAAGAACAGAGGGTTACTGGAGGGGTTGTGGGAAGGGGGAAGGGCTAAATGTGTAAGGGGCATTAAGGAATCTACTGAAATCATTGTTGTGCTATATGCTAACTAACTTGGATGTAAATTAAAAATATAAAAATAGATAAATAAATAATAAAGTCAAGCTGTTCATATCCTCAAAAAAGCTTTCTGGAATTTTCATTTGGATTTCACATGTATAGATCATATTGGGAGCAGTTGACATCTTATTAGTATGAAGTCTTCCAATCCATTAACATTGGATATCTGTCCATTAATTTAGATCTTTGATTTCTTCCATCAGTATTTTGGAATTTTCTGCATAAAGTTTCTGCACATATTTTGTTAGATTTATACTTAAGTACTTCATATTTTACTCAATGCTATCATACATTTTTTTCTAATTTCAAACTTTATTTGTTCATTACAGGTATGTAGGAAAACAGTCCAGTTTTCTTTGTCATCCTTGTATCTTGCAGCCTTGATAAACTCAATTATTGGTTCCAGAGGTGTTTTATTTTTGTTTTGTAGGTTCTTTAGAGTTTTCTACATACACAGTCACATCATCTGTGAATAAAAATAGTTTTATTTCTTCCTTTCCAATCTGTGTGCCTTTTCTTTTTCTTTCTTTTTCTTGTTGTAGTAGGTGGCACTATGAGTATAGTGTTGAAAAGGACTGGTGAGAGAGGGCATCCTTGCCTTCTTCCCAGTCTTAAGGGGGAAAACATTTGCTCTCCATTAGAAGTATTTTAGCTATAGGTTTGTCATATACACCCTTATTAGGTTAAGGAAAGATCCCTCTGCTTCTCATCTTGACATTGTTTAATCATGAATGAATGTTAAATTTCATCTATTTTTTAATTATTTGGTTCTCAAATCATATAGGATAGGTCATTTAAAAATGTCTTTAGGGGGCGCCTGGGTGGCGCAGTCGGTTAAGCGTCTGACTTCAGCCAGGTCACGATCTCGCGGTCCGTGAGTTCGAGCCCCGCGTCAGGCTCTGGGCTGATGGCTCAGAGCCTGGAGCCTGTTTCCGATTCTGTGTCTCCCTCTCTCTCTGCCCCTCCCCCGTTCATGCTCTGTCTCTCTCTGTCCCAAAAATAAATAAACGTTGAATACACATTCTTTAAAAATAAATAAATAAATAAATAAAAATAAAATAAAAATGTCTTTAGATCTTGTCTTATGTAATCAATTAAAACAAAATTAGTCTTTATTTTTGATAAAAAGAAAAGGCTAAAATATGTATTTAATGTTAATATATAACATGAGATTATACTGATTAATTTTTTTTAACCCTAACTACAATTGAAAACAGAAAACAGTGAAAAATATTTCAAAACTTTCCTTAAGGGTAGGGGTGAAGTTCTCCATTACTATTAAAGTAATTTAAAGAATAGTAAAGGGGGCCTGGGTGGCTCAGTTGGTTAAGCATCAGACTCTTGATATCAGCTCAGTTCGTGATCTTGTCGTCATGAGATTGAGCCCCGCTTCAGCAGGAGCCTGCTTGGGATTCTTTCCTTCCATATCTTTGCCCCTCCCCCCTCCATAAATAAAATTTTTAAAAAGAATAAAGACAATTATTATTTATATCAGTTTTAGAACCATTCAATTTATACAGTGGACTTGTTAATTTTTAACATAATCTTGGGAATTTCACAATAAAAAGGTATAGTATATATACAACATGGTGTCCTATAATTTTGAAGAGCCATTTGATGGCAAACCCTTAGTAAAATTTAGATATAAGTTTCTCTGTATGTTAAGGGGCTGAAATGGGTACAGAATAACCTGTGTGAGTGCCATGGAGCACATTCTTGCTCAGCTTGCTGTGGTAAATGGGCAAAAGGTTAAGCCATCAGTTCATTTCCCAGTATCTACTAAACAGTGGCTTTCTTTGTGTTGCCTCACTTGTTAGAGCAATATAGCAAGTGTTATTGAGAGGTAAAACAAAGCGAGTCTTACATCAGACACTGATAGCTTTTAAAAATTTGGAATGAGATGTTTTTGGATGTTCCAAGGAGTATATTGATAGCACATTTTTATGGAAACCAGTGCTACAGAGTAAACAGTATTGGAAATCAAATCAACATTATCCATCAGTGATGCTCAGGAAAATAGAAGTAAATAATATGTGTTTAGTGCACCAGTTTTAGAGAATGACGTTGTGGCCTAGGGAAGTGATTTAAAAAAAAACAAAACACTTTTTAGAAAATTGCCAGCCATAGATTTATTTTTCTTAGCCACTTAATTAGACTTTATTTTGTCTATATACAGACCTTTCATTCATACAATGTAGCTTTAAGCATAACATATGAAAGGGAAACCAGTTAATTTAAGTATAGCATGCTTTCACAGGCATCAAATGTTATTTAAGACCTTTCCTATAATGGCCATGGAGTATTTCTTGAGCATCCATACAGATTAGATCTTGAACAGCTGCATGGAGCACACAGAAATCATGATTCCTGCCTCTGTGAACTAACTTGAATAAAGTCTTTCATCTAAAGATCTCACTGTTTATCTATTTCATGAATCCCTCATCTCATCTCTGAAGGGCTCATTCAGTTTAATACAGTTCAACTTTGTGGTTCAGAGCTCTAGAAATTGCTAATGTAACTTACAATGCACAAAAAAAAAGTAATTTCAGAAATTTTTTCTCTATATGTTAACTAACTAGAATTTAAGTAAAAATTTGAAAAAGAAAAAAAGAAATTTTTAAAGAATTAGATAAAATCAACTCTAAAGCAATGGTTTTTTTTTTTTTTTTTTTTGGTGAAAATTTAGAATGATAAGTAGGGATTCTAACTCAAACCTAACTAGTTATGTGATCATAAGTAAATTATATATCCTTTTAGGTGTCCAATTTCTCTGTGATGGGCATTGAGGAGGTCACCTGTTGGGATAAGCATTGGGTGTTGCATGGAAACCAATTTGACAATAAATTTCATATTAAAAAAATAATACAAATAAAAAATATAAATAAATTAAATAATCCAAATAAAAATAACAAATAAAATAAAAATAACTCTGCCTAACAGAGTTAAGAGAAATATATGTGTAGAAATGCTTGTCATATTCATTTGTTTTATATAAATTTTGAGTGCTGTCATTCTGCCTTAGTCCTACTCATAATCTGAGGCTCAGACATCCCATGTTCTGTATGAAATGTTCTGCAGCCACTTTGCAATAAACTGGATAAGTCAACTATCATGTCATTTAGATGTAACTCATTAAGAAAATATCAGATGAAGAGCGCCTGGGTGGCTCAGTCAGTTGAACATCCAACTCTTGGTTTTGGCTCAGGTCATGATCTTGTGTTTTGTGGCATGACAGTGTAAAGCCTGCTTGGGATTCTCTCTCTCTTTCTCTCTGTCCCTCCCCCATTCTGACATGTGCGTTCTCTCTAATTAAAACAAAACTAAACTAAACACTAAAAAAAAGAAAAAAATGTTTAAATAAAAATAAAGAAAAGAAATAAGACAATCTTTTCTTCACCTTGGAACTTATATCATATATTGCCACTTAATTCGGTAGTGACCACGTGTTGCCTCCCATTTTATATTGCATACTTCTTATTCCTGTGCACATATTATGAGTTCTTTTAATTCAGGGATTTTTATTTATTTGAACCTTCACAAAAATTAATGTGTACTGCCTTCTAAGTATGGAACAAATTTGTTACTTTTTTTTATTGCTTTAGAATATCCACACATATGTTTTCTTCCAATAATGGAAATGGTCAAAAATTAGCTGTAATTTTACAAAGGAATTTATTTATTATATTAAAACCACCTGGTAACAATCTTAGAAATCTGGTATGCCCTGCTCCCAACCCCCCCCCCCCAACACCGAGGAAAAATTGAGGAACCAGAGAAATTTTGATTCAGACGTTTCTAAGTCCGAATGGCAAAAACACAAAAGGAGTTTGGCTCTTGTACATTCGATATAGAATAATGTAGGTGGCATTTATTCATGCAATTAGTGAAAGTTATTGGCATCAACTAAATGCTAGCCTTGTTGCTATAGCCTGGAGGCATAGTGATTAAAAAAAAAAAAAAAAGACAAGATCCCTACCTGAAGAAGTTTATAGTTGGTAAAGAGAGTAAAATTTATGTAAACCAGACAGTATCATAATGAGGATTATAAATAAGTGATACGGTATGAGAGAGAGTAACTGGGTGGAGGGTAAGCTACTTTGTATACAGTGATTAGAAAAAAGCCTCTTAAAGACACAAAGACTTGAAGGATAAGGAAATGCCTAGATTGTGGTCTCTAAATCTGGTTTCTCCCAGAAAGGAGTCAGAATTCCTTAGAAAACTAGCTTACTGCAGATCTAGAATAGAACCTGTAAAAGAAAACAAAGGAACTATCAAAGTCTGTTGGAGTCATGATGTGGGACCCAACTGGGAGGAACTCCTTACTTACTGACTACAGTTGTAACAATTAGAGCATCAAAAGAATAGTGACTGCAATAAATTGAAATACATCCATTATTCAAAATATATGAGTTCATAATGTTACTTTAAAAATTCATTGTTCACCTTTAGGCAAAACTTGACAAATCAAGTATTTATCTTGCCCCTCTTTTAAGAACTGTACCTCAGGATAACCAAATAGTTCAAGAAGGGTAGCTCTTTAAAAAAGAATTCCAGCTAGGGGTGCCTGGGTGGCTCAGTTGGTTGAGAGTCTGACTTCGGCTCAGGTTATGATCTTGCAGCTGATGAGCTCAAGCCCCGTATGGGGCTCTGTGCTGACAGCTCAGAGCCTGGAGCCTGCTTCCAATTCTATGTCTCCCTCTCTCTCTGCCGCTCCCCTGCTCGTGCTCTGTCCCTCTCTCTTAACAAAATAAAATCAAATGTTAAAAAAAAAAAAGAATTCCAGCTAATAAATGCAGAAAGAATGATAAACTATTCAGTTTTAATGAAATGAAATTAAATACCTAGACAGTAAAATTTTTTGTATTTTCCTATATATAATTTTGAATATTTTGTTAGGAAATTTAAAAATCAGCTTAAAGGCACGGTGGTGAGAGTTCAGCAGGTAGGAATGAGAGTGATAGGAAGTTATTTCGTAGAAATAGGAGTATGAAGAAGGTGCAGAGGTGAAAAATTACTGTACATATTCAAGGAACATTTAATGATTGAGATCTCCAAGTACAAGGTATGTAAATGGAAGTATTGTGGCTATGCCGTTGTATGTGAGTTCTCAGAATACATAGTACCTTGTAATAGTGAAACCAAACTATTGCCAATTTCAGGAGGAACTTGAGATTCCAAGGAACTTCTTTACAGTTCCTGCTACCCTTTGGGCTCATTGAAATAATGATAAATAGAAGCATTCAACAATGGATTTAATCAAGCCAAATTGATTTGGCAGTAGACCTTAGTAGAAAGGTGCCATGTATACGGTGCAGCATTGATTTTATTTGGGCAGCCTCTGCTTAATGTAGGCAGTCTGTTAATTAATGTGATTGTTCTTCATGTCAGCATTTTATTTATTCTATTTGAAGTTGCATGGAGAGAAGAGTGTCCTAAAGTTTATGATTTCTAATCATTACATTAGCACTATTAGGGGACCACATATGATCCCATCTAAAAGTAAGATATTCTGTGTTCAGAGTGAGTAGTTTAACCTTGCCAGTAAAAGTGTTCTCTGGGGCACCTGGGTGGCTCTGTCAGTTAAGCATCTGACTTTGTCTCAGGTCACGATCTCATGGTTCATGAGTTCAAGCCCCACATTAGTCTCGCTGCTGTCAGTGCAGAGCATGCTTTGGATCTTCTGTCCCACCCCCCCCCACCCCCCCCCCACCCCCAGCCACTCTGTGCTCTTCTCTCTCTCTCTCAAAAATAAACAAACATTAAAAAAATAAAATAGTCTTCTCTGTTCAAATCCTGATACCACTGTATCTATTGTAGATAAATATTCTGTTTTATCCACATTCATGTTGTATGGATAACAATATGTGGGTATATTTCTTTGTAAAACTAATTTCTATATTTGAAGTAATTTGTGCCATGGTATTATTTAAAAAGAAAAACCTTAAAATCTGTCTTGAATCAAAATGACTAATATGGAATAACACCACGGTTTGTTCATTTCTTTTACAAGTGAATGTGTATCTGTCTGCTCCCAACTGAAAGTAATGGTGCCTTTCATGATCTGGGAGAGTTTGGATTTAGAAACGCAGGGCAATGCCACTGCAGAGGAATGGTGGGAAATTGAGATGTCAAGATGTGTAATCAGAGTTCTGCAGAGGTGGGCAGATGTGCAACCTGTGATATTCCAGAGGCGGTTTGTTTTTAGCTGGTCAAGTAATTTGGTGAAGTGGAAAGCATATCAACTAAGTTTCAATTTTTTCATCCTTATAGTTACCCTTTCCTAAAAATGCACAGGAGAAGACTGTGAAAATAATGAAACAAGTTATAATGTTCTGCCATTTATCATTGGTTCTTCTGAGTTAAATTTACATTTGGAAAGATGAAATTTGCCAAGTAACGTATTTTAAGGAAAAGAGTTTTTTTTATGGCACAATACTTATTTTATAATACATATATATGTGTGTGTATTTTAACAGGGTATCCAGAAGTTGGCTAGTCAATATTTGAAGAGAGATTGGCCTGGAATAAAAACTGATGATCGGAATGATTACAGGTAACTTAATAAGTAGATCTTACCTATTTTCTCCAAAAATAAGTTCGCTCAGAGCCATGTCATATAGATAATGTAGACTTCAGTAGTTTTAAAAAATTGCTTTTCTTTGCCATGTTTTTAGACATAATTTCAAAATTATCAGAAAATGTTAATGTTCCACAACATATGCAAATAATCTGTATAAAATAGTTTTCTTACGTGTTAAACCAAGATTGTGTTTTGTTTAATTGATTAAAATGCATGTATGGAATTTTAAAGAAGGTAGATGACAGTGGAACACAAATTGTTTCCTGAATGACCTACAAATGAAACACATTATTACAATAATAATGAAAGAAGATTGTAGTGTTCTGCCATGTTTATTGATTCTTTAATTCCAAAATTCTAAATTTGGAACAATGAAATTTTGTGAGCCTAGGGAAAAGTTTCTAGGTTTTACACACACGCACGCACGCACACACACACACACAGAACAGGGTATACAGAAATTGGCCAGTCAATATCCCACATACAAATTTTAAAGAAGGTAGATGACAATAGAATATAAATTGTGTCCTCAGTGACCTACAGATATGTTTAAAGTTATTGTAATATTTTGTAATTTTGTTTAGGATTTGATGACTTTTCTTTTTTTTTTTCTTTTGAAATTAATTTGGAAGTGATTGTTGGCTTTTATGCTCAAGACTGTCCTTAGTATTTATTAAGGGAACCAGAAGTCAGAGTCAAGATTTTAGACCTTGCAGTTAAAACTAATGCCCATGAAATGATAGCAGAGAACCCAGGATAATTAAGAACTCTGTATTCAGGTGTATGGCTTAGAGTCTGAATATGAAATCATGTTGCTGGATTGTCAGTGAAAACTGACATCAGATATTGTTAACAGGACTAGAAAACGGAAAGATAAACAAGAAATGTAATAGTTCTTCCCGATTGCAGGACTGACTTATAACTTGGAAGGTGGCATTATAGCTGTAAGTAATAGATTTGTATAATTGCAATGTAGAATAATAAAGCAAACCAAGAAAATAAACAAAAATAGAGATTTTCTTGTGGACTTCCCAGTATCTTTAAAATTCAGCTAAGAGGGGAAGAGAGAGGATGTGAAATTCTAGGCAAAAGAGACAAGTAGAGCAAAAACCTTGAATGAGAGATACAACGTTAATATAGTTCAGTATTGTGAACATGAAGAAAGCCTGACCAAGGAAGAGATTGCTTGCTGGTAATAAAGAAGAACTCCAGCTTATATGTAGGTAGGCTATATGCTAAGTTTGTTTGAAATTCAGGATTCAGGTTACCAAAGAAGTAGGGATAAAAAGGCTCTGTTCCCTGGCTAGCTTGTACAACCTTATTTTTAAAAGTATGTTAAGGGGCGCCTGGGTGGCACAGTCGGTTAAGCGTCCGGCTTCAGCCAGGTCACGATCTCGCGGTCCGTGAGTTCGAGCCCCGCGTCAGGCTCTGGGCTGATGGCTCGGAGCCTGGAGCCTGTTTCTGATTCTGTGTCTCCCTCTCTCTCTGCCCCTCCCCTGTTCATGCTCTGTCTCTCTCTGTCCCAAAAATAAATAAAAACGTTGAAAAAAAAATAAAAAAAAAATAAAATAAAAGTATGTTAAGCCAAAAAAAAAAAAAAAAGTAGGTTAAGCCAACTTTTACTAAATATTTGCTAAATACCAGATACTGTGCTAGGAACTTCAGCTTATCTCTCATGATTATCAAAACAACCCTGTGAGTTACATATGGTTATCTTCCTTTTATGTGTTAGGGAAGTAAGTCTTGGGTTATATGCCTTGCTTAAGATCACACAGCTATTTAAACAGTCATTGATTTATTTATTCATGAGATAGACGTAAAGTATCTGCTATATGGTAGCTGTTAAATTACACTTTAGGATCAGAGAGACTGTGAGGTGTGGCGCCTGTCCTTGTGGAGCTTACAGGAGATAGCTACTGTAAATAGTTGTGGTATTGGGTGAGGAGTGGAGAGTGCATTGGGACTGTAGGGGAAAACCTAGGCCTCTAGATCTGAGTCTCAAAGAACTTACAGGAGTTTGCCAGGGTTGGGCAAAAGGAATTCTAAGCAGAAGTAGCACCCTAAGGCATGAGAAAATATGGGTGTTAGGTAACTGTGCCATCGAGCATGGCTGGTGTGAAATATATGGGTTGGTGGGTGAGAGGAGGGGTAGACCTGGAGGATACACAGGCATCTTGAAGGACTGGAAACTGGACAACTGGAACACCACTTTCTCTTGGACCTGTTTTTTTTTGTTTTTGTTTTTGTTTTTTAGTCTTTGAGAACAAGTTGTCACCCCTGTCTTAGTCTGTTCAGGTTGTTATAACAAAATTCCACAGCCTGGATGGCTTATAAATGACAAGTTTATTTCTCACTCTTCTGGAGGCTGGGAGTCTGAGACCAGGACGGGTTCTGGGGATGTTCCTCTTCTGAGTTGCAGGTTTCTCAACTTCTAGCATGTCCTTACATGGTACAAGGGGTTTGGGAGCTCTGTGGGGTCTTTTTTAAAAGAGCACTAATCTGGGATGCCTGGGTGGCTCAGTCAGTTAAGTGACTGACTTAAGCTCAGGTCATGACCTCATGGTTCATGGGTTTGAGCCCCACATCAGACTGTCTGCTCTCAGCACAGAGAGCACTTCAGAACTTCTGTCCTCCTCCCTCTCTGCCTTTCCCTCGCTCACACTCTCTCTTTCAAAAATAAATAAACATAAAATAATTTTTTTTTAATAAATAAAAAATAAAGGGCAATAATCTGCCTATGACCTAATCACCTCCCAAAAGCCTCACCTCCTGGTACTATCATCTTTGTGGGTTAGGATTTCCACGTAGGAATTTTGGGCAGACGCAGACATTCAGACCATAGCAAGTCCTTTCTTTATAAGTGTTTCTCAAAGTTCCCTCAGCTCACTAGTGACTGTTTTAAGTAATCTTATCTATCTTGTTCCTGTCTGTAAATATGGCCTATAAACTAGTAATGATCACATGTTTTTATTAACTCTTTAGCCTGGGGACCAAAGTCAACTGCCTCCAACTTTGACTTCTTTCTAGATCTCATCTTCTCTTAGGAATATTAAGTAGCTGCTTCTCTGCCTGTGATCTCTCCCTTTCATAATTTCGTTAGTTGTAGTACCACCTTTTATGTCTTTGTATCGCTTTATGTCTTTGTAAAATAGGCCTACTGTCACTCCCCTGCTTGAAAATCTCCTGTGTTTCTCCTGGTCAATAGGATGAAATTTAAAATTAAAAAAAAAAAAAAATATTCAAAGGCATGAAGGAACCTGGCCCCAGATTACCTTTCTCTCCTCATCTCTGTCCACTTCTTTTCTTATCCTTAGTTCCCTAATCTGTGAGCACCTCAAGCTATAGTTGTGTTGTAGTTACCACACCTCAACTACACTGAAATCAGTCATTCTCCTTGCCTTTACCTCTGTTACCTACACTTTTGGATATTCTTCCTTCTTACTAGCAAGAACAGTACTACATGAACACTTACTTATTAAACGCTGTATTTTTTCCTTGTCATCAGTTACTGTATAAATGAATCTTAGATTTTGAGCTTATGTATCACATTTTCTAGAGTCTTCTTGATGTACACTGTTATATTTTTAGTCGTAGGGAGGATGTATAGTTTTGTTAATATATATATTTTTTTACGTTTTATTTTGAAATGTTGTAGATTCATGTGCAGTTGGAAAAACTAACACCAAGAGTTCTACTTTTCACCCAGTTCTCCCAATGGTAATACCTTACATAACTGTAGTATGTATCAGAACCAGGAAACTTATATTGATAAAACCCACCAATCTAATTCAGAATTCACCAGTTTTACATGCACTCCTTTGTGCATGTCTTATATGCACTCATAAATTCTGTGGGGTTTTACCACATATGTAGATTTGTGTGACCATCATCACAGTCAGAGTACATTGGTTTATTTCTTTCTTTATTTTTTTTTTTTTATATTTTAGAGAGAAAGTGTGCACAAGCAGGGGTGAGAGGGGCAGAGGGAGAGAGAGAATCCCAAGCAGGATCCACACCCAGCACAGAGCCCAACACGGGGCTCCATCCCACGACCCTGGGATCATGACCTGAGCCAAAATCAACAGTCAGACACTTAACCAACTGAGCCACCCAGGCGCCCCAAGTTTGTTTCTTAATGATAATTCTTCCTGATAAAGTTTTCTCTGTTTTCCATTGTAATACCCATATGGAAGATAGTTCACAGCACAGCATGATTTTAGATGGTATTTGGTGGATGACCATTTTTGAATTTTAGTAGTTATAACTTAATTATTATGGCAAGTGTCATTTGTTTTTCAGTTAGAACATGAAATTGTGAAATACATACATTTTAATTTAAAAGTTGAGTCATTGGGGCGCTTGGGTGGCTCTGTCAGTTAAGCATCTGACTCAATTTCGGCTCAGGTCACCATCTCAAGGTTCATGGGATTGAGCCCTGCATTGGGCTCTGCACTGACAGCATGGAGCCTATTTGGGATTCTCTCTCCCTCTCTCTGGCCTTCCCCTGCTCATGTACACACACACTCCCTCAAAATAAGTTTAAAAAAAATGGCGAGTTATTAAAAAAAAAGATAAGAAATTAATAGTGCAAGAGAAATGAGACCAAAATCATGTTAGACATACACAAAAGCCTTAGGATACACAAAGCTTGATACCTTTATTACAGTGAAGAGACCCTTCTCTTGTTGCTAGCATTATTAGTGGGACCCAGAGCAATTTTATGTCAGGAGCAGAGGAGAGGTTTGGGAGCTAGACAGATTTGGGATTACATCTAGGCCTCATCATTCCCTCCTCTCTTTCCTCCACTAAACATGTATTGAGTGCCTTACATAGCATGCCAAACCCTGTTCTAGGTGCTGAGAATATAAGAGTGAATAAAACAATGCTTCTGCTGCATGGAGCCTACATCCTAGTGAGAGAAAACAAGACAATAAAACATATGAATAATTAAACATTATGTGTTGGTTTGAGTAGCCATAAATGAGATGGAATCAATTGACAGAACAGATTTTAGGAAAATGAAGAATTTGGTTTTGGACATTATAGTTTTAACGCCTACTAAACGTCCAAGTTGGATATGTTAAATAGGCAATGGAGGAGAGGAAAGATGTCTGGGCTAGAAATAAAAATTCAGGAATAGTTAGTATATTGACAGTATTTAAAACCAAAAGCCTGGATACTCATATTTGAAGAGTAAGTGTAGTTAGAGAAGAGAAGCAGCTTGGGGATTAACTTTGGGGGCACTCCAGCATTTACAGAGCAGTGAGATGAAGAGGAACTAGCAAAGAAGATTAAAGAGTGGCTAGTGAAGTAGGAGTAGGTCAAGAGAGAATGATGTCTTAGAAGCTGAGGAAAGAACGCTTTTCAAGAATAAACTAGGTAAATTATGCTGATAAATTGAATAATAGGACCAAAGCTTGAATTGACCATTGGGTTAGCCATAAGGAGATTTTTGATGACCTCGCAAAGCACTTTCAGAAGAATGTGGAGGCTAAGGCCTTATTTAAGTTAAATCAAGAAAGTCCAGGATCAGAGGGAGTAGAAACAATAATTTCTGACTGTTTTCTCAAGGAGTTTTGTTGTTAAAAGGAGCAGGCATTGGGGTGGTAGCTAGAGAGAAATGGAGGGTTGATAGAGGATTTTTGTTTTCAATTTTTAAGTTTATTTATTTCTGAGAGATAGAGACAGAGAGTGTGAGCAGGGGAGGGGCAGAAAGAGAGGGAGACACAGAATCCGAAGCAGGCTCCAGGCTCTGAGCTGTCAGCACAGAGCCTGACGCGGGCTTGAACTCATGAACTGTGAGATCATGACCTGAGCTGAAGTCAGAGGCTTAATCGACTGAGCCACCCAGGTGACCCTGTTTGTTTGTTTGTTTGTTTTTTGTTGTTGTTTAGATGGGAGACATTATAGCATATTTAGAGATCCATCCAATAGAGAGGGAAAAGTTGATGTTGTAGGAAGAAGCACAATTACTGGATTGCTATTCTTGAGTTATAGATTGTAGTGTAAATACAAAGGGTTGGCCTTCAGAGCACAGGTAGTTCTTCCAAGTAAAAAGAAAGATGACAGAGTGTATGGGTGCAGAAGTAGGGAGATTGGTAAATGTGGTGGGACATGTAGGCATTGTCTTCTGGTAGCTTCATTATCAGCTAAAAGTGTGGTCATAGTAGAGGTGTGAGATGAGAGGAAAAAGTGGGAAATAATTGTGTAGAAGATTGAGAGAATAAGAGGATTTAGGGGAATATAGTAGAATTGCTGCGTAGCACTAAGGAGTTACTAGAATGTATTAGACATCAATTTAAACTGAGACCAGGCAGCATGATTATGGTTTTTTCCAGTAACATTCTGCCACACAGAGACTGGTATGGTGTAAACAGAACTTTGGGTTTAACCAAGGTTGAAATTTTATTTTTAAAGTTTATTTATTTTTGAGAGAGTGTGTGCATGTGCACACAAGTGGGGTAGGGGCAGAGAGAGAGAGAGAGGGAGAGAGAGAATCTGTTAGCGCAGATCCGAATGCCTGACTCATACTTCCAAACTGCTAAATCATGACCTGAGCCGAAGTTGGATGCTTAACGACTGAGCCATCCAGGTGCCCCCAGGGTTGAAATTAGATTAGAATGATAGAAAGAGAAAGGGGCAAGGATAATAAGTATATATACGTAGGGAGTTGTTATAATGGTGGAGCATAAAACCGTCTGGATGAGGAGCTGAGAAGGGAAATATGAGACAGGGAAGAGACAGGGAAGGGGGGTAAGATAGAATGGATTGTGGATTCCAATAGAGTTTAAATAATTGTTGGAGTCAGAATCCTAAAGAGAATGAGTGAAAACAGCAGGTGTTGGTCAGAGATTAGATGGTTACTTTGGGATTGGTTAGTGGTAATGGCAAAGTCTAGGTTATGACCATGGGAGTCCTGTTTCCAGGTGAGTAGCCTTAGGAAAATTCTGCAGTCTTTCTGAGCCTTACTTTTCTCTTCTGAAAAATGGGAATAATGCTTATTTTGCAAAGTTCACATGAGAATTAAATGATAATGTAAATGTAAAAATATATGACATATAGTATCTAGCATGTGATAGTTTCTTAAAAGAATTTCCTTCCTTTCTGTCATAATTTTGAGCCTCATTTCATGACCTGTGCAGAATAGCAAAATACCATACATGCTTAGTATCTTATGCCACAAAATTACATATATGGAGCCTAGTGAAATAAAAACATTTAAAATCCCTCTACACCCATTATTATTTTTCCTCAGTTTAATGAAAAATACCACTACCATTGCATCTATCACTATTATGTTAACAAGCACTAACATTTCTACTACAGTTCTGCTTCTGTTACTATTTATTCATTAAAAGAATCTCTGCCAAGGGTTTTTACTTCATTTGCATTTACTGTTATAAAATAACCCTGTGAGATACATGGTGCTGGTATTTTTGTTATTTTCTCCATTTGCCAGTTGAGGAAATGAAAGTATAGTGAAGTGTGCTACATATGATTATTTTGGTTGAACTAGAACTTGAACCCAGGTCTTCTGATTAACTTATAACTAAATTATTTTCTTTTCATGGTGTCTCATTATATAGAATATGTTTGCATGCTATAGATCTGCTACTCTCCAAAGACCTCTTTTTAAACTTTACAAGGATTTTTCTTTTTATTGTATAGTCCTCGTAATATATATATCCATTCATTTTTTTCATGCAATATGTATTTTCATAACCTTTCTAAATCTTAGGCCATGTGTTTAGGCCCTAGGAATACAATAGTGAGACAGACATGTACCCCTACCTTCATGAAATATTCACTATAGTGAGAGTGACAGACATTGACTAACAATTACATAAAAATATGTATAATTGAAGGAAATTATACATGGCTGGAGCCATGTAACGAATAACAGAGAGGAACTTGATGGAGTCTGTGGGTTGGGTTGGTGGCGATCATGAAAGACTTCTCTAAGGAAGTTATATTTAAGCTGAGATTTGAGGGATGAACAACAGTCAACTAGGTGAAGACTGAAAGGGAAGAGAGTGCTCCCTATGAGGAGAGCCTGGATGAAGGGATCTTCCCTCCCTTCCTCCCTCCCACCTTTCCTTCCTTCCTTCCTACCTTCCTTCCTTCCTCCCTCCCTCCCTCCCTCCCTTTTCTCTTTCCTTCCTTTCTGTCACATTTCATAGTGCTTCTTTCTCATTTTAATTATGATTTTAAAATGTATTTTAAGTGCAAATTAATAACTACAAAGCATAGTACTGAATTTTTCTCTCTGCATTCTCTGAACAGTTTGGACTGTTTAGGAGGGGCTGTGGTGAGTTTACATCCCAGGTTCCATCAGTTGTCATGCAGGCTATGGGCAACTTTAATTTTGCTGGTTTTTTTCCCCAGCTTTATTGAAAAATAATTGACATATATCACTGTAAGTTTAAGGTATACAGCTTGATGGTTTGATTTACATATACTGTGAAATGATTACCACAATAGGTTTAGTTAACATCCACCATCTCATATTCATTTTGCTTTTGTGTTGACAGCTTTTGCTGGCACCATACACTGAATCTTTTTTCCAAAGGGAATGTGATATACTTCTGGTTAAATAAAAGAATATTTCCATCTAAACTAATTCATTTGATGTATTACAAAACCTAATCCACTATATAAACTAATCATTTCCTTATTTGAAAAATATAGTTACAATGTTTTTTAGTTCTTTTATTGTTTAACTTATTTATGAGACACAGAGCATGCACGCACATGGGCTGGGAGGGGCACAGAGAGAGAGAGAGAGAGAGAAAATCCTAAGCAGGCTCTCTCTCTGCTCAGTGTGGGGCTCGATCTTAGGAATGTGAGATCATGACCTGAGCCAAAATCAAGAGTTGGACAGACATTTAACTAACTGAGCCACCCAGGCACCCCAAGGTTTTTTTAGTTCTAAGTAGTAGCATTTATGTAGCACAAGGTATCATACATTGCTATAGTAGAAAATCCATGTGGCACAAGAAGGAAATTCTTAGGAGATGAATATTATAATCCATCAGTGCAAGCATCTCATTTTTTAAAAACAAAGTACCCTCCATTGTTATGATAAGTTATAAAATATGTTTAACTAGTGCAGGTGCATACTAGAACTGACTAAGGAATTAGCAAAGTAGAAGAGAAGCTTTGAAAAGGACATTAGCTACAAAAAGCAAAAGATGAATAATTCTTTGAATTTCCCAAGAGATTGCTGAGCACATTTATCAAGTAAAGGTGATGGGAATTGCTTGGAATGATTCCAAGCCACAATAGGATGCTGGCTAAGCATTGTTACAACACAGAAACAGATGTAGAACATTGCTACCATAGAACTCTTTTGTCAGAGAAATAGACTTCTCAAGTATGTAAGCAATTGTTTATGATTTTTTTCCAGCTATATCAATTTATGTAAGAGAATAATATGATGTAGTTGAAAGAGAATGTACTTTAGAGGTACTCAACCTTCATCTATATCTCAGTACTACCACACTCTTTTGTGATCTAGGGTGATTTTCTAAATCTGTCTAAGGCTTGCTCAGTTACCCCATCTCTAAAATTAGGAAAATATCTTAATTAAATAATGAAACTTGATATCCATAATGATGACCCCGAGACAGCGAAAGGTCTGGACAGTCTGAATTCACTAATTTTTATAGCATTAGCTTTGTCTGGAATTGCAATCCTTTACTCCATTACCAAGAATAGCTAATGAATCAAGATAGTCATTGCAGAGATATAAAGGAATAAAGTATATGTTGTGTTTCTCCCTTTATATGATAAAAATTTTACTACCTATATATATAAACCACTATAAATACACTTTCAACTATAAAGAAAACATCCATTCTGTTTCACAGTGCTAGCCAGTAAGCATAAGGTTAGCCAACTTTTTTCCTTTTCCCTGCCTAATACTTTTCTGTCCCTCTTTGAATTTAGGAGCATGTATCCTGTTTGGAAATCTTTTCTTGAGGGAACAATGCAGGTAGCCCAGTCTCGGATCAATATATGTGAAAACTATAAAAACTTCATTTCTGAGCCTGCAAGGACAGTGAGAAGCTTAAAAGAACAACAACTAAAAAGGGTATTGTTTCTATTCTTTTCTTATATGCATTTTAATATCTAAGTGCTCCATTTGTAATCTGTAAGGTTATGTTAAATTGCATTTAACACCTTGAGCTTTTCTATATGGTCACAAATATTTCTGATTTCAACATGGACTTTTTGATTTCAACATGTTACTAGGATTTTTTTATTTCATCATATTCTTTCTAACTGCTGTGTTTTATTAACTGACAAAAGTGAGTATAATTTGAATCTGGATATTTTGAAAAGGTCAATGAATACTTCTTACAAATACCACTTTTCATCCTATTTCAAGTAAATAGATTTACTTAGTTGTACAATATTGTTATAGTTCAGTGTATAATAAAGTAGTTAAATGTTATTAATCCCACTAAGTCTTGAAAAAATTCATCTTGGTTTTAACTTGAGTCATTTTGCATAATAATTTAAAGGAAGTTGACACATTTTGACCAAATATGTGAAACTTATTTTCTTATTTTTCACCTAATATGAACACTTATTACCAAAAATGGTGTACTCTAAAGTTTAATTATATAGGTTATATAAAATTAAAGTTTTCAAATAGATCTACTTCTTTGATTATACAGAAATCAAAAATTCATAGAAAAAAATCACTATTAAATATGTTTATGAAGTGCTTGCTATTGAAGGTAGTTGATTGAATTGTATCCTTTTTTGGAGATAGAGTTACAAATACAAATTATTATGATGCCTAATAAGTAATTAAATTATTCCTATGGAAGTATCAATGCTTTAAAAAATATTAAAGTAATCATTTAAGGAAATAGTCATTCAAAAACCATCCAGTGTTTTAATTCTAATTATCATTTGGATTTTCAAAATTGTTTTACAAAATCTAAAAAACTAATTTTCCTTGTTTGCCAACGATGATATTTGTAGCATAAAATCAGTATGTTAAATGTATTTTGTGTTTATATAAAATTTTCATCTCTTTCAAGCACTTGTGTAATATCAGTTGGTTTTAACATATCTGTATAGGAATGCCTTTTTTTAGCTCAAAATTACCTTTTCAAAATTACATAACCACTGACCAAACAATGCTTTTGAGTTGTGAAAATATGTGTTGTGTGTGTGTATATATATGTATACATGTATGTATGTATAAAACACATACATGTATGCAGAGAGAGGGTAGAAGATAGAGGCAGAGAATTTATACTAGCGTAATTTCCTAACTGGGAGGAAATACTGCGTTTCACATAGCAAATGCATTGACCAGATCTAATTGAATTACTGGAAAATTCTACTTTTCTCAATATCAGAATATTTTGAAAGAGTTCCTCTTCCATTGGGAGAATAGTCTCTGTCCCGAATTTAACCAGCGTTCCTGGGCAGAGAATGTTTGATGAGATTTGACAAGTCCTCTTATCTGTGAATTATATTATATTATAGCTGGAAAAAAATGGTGTTTATGTTCCATCTAAGCAGTTGTTGGACGTTAGGTACATATTAGGTGTACCCTTTACAACTCTGAGATTACAGACGACAGAAACCTACTTCAAACTAGTTTAAGCCAAGAAAATAATGTATTAGCTTGGATAACTGAAAATTCCAGGGGTGGATCAGATGGTTAAATGATGGTATTAGAATTCAGTCCTTCTTTCCATCTAGTAGGTCTGTTTTCCCCTGAAGGCTTCATTCTTTTTTTTTTTTTAATTTTGTTTTTTATTTTTTTTAATCTACATCCAAATTAGTTAGCATATAGTACAACAACGATTTCAGGAGTAGATTTCTTAATGCCCCTTACCCATTTAGCCCACCCCCCGACAACCCCTCCAGTAACCCTGTTTTCCATATTTATGCGTCTCTTCTGTTTTGTCCCCCTCCCTGTTTTTATATTATTTTTGTTTCCCTTCCCCTATGTTCTTCTGTTTTGTCTCTTAAAGTCCTCATATGAGTGAAGTCATATGATTTTTGTCTTTCTCTGACTAATTTCACTTAGCATAATACCCTCCAGTTCCATCCACATAGTTACAAATGGCAAGGTTTCATTCTTTTTGATTGCTGAGTAATACTCCATTGTGTATATATACCGCATTTTCTTTATCCATTTATCCATCAATGGATATTTGGGCTCTTTCCATACTTTGGCTATTGTTGATAGTGCTGCTATAAATATGGGGGTGCATGTGTCCCTTCGAAACAGCACACCTGTATCCCGTGGATAAATTCCTAGTAGTGCAATTGCTGGGTCGTAGGGTAGTTCTATTTTTAGTTTTTTGAGGACCCTCCATACTGTTTTCCAGAGTGGCTGCACCAGCTTGCATTCCCATAAAGGCTTCATTCTTTAGCAGCTCTCCACATGGTGGCCCCCAAATGAAGGATTTATAAATCTTATAGCTAGCAATCCCTCACTTTGCATTTTCCCAAAAGTTCCAACGAAACTTCCCAAATTGAGGCTCATTGGCCTGTCTTGGGTTACCAAGACCCCCACATTGGGGTTTACAGTCCTCATGTAAACTATATGTACTAAAAATGGGGAAAGATAATTTTCCAAAAGAAAATTGAGATGGATTTCCAAAGGAAAAACCATGGAAATAAAGACAGAGCAAGCAAAACAACAGATAGCCACTGTAGTTGGCTTCTCCAATTGTACTTCCCAAGCTTTACAACAAATTGACTCCATATAGGATAAATAGATGATCTATTCTTTTTCCTTTGCTTCTCTAACCTTTCCCCCATTTTTTTTTTTTTTTGCCTTTTGGATTAATTGTGTATTTTTCATTTCTTCTTTTTTTTTTAACTTTAGTGTGATAACAGTTAACATGAGATCTACCTTCTTAACAGATTTTTAAGTCTACAATACAGTATTGTTATCTATAGGCACAATGTTATACAGCTAATCTTGGGTTTACTCATTTAGTATAACTGAAATTTTGGTTGGTTAGCAGTTCTTTCTTTCCTCTTCTTCCAGCCCCTGCTGACCAGAATTCTATTCTTTGCTTCCATGAGTTTTACTATTTTAGATACTTCATTGTAAGTGGAATCATGCAATATTTGTTCCTTTGTGACTGGCTTATTTCATTTAGGGTAATGTCTTGCAGTTCATCTATGTTGTTGCATATTGTAGGATTTCATTCCTTTTTAAGGCTGAATAATACTCCACTATTAGTATATGCTACATTTTTTATACATTCATGCATTGCTCAATACTTTGATTGTTCCTTACTTTGGCTTTTGTGAATAGTGCTGCTGTGAACATGGGGTGCTAATATCTCTTTGAGATCCTGATTTCAATTATTGTGGATAAATACTCAGAAGTGGGATTGCTGGATCATATAGTAGTTCTATTTTTAATTTTTTGAGAAACTGCCATGCTGTTTTCCTTATTGCACCATTTTGCATTCCCAGCTGTGTATAAGGGTTCGTGTTTCTCCATAACTTCACCAATGGTTATTATCTTTTGGGTTTTTTTTTTATATGTATGTAATAACTATCCTAGAAGGTATGAAGTATCTCACTGTGGTTTTGACTCGCATTTTCCAGATGATTAGTGACATTGAACAATCTCACATTTTTCTTTTCTTTTTTTAAAAGTAATCTCTACTCCCAACATGGTGCTTAAACTCATGAACTAGAGATCAAGAGTCACGTGCTCTACTGTCTGAGCTAGCTAGGCACTGCACTTGTATTTTTTTTATTATCAAGTTTTGCTCTACTATTAGCTTTTTAATTTTATAATTTTGTATTATTCTTTTACTAGTTACCTTAGAGACTCCAGTATGCCTCCCTGACTTAGTCCAGTTTATCTGGAATTGGTACTTATACTATTCTCCAAACTTTCAATTAATTTAATAAAGTTTACCTGGAATTAGTATTTACTACCTTATACACAATATAAAAATCTTCCAACAGTGTAATTCCATTTGCCTCCCCATTATAACTTTTGTGCTGTCAGACCTTTTGAATTTATTCGTATGACATTTGTACTTTTTATGCATTTTCTCTATTTCCATCTTTTTTTTCTTTCTGTACTTCAGTCTGAGTATTTTCTACCAGTGTCTTACAGTTCATTAATATTCTGTTTTAAGCTATTTCCAATCTGCTTTTAAAACATATTTTGGAGTCTTAATGTATTTTTCAGTTCTAGAATTTTTATTTTATTTTTTAAAAACCAATTCTGTGTTTCTGGTGAAGTTGTTCTCCATGTTTTTCCTTTATTCTCTTAAATAGGTTACTCCTGATCTCTGGTTCATGATTCCACTGTCGAAATCACTATAGGTCTCCTTTTTTTTTTTTTTTTTTTTTTTTTTTAAAGTTTATTTATTTATTTTGAGAGAAATAGAGTGTGAGTGGCTCTGTACTGTCAGTGCAGAGCCCAATATGGGGCTCAATCCCATGAACGGTGACACCATGACCTGAACCAAAATCAAGAGTCAGACACTTAACTGACTGAGCCACCCAGGCACCCAAGGCCTTTTTTTTATCATTTACTGTTTTTCTTGGGTTTTGGTTATGCCTCATAATGCTGGACATTGTGAATAAAAATTATAGAGGCTCTGGAATATGTTTTTTATTTCCAAAGAGAGTTAAATTTTCTAGCAGGCAGATAGAATACTGTCAGATCACCTTGATCCTGTTAGGGTCTGGTTTTAGCCTTTCTTAGGGCTGTTCTGTTTCACCATTGTCCATATTTTGGTATAGGGTGCCTACCAAAACCCTTCTACTTTGACAAGACTTGACTCTAACCTCTGTCTTCTCAACATCATGTAGCTGTTCTGATCCTCTGGTACTTGCTCAGCTTATTAGCCTTTCAGCTGCTCTTCTTTACTGGATTTCTTGGGATTTTACCCCATACATGCCACTTAGAAGTTAACTGATGACTCGGGGAAATTGCATACAGATCTTTGGGCTTGCTTCTCTGTAGCACCCTTCTTTCCAGAATTTAGCCTCTCAAGTTTTTCCTCTTGTAGCATCCTTAAACTCCGACCTCTATTTCCTTAATCTAATGAGATTGCCTGTTTCTCTGTACCCTGATTGGACAAATGCCCTAAGAAAAAAAATCACCTTAAATGTAGAGCTTACCTAGCTGGGCTTCCCTTCTTCCATATATCATAGATCTGTAAGTCCAGTGTATTATTGTTCTTTAGTGCTGGTATCTTTTAAAAACCTGTTTTGTCCAACTTTTACAATTTCCAGACTAGAAGAAGGTAGTCTGAAACAACTTGTTTTGTCATTATCACAGCCAATTTTGTTTTCCCTCAGTAACATTTTAATGGTCATGTTCTTTTAAAAATTTTCTCTATTTTGTCAGTTTTCTAAGACGTGGGGGTAAATTCAGCCATATTACAATTATAAAACGTCTGTCCATTGTGATTATAATGAGAATAATATTATGGCTTTTTCAAAATGTTTTTCTGTATGCTGGCATTTGCTTATAAAACAAAACAAGAGCCATAATAATCTAAGACTTTTGCCATTTTTAAAAATTGAGATATAATTCACATAACATGAATTTCAGGTGTATAATGTAATGATTTGATGTTTATATATATATTGCAAAATGATAGCCATACTAAGTCCAGAAGTCCAGTTAACATCCATCATTGTATTAATTATTAGTAATACTTTAGTTCATATCTTTCTCATGCAAACTAGAGTTTATGTTTCTTTGAAATAGTTGGGATTTACATTTGGATAACACTTTAGAGTTTGTAAACTGCTACCATATACCATTATAGTCTCATTTGATTTTCCTATCAACTTGTTAGGTATATTAATCTTATTATTTTACAAATGATAAAACCCAGCCTAAAAAATGTTAAAGAGACTTAGTAGTAAATAACACAGCAGAAACTTGAATATACTGCTTCCTAATTCCAAATCCTATGCAATCTTCTAAAAACGCTTGAACTTTAATACTTAAATAAGTTTACAGAAAAATACATATAATTCCTTTACCTTAGTAGACTACTTAATTATCTTACTCCTTTTATCTTCTTAGTTTTTGCAATAGTTACGATTAATACATTGATCATTTTTTAGCATATCCCATTTTCTTCATTCTATTTCCTAATTAATTGTTCATGTTTCTATGCAATCTTTGTGTTTACTATTTTTAATTTCTGAATGAATTTTTTATTTATTCTACTTTATTTAATCATACCTTTGTTTTTGGACATTACCGCTAAGTCTGCAATAAAAATTAACTTTTTCTTTGAAGTTACTTCCTTAACATGAATTTCTAGGACATGACTACTGGGTTAGAGAATCTACTGATTTGTGGGACTTTAATATATTGGCTCAAGTTGCTATTTTATTTTTATTCCTCTCTTCAAGTTATTGCCAAGTATATCTTATTCTAAGATCTGTGTCATACTTAGGTATCATACTTTTAATTTCTTCACTAGAATTCTAGTATCCAAGTTTTTCACCATTTTATATAATACCTTATCCTTAAGGTAAACTTGTACATTCATTTCTGTGTCTGCTCAGTGCTGATAACTCTTGGTAAAGAGCTGGGCTTATACCATACCAAGTCTTTTCTTAACATATAGGCATTATTAAGTAAGCTTCTTTTTAAGTATATAACTTAGTCCCCTCAGAAAACTGGATTCCTAAGAAGAAATTTAATCTAAATTTGGAAAGGAAATCCTAGGTAATCTTTTTCTTTGCAAATTAAGTTTTATGACTTGTATTTAACAAATATTTTTGGTGCAGGCATATCTCAAAAACATTGTGGGTTGATTTCATACCACTACAATAAAGCAAATATTGCAGTAAAGTGAGCCAAATGAATTTTTTGGTTTCCCAGTGTATATAAGTTATGTTTACCCTATACTGTAGGCTATAAGTGTGTGGTAGCTGTGTCTAAAAAAAAAAAAAAACCACACACACAATGTACATACCTTAATTTAAAAATACTTTATTGCTAAAAATGCTATCTATCATCTGAACTTTCAGTGAGTCATAATCTTATTGCTGATAGAGGGTCTTTGCCCTGATGTTGGTGGCTGCTGATGATCAGGGTGGTGGTTGCTGAAGGCTAGTGTGGCTGTGGCAATTTCTTAAAATAAGACAACGAAGGGGTCCCTGGGTGGCTCAGTCAGTTAAGCATCTGACTTCGGCTCAGGTCATGATCTCACAGCTCGTGAGTTCAAGCCCCACATCAGACTCTATGCTGACAGCTCAGAGGCTGGAGCCTGCTTCAGATTCTGTGCCTCCCTCTTTCTCTTTGCCCCTCCCCTGCTCATGCTCATTCTCTCTCTCTCTCTCTCTCTCTCTCTCTCTCTCTCTCTCTCTCTCTCAAAAATAAATAAACATTAAAAAAAAATAAGACAACGAAGTTTGCTGCATCCATTGACTCTTCCTTTCACACACAATTTCTCTGCAGCATGTGATGGTGTGTGATAGCATTTTACCTATAGTAGAACTTCTTTGACAATTAGAGGCAATCCTCTCAAACACTGCTGCTGCTTTATCAACTAAAATTATGTAGTATTCTAAATTGTCATTTCAACAGTCTTCACCAGGAGTAGATTCCTTCTCGAGAAACCACTGTCTTTGCTCATCCATAAGAAGTAGTTCCCCATCTATTCAAGTTTTATCATGAGATTGCAACAATTCAGACACATCTTCAGGCTCTACTTCAAATTCTAGTTCTCTTGCTATTTCCACCACATCTACAGTTCTTCCACTAAAGTCTTGAATCTTCAATTCGTAAAAAATGCAATATCTGCAGCGCAGGAAAGCAAAGTGCAACGAAATGAGGTATGTCCTTGTTTTGCTGTGTGCGGAGCACTTTCATTTGACAAAAACTCAGATTACTCTGACTTCAAACAGTTCATTTTGGTGATGGAAGACATTTGGTTAAGGATTTACTGAATGCTAGGGAAGAATAGATCATAAAAGATCTCTTCATTGTACACATGGGCTATCTATCTAATATTATTTGATGAACAGTATCTTAGAAACTTATGTAAAGGGAAAGAAAAAACAAGAATAGAATCACCCTGAGTTTTCTGATGAGATTTTTGAGAAATCCTTTCAAAGATATGAACTATCATAAGGTCCCCCTGATATTGTCACATATAGAGAAAGTAATTTAATTGGTAGCCTTTTATAGATGAAGATGAATTAAGTAATCAGGTCTAAGAGATACATCTTATCCTTCGAAGGGTAGGCATATGAGCAGAGAGTGGCTGTGTGTGGGTCTGTGCACGTGTACGCACATATGTTCTCATGTACCCATGGTGTTCATTTGTGTGAATATACTGATATCCTAGCCACATGATGTGCAATCCACATGAAAAGCTTTGACCAACTGAGTTTAGTTTCCTCTCGAAATGTTCAACTTAGCAGACCCTTTCCGTGCATATAAATCACCACACGATTCTTAAGCTTCCCTTCATTGATTAGTTTTTCTGAGGTGTCAAGCTCTATTGTTTTGGATGAACATTTTGGTTATAAATGCCTTATACCTGACTCCTCTTTTAAATAATCTGTCTCATTTTCCCATTAAACATGGTTTTCAGACCATGCCCCAGTTTTTGGTTCTTATTTTTATTTGTATGTATGTATGTATGTATGTATGTATGTATGTATGTATGTAAATCTATGCCCAACACGGGCCCAAACTCATGATCCCAAGATCAAGAGCTGCATGCTCTTACAAGAGGTTTGTTGAGGTGCTGGGTAATCCAGTCAGTTAAATATCCAACTCTTTATTTCAGTTCAGGTCATGATCTCACAGTTTGTGAGTTTGAGCCTCCTGTCAGGTTGCACAGAACCTGCTTGGAAGTCTCTCTCTCTCTGCCCCTTTCCCTTTCATGCACATGCACATGCACGCTCTCTCTCAAAGTAAATAAATAAACAAGAGGTTTATTTATGATAAGGACTATTAAAAATTAAAGGGAAAGACAGATTTTTTCTACAAGATAAAAGCTTACTATTTTAGTGTATCTATAAAATGAAATATTATTCAGCCATAAAAAGAAATGGAGAAATAATACATGATACAACATAGATGAACCCTAAATACATTATGTGAGGACTTAGGACATATAAGACCACATAGTTACATGATTCCATTGATAAATGAAATGCAGGAAATTCATAGAGACAGAAAGTAGATTAGTGGTTTCCAGGGACTAGGGATAGGGGAAAACGAGGAGTGACTGCTAATCGGTATGGGGTTTCTTTTTTGGGTGATGAAATGTTCTGGAATTAGACAGTGGTAAATGGTTGTACAACCTTATAAATATACTAAAACCCACCAAATTGTATACTTTTAAAGGATGAATTTTGTGGTATGTGGATTACATATCAATTTTTTTAAAGCTTACTATTTTAAGATAAAGTATCTCTACATGAGTTGTCACAAAACTGGGGTAGGTACTATAATGGATTAACATGGTAAATGATAGCATCACTTTCTCACTTTATGACTTTGGGTAAATTGTTTAACCACTTTAAGTCTATTTCCTTATCCTAAAATAGGACTAGTATGAACACTTTTACCAGAGTCATTTGGAAGAGTAAATGTGATAATATTTATAAAGTACTAAACTTAGTGCATTCTGCCTATGTGCCCATAGGGAGTCTTCTTAAGTTTAACGAAACATTGAGACTGTCATGATTATTGTAGGCCATACCTGGTATGAGGTTAACTTAGAAGGACATTAGAACAGGGAACACAGTTAACCAGCAGGGCAGCATCTAGTGCTAGTATTTAGTTCTTTCACTGGTGTATGTCTCAGTCTACATAGCCAACCACGGTTATTCTGTTTGGTTCCTCAGGTAAGAGATCTAGGGCAAGAGAATGAGAGAGAATGTACAGGGGTAGCCACAGGCCCTAAAGGAGACTAAAAGCTCTCATGACAACTTTACAGACAGAGCTTCCAAAGTCTATGAGAAGGACACATCCAGACACAGGAATTACGATACTCAAAAAAGCCTAAAGCCAGCGCTTCTCCACCAGATATTTATAGTTCATTTGTACTTTGATGCAGTTTGCCTGTCAGGTTCATAAGCAGTGTTACCAAATAACACAGTTGACATTGTGTCTTCATCAGGTTTCTGTTGAAACAGAGACCTAGAAAGTTAAGCAAGGGTCCAGTTTTCATGCAGAGGAGAAAGAGGTGGCTTTTTAACCCTTTATTCACAGCCTGACACTTGATAAGTGCTCAGTAAATATGCCCATAGAGAACCTTCCAGGTTTTGCACTTTCTGTAAAGTAGTGCCTTTTTATTTTTTTAATATTGGTTTATTTATTTTCAAGAGAGAGCACAAGGGGGGGGGGGAGCGGCAGAGAAAGAGAGACACACACAGAATCCAAAGCAGGCTCCAGGCTCTGAGCTGTCAACACAGAGCCTGATGCAGGGCTCGAACCTATGAACCGTGAGATCATGACCTGAGCTGAAGTTGGACACTCAACTGTCTGAGCCACCCAGTCACCCCAAAGTTGTCCCTTTCTTTAACACCTAATAATTTCTGGGAAACTCTAGCCTATATGTCACATGTGTAAGTTTGTGCTTTATCTATGCTATTCCAGTGTCCTTGCTCTATCTACTCCATGCTGTTCAGCCTGGCACAATAGTCCCTCACCAATATCTCCTCCTACTTTGCTGAGTTTTTTTGTCAGTCTCCACTAAATACTATTTCAGGCTCAGAAGTTTTTCAGTGAGAGCTTCCCTAAATTTGTCTCAGGCTGGCAAAACTTTTCAGTGCTTTGTTTCAAACTGGGAAAAATGTTTCCCCTTTGGATATCCAGAAGAGTTCCAAAGCAATGTTACTTTGGCCCAATTGTGTTATAAAAATTTATTGATTAAACATTTCTTCGAGTTAATTATGTCTGTCCCTTCTCTCAGAGTGTATAGGTGTATCCAAAGAATTGAGCTGGCAGTAATTTTGAGTAGTAACTGTTATGTGGTACCCAGGTTTCTTGCTTCTCTTCTTCATCTCGGACTTAATGTCAGACTTGTCAGATTTCATTCCTTCTTTCCCAGAGTAGAATTCTTCACTACCTTTGCACCGTCAGTTTCCCAAACATGTAGAGACTTTATTAAGATTATGAAGAGTGCTCACTTTGGCAGCACATATACTAAAATTGGAATGATACAGAGAAGATTAGTATGGCCCCTGTGCAAGAATTATGAAGAAATACAGAATTGCTTTGTTCTTTTGCCTTTATTGCCATGAAATCTCCAATAATAAAAGCATTTTCATTGTTGCTTTTCTTTTGCTTTACATTACTGTCAGTCATCAGTGGCACTGTGGTTATTTCTCAAAGCAGAGTTGTTAAGCAAACTGGGACAATACAATATTCAATACCTTACTTGAGATGGGAGTACCAGCTGTTCACTGGATTTTAATTTACAATTTGACGGAGACTAAAGTGCTGATTTTTCTCCTGGGTTTCCATCCTGAGGGCATGGTGCATAGTCCTTAGGACAAATTCATTTTTGGTAAGCCTGAAAACTAATATCATAATAATTGTACTTTGTATTTTACAGTGTGTGGACCAGTTGACGAAGATCCAAACTGAATTACAAGAGACGGTGAAAGATTTAGCTAAAGGCAAAAAGAAGTACTTTGAGACTGAACAGATGGCTCATGCAGTACGGGAGAAAGCTGACATCGAGGCAAAGTATGTGTTTTAGCATTTCTGAAAAAGTAATTATGCAAATAAATGTTATTTTTGCCAGTACTTTGTTTTCTATTAATATAGGGCATAGACTCATTCTCAGGTTATCTTGGTTTCGTCTGACCTATAAATGTTACATACTTTCAAATTTTTCTTTCATATTGGCTGATCTCATTTCAATTAATATAGCAATAAGAGAATGTTTGATCAGTCAGTTTCACGTTCAATTGAATTATGGAAAGGAAAGAAGACAAATGAACATGGTATCGAAAGCTTAGCAAAAGCCTGTTGAAGTTGCTGTGGTATCTGAGTATCAGGATTTAAGAGCTTCATTTTTTTCATGCTAGACTCTAAATCAGTTGTATTTGGAAATCCCTGATCCTTAGCATGCCATTGAAGGACCTTGGACATGTCAAATATATAAGAGCACTAACCTCAGTATAGAAACCCTGACTCAAGCACAGTTTCTCTCTTATGTGAAATTCTAATACATACACTTTTTTAATGTGCTTTAGCAACTGTGTGAATTTTACTCTTAATATATGTGACTTATAAGTCCTTGATTTTGGGAATAATTAGGAAAAAAAGAAACTGGCATTTGGTACAGAAGGAACTGGCAGTTGGTAATAAAAAAGAGATCTAAAACAAGCAGTAGAGATTTTTGCTATGACAAGTTGAGGAAAGATAAAAAGTTTTTGAGAAAAAATAAACCTGTGTCATAGAATGGTACTCTAAAGAGGTCTGTGAGGAGAGCTGAGACTCCCGTTTAATGCAAAATCTGGGACTCTGAACTCCCAATCATGAAATCAGAAGGGTTATGAACACTTGTACAGACTAGCAACTAGTGGGTGAGGTTCGTTAATATGCTTTTATCAGCAGGAAGTTAAGCAATCTCATAACCCTCTTGTGAAAATTTAGTGTATCCTTGAAAGTTTATGTAGTACCAAAGTATGGTAGACGAATACTCATGAAATACTTAATGTTACTGGAAAACCTATTTAATATTTCCCTAATTTGGTTTATTGTCTGTATGATTTTATTTTTGTGAGCATACAAATATTTCCCATACTTTCGTAGAGTCAATGAACCCATCTTCCCAATAAGACCTGAAGATTTTAAATTAGATAATCTCTAATAGGAATTTCCTCTCCTAGTGGTTTTTAGGAATTTGTTTTTTAAAACTCTCAGGATTCTAGAACAGAGAGTTGAGAGATTTGTAGAGCATATGTAAATACCTACTTTAGCCAAGGGCCACAGAGTGTAAATGAGGACAATTGCAAGGCTATTCCTAAGAAGTCTAGATTTGACAGGGTCTAATTCACAGATGCTGATCTCAAGAAACTGCCTTCTAATATGGCCCAAATTCAAAGGGATTGTAGTATATAAGACATTTTATCTCAGTGTGTAACTTCTCTGGAAAATTCATTCAACTACAGAGTAAGAAATGTTTCTTTATCTTCATTCACTCACTAAACGTTTATTGAATAATTATATTGGGTGCTGTGAGTATAAAGATGAGTAAGATAAGCTTTGCATCCTTAAGAAATTTAAAGCCTAGAATTAAAGACAACTGTGTTTAAAAGTAACTTTATGACTTGTTTATTCACAGCAAATTGAAAGAAATTAAGTGCCTCATGTCACTCAGTAACATATTTGCTGTAATTGTATGAAAACACTGTTTTGTAAGCCTAGAAAATAGATTAATTTTGCCTCATGAAAAAGGAAACCTTTATAGAAGAAGTGGTATTTGGACAGAATCTTGAAGAAGATGGGAAGGAATATCAGAAAGGGGAAGTGAAAACTAGACTGTATGTAGTTTTGGTAGGTGATTTGACAGTAAGATGTGCACATTAGGAGAGAGCACACAAGGAAGAGGGAAGGGAAGGATGAGTTCCATTTTGGATGTGTAGGTTCTGAAGAGCCTGTAGGACTCTGAGGTGAATAAATTTGGTAGGGGGTCACGTATCTAACTCTCAGATGAGAATAGGGCCTATCAGATGATTGCCTATCAGGGTTGATTGCCTATCAGATGATAGCTATAGGGTTGAAATCCTATATTAGATGAGAAATTGAGTTTGAGACCCTAAGGAGCATTAATTAACATTTGGAAGTAGATGATGAAGAGGAGTGTGCAATACAATTCACCATTCATATATATCTTATTTTTTATAGATCATAATCTTTGAGCACAGGAACTGTTTTTTCTTTTTTTTTTTAATGTTTATTTTTGAAGGAGAGAGAGAGAGATCACAAGCAGGGGTTGGGGGGCAGAGAGAGAGGGAGACATAGAATCCAAAGCAGACTCCATGCTCCAGGCTGTCAGCACAGAGCCTGATGTGGGGCTCAAACCCACAAACCGTGAGATCATGACCTGAGCTGAAGTCAGATGTTTAACTGACTGAGCCACCCAGGCGCCCCAGGAACTGTATTATTCTATTACTAATACCTTCTTAAGTTCCACACAAGAATTATATGAAAATTAGCAAATGAAGCAGAAACTAGAAACTTAAAACCTTATTTTGGAAAATCCAGGTGCAACTCAGACTATTTGGATAATGACTACAATAAAAAAGGAGAATCAAGAATACCCTAGTCTTTTTTAGCCTTGAACAGGCTGTCCAAATTTTAAAGCTTGTGGCCTTTGCTTTCTTTTTTTTTTTTTTTTTTTAACATTTATTTTTGAGACAGAGACAGAGACAGAGCATGAACAGGGGAGGGGCAGAGAGAGAGGGAGACACAGAATCTGAAACAGGCTCCAGGCTCTGAGCTGTCAGCACAGAGCCCGACGTGGGGCTCGAACTCACGGACCGTGAGATCATGACCTGAGCTGAAGTCGGATGCTTAACCGACCAAGCCACCCAGGCGCCCCAGGCCTTTGCTTTCTTAAATCAAAATGAATAACAATCTGATTAATAAAAACAGGCAAAACCCTAGGAAATATGAATATGGCAAGATAGAAAATAACAGGAAAATCGTGGACCTTATTTTTTTTTAAACACTGGGGAAGTAGTTAGGATGCGTATGTGTACGTCCCTGAATGTTTCTCTTTTGTTAGAAAGATCATAGACTGCTTTTGCTCTCCTCCTTACATTTGCTGTGCAGAGACTGGCTTGCTGCGCCTTCCGTTCCCAGGTGGTCTGCAACTTGACTTCGTATTATGACATAGCATTCAGCACATGCCCTGAGTTCTCCCATGGCAGTCACCATAACACTGCAGTCGAGACAAACATTGCCGCCTCAAAAGTCACTGGTTGTGGGGGTGTTGGTTATTCCTTAGTGTTTGTTGACTTTCTTCTTCTGGTTATCTCTAGTTGTTTGGGTAAAACCAGCATTTTGTTAGATTATTGTTTCCTTCCCAAACCAAAAGGGATTGAGAGAAATAAGAACACCAGAATGGGAGAAGATTGAATAGAACAAAATCATATAGGGCAGAGAGAACAAGGACTTTCTCACTGTATTCAAATACTGTATTAACAGTGGACTTTTCATGGGAGAAAAAAATGGAATTAAGGACTTTCAAGAGCCCGGTAATATCATGCTGTAGATTGCACTGCAGGTGTTACAGAATATTGCCCACGGCGCTGAAAGCCTAAGTTTTGCCTCCATAGATTGGTCATCCCTAGGCATCCTTAAACTTTCTTATAGGAACTAAAGTGTGTGTAATTGTATGATAATGGAAATAAACTGTAGTTTGATGACTCTTGTTTATTAAGAGATACCAATATATTGGATTTGTCAAATTGTATTTTTGTCATTCAGGATATTTTTATTAAATATCCCAATATTTTCTGTTGCACTACAATATTCTTCCTGTAGTAAAATAAAGGAAAATAATCATTGCTGTCGGTTTTCCGTTTGTTAGTACTCTTTAATAGTGTTGTGGAAAGTGTCATTTTAAAAAAAGTTTGGAATTATAATACTTAATAAGTTTTATATGTAATTTTATAATTTTATTAAACATACTATTTTCTGTTTTATTATAGATCTAAACTTAGTCTTTTTCAATCAAGAATCAGTTTACAGAAGGCGAGTGTAAAGGTAAGTTTTTGAAAATTTTCACAATTGAGAAACCTTAGCTTATTAAAAAAATTGGTTTTTTTGAGGGTTAAAGTCAGTTATTTCCACCTAATGTAGAGAAGCATATTAAAGTCATTAACTTAGGGAAGAAGTTTCCTTCCCAGTTCATGGGAGTTTTTCACCCAGATGTCAGCACTTGGACACCACTTGCTTGTCAAGATTGCTTCAGAGATTGGTTTCTATACTTTACCTGCTTAGGTAGCCTATTGTCTGTAACTCTTAGTCCAAGAGGCTTAGTCCACGGACTCTAAAAATCTCTGCAAAATCCATTTCATTCATATTTACACACTTGAGTATATATTCTGGGCCAATGCAAGTGAGATTTTCCTGTGGGACCCTTAAGCTGTGGATACCTGATAAGTTAAATTTAATAACCTGCCTTTGGCTGTCATGATCCCAACTAGCACCCAGTTCTTTTGGCACATGAGGAGTGTTGATTTTTTTTTTAAAAACTTTTCTAACTCCCAACAGCTTTACCCATGTCTTTGAAGATAAGGTACTTACTCAATTTGGAACCTTTATTTTCCCATCTGAATAAAATGAGCAAAATATTTTGAAGTTTCCTGAAAAGCTTTGGAAGTAGGTTAAATGCAAATAAAAAATATGTAAGAACACTCTTACCATGTATAACAGTTCTAATCACTGTTTATTTAATTTCTTAACAGTGTTGAATATATTTTTTTTAATTTTTAAATTTTATCTTAAGTAAACTTTGTGCCACACATAGGGCTCGAACTCACAACCCTGTGATCAAGAGTCACCTTCTCCACTTACTGAGCCAGCCAGGTGCCCCTAGTGTTGAGTATTTTTTTATGTGTATGAATATTTTTCCACGTGGTTACCTTTACTCTTGTTGAGGAGCCATTAATTGCCAGCTAAGAATGGTGTGTTTATATATTTTACAGTTCAGTTGTCAGTTTGCATTGATTTTTTTCTTTTACTATGTTTTAGTTAAAAGCCCGGCGATCTGAATGTAATTCCAAAGCTACCCACGCAAGGAATGATTATCTTCTTACATTAGCAGCAGCAAATGCACACCAAGATCGCTACTATCAAACAGACTTAGTTAACATTATGAAGGTAATACAGACTTAATATCTGTGGTAATTTTGTTTCATTAAAGACAAAACAACTCATGAGTTGAATTAGGCAGATAGGATTAAGTGTAAGTACAGTAGCAGCCAGGCTTCTTTGCAATTCATTGAAGTATACTTGATACTGTTTGGGTAGCCTCTCTTTCAGGTAATTTTGAATTAATTTTTAATGTAAAATATCATTCAAAACCAAATCACAGTAAAAGACTGTATTATGTATTAGTCTCTAGCAAGTGGCAGATGTTTACTATATAATGGCTATTAATATATAAAATACAAAATAAGATTATTTTTTTAAAGCTTAGATTTTTAAAATTTCACAATTTTATCCTTAATTGATATGGAAACTTGTACATTAATGTTTTATGATTTTGGGTGTCCATGAGAAGACAAGAAAATGCCTAGTAGTTCTATGAAAATGTCTCTACCCTGGAAATCACCCTGAAATGTAGATGGATTGTATTATGTCTCTTATGTACTCAAACTCTATCTTGGTCTTTCTTTGATTATACATCTATGTGTATCTTTAACTTTCACTGAAGTAAAGGAAAAGAGGTGGAGAAGAAAACCTTTTTAACTTACTGCCAGCTCCCCACTTGTTGCTGGTATATAATTTTACATAGAATGTATCTCATTTTCTCCTGTCTTCTCAAGGACCCAAACATTTGATTATTCTGTCTTTCTCTTATATTTTCAAACCTTCCTTTTCAAATGCATTGTTATTTTCTTAATGTTTTTTTGAATTTTTCATTTTAGAGAGAGAGTGGGGGAGGGGCAGAGGCATTGGTGTGGGGGAGAGAGAGAGAGGGACAGACAGAGAGAGAGAGAGAATGAATCCTAAGCAGGCTCCTTGCTCAGCGCGGGGCCCAACATGGGGCTCAGTCCCACGACCATTGGATTGTGACCTGAGCCAAAATCAAGAACCAGATGCTCAACTGACTGAGCCACCCAGGCACCCCTCAAATGTGTTGTTCTTATTGACTGTTAAAACACATTACTTTCATTGAATTGCTTGCTTTACAAATCATAAGTGTTGAGAATGGGGATGCAGTAGGAGTGGGTGCTCTTTTTTCTACAGTGGCTCTGGGAAGGAGATAAACTCTATGTAGGAACTATAAGTTCTTTCCTTGAAAGTAGAGACAGGACATTTCCTGGTTCCTTCAGGAAAAAATAGGAGTGATGGAGAGAGTCAAACTGGGCTAAGAAGTATCCAGTTGCAGAATTTTTTCTTTCCTTTTTGTTCACTGCCTGAAATCCCTTTTTCCTAGCCTGTTTTGATTTCTACTGGTTAGAATACGAGTGGTAAGAAAAACAAGGGTTTCTTTTGACATCTCAGATGAAAAGTCTGCATACGTTTTCCCATAAAATGTTGGACCTAGAGGCTTAGGCATTTTAATATCTTAGTAGGTGTCACACGGTGCTTCATACTTACAAGAACCAACAAGAGACTTGATCTCTCATTATAACATAGTTTCTCTAGGGGGACAAAATACACACACACACACACACACACACACACACACACACACACACAGAGTCTCAATCCATTATTAAAGAAGATACTCAATACAGCTTGCAATTCAAAGTTGTGATTCCCTATATACAGTCAAAGCTGTTGACTATATATTTTCCCTTTGAATACTTTAAAATGAACGTATTAGTTTAAGCAGCAGCAAAAATAAAATCTTTATGTTTTTTAAATTGAATCCACAGCCAAAAAAGATCTCTTTCTTAAAACCCTATGGCCTTTGATAAACCGGGAAAGGTACAGTATTCTTTTGGGGGTCTGCCCTCTGCCCCAAAACAAAGATTAAGTTAATGGACCTGGCCAGCTCTCAGATTATATATCTTTGAAGTTACTTTGAAGTTCTAATGCAGATATTTGATAAGCATTGGGTAGGTTATGCTTCAGATTACTCATTTTATGAGACATTGTAAGGTCCTGAAATGATAAAAATAGAGGCAGGAGTCTCCTTTCTTCCCTTAAAATAGAAAAATGTATTCTCAGTTTTCATGTTGTGTCTGTGTTAATTCATTTTCTTCCTCATGTTAATTCTATAGTCTGCATTTTTGGAAAACTCTTATCCATTGTATTGTAGCTACTAAGTAAGATTCTATCATTGAATTGACAGTGGCCCTTTCTTAGAAATGTCTTATTTTCTGAATTGTTGTTAAGGTTCTAATGCCCTAGCTAGAATTTAAAAACAAATAAACAAACAAACCAAAAACCCCTCTGAATAGCTTAGAAGCAAGATATTTGATTCATTGATTTAATTATGTGCTTTTAGTAGTCATAGTGTGGTAGCTACTGGACCACACTTTGGGAAGAATCAAAGATAAGCAATATACTCTTTTTATCCTCAAAGAGCTCAATCTGGTGAAAGAGAGAGAGATACATAAAAATGATTATAAATTAGGGGGTGACTCAGTCAGTTAAGCATCCAACTTTGGCTTTCAGGTGAATTCTAGCCCGAGTCAGCTGACAGCTCAGAGCCTGGAGCCTGCTTTGGATCCTGTGTCTCCCCCGCTCTCTGCCCCTCCCCAGCTCTCAGTCTTGTCTTTCTCTCTTTCAAAAACAAATAAACATTAACAAAAAATTTTTAAAAGAAATGATTACAGGGGCGCCTGGGTGGCGCAGTCGGTTAAGCGTCCGACTTCAGCCAGGTCACGATCTCGCGGTCCGTGAGTTCGAGCCCCGCGTCAGGCTCTGGGCTGATGGCTCAGAGCCTGGAGCCTGTTTCCGATTCTGTGTCTCCCTCTCTCTCTGCCCCTCCCCCGTTCATGCTCTGTCTCTCTCTGTCCCAAAAATAAATAAATGTTGAAAAAAAAATTATTTAAGAAAAAGAAATGATTACAAATTAGAATAATGAAATTACTTTCTGCTAGAGGACCGTAGTTAATGATATAACAGCTATCTTTTTTTTGATTGCTTAATATTACTCTTAATATTACTCCTAAACACTTTAGCATATTATCCCTTCTCTTTTTTTTTCCTTTATCCTAGTTTAGTGTTCATAGTTCATTATGACTAGACTAGAAATGAAATGAAATGAAATTCTAACTCAAGTTGAACGCAGATAACCTCTTTCTTTGTACCTGCATCTAAGTAGCCGAGTACTACTGAAGAAAATCTTTCAACAGAACAGAACATATTCATGTTCATAAATTAATGTGGAACCCAGTCTCAAATGGACCCTCGACACTGCTCAGATATCCTGCTGTATTTCCCTGGTTAACTTTCCCTACTATTTTTAACACTTTTTTCAACTTTTTCCATCTCAAACCTCAAACTTTCCTCTTCTCTTTCACACTTAGCAAGTGGTCTTTCTTCCTAATTTACAGAGAAAATACAAGCTATTAAAAGGGAACTCCATTATTTTCCCATTATCTGCCTTCATGCATGTTCAAGACTCTGCCAAGGAACCCCAACCTTTGAGTTGTTTATCCTGTCTAAAGATGATCTTTTTCACCTTAGCTTTGGATATCTTATCCCCTTCTGCCTTTTCAGGATCAAAACAACTGATTATTCTCTTTTCTTCTTACATTTATTGGACATTGTATTCTTAGGTTAACATGTAGAAGAGGGAAAAAAATTACAGAAGAGACCTTAAATGCCTGGGAATGAGAGTGAAGCAGCTATTTGGGTGTCAAGCATGGCTAGGCTCTCTGTCTAGGTACTTGTAAATATGTGATTTCATTTAGTTTTCATGACCTCTTTCAAACTAAATATCATTATCCCTGTTTTACAAATCAGGTAGCAGAGGCTCAGTGAGGTTCATTGGGTATGTATATAATAGCCAGGACTTAATTCAGAGTCTCTATGACTTCAGAGCCTGTGTTCTTTACTACAGATCACACTGTTCTTTTCTACATACCATTCCAGTCTTCTTGATAGTAAAGAGGAGTATAATTAGTAGTAGCCTACTGTGAATATCATAAATTCTGAGAGAACTGTAAAATAAAATTAATAATTGAAAATTGCAAATTCTCCCCTGCTATAATAAGATCATGTGTCTAAATACAAGTATTTAGACAGGTTCCCCAAGGAATATTTTGTATTCCTTATGCCAATACTGATTAAAACAGATACTAAATATACTGCTCTGTGTCTGTGTATCATCAGGCAGTTATTTTTGAACTCCACACTAAAACAAAACAAAAAAGCTATTGCTAGGACATGGAAACCAGACAACTGATTTTATCACATCTATAGATAGCAGTTGTATTGGCTGCTGGGAAGTAAGTTTGTTCCTTAGAATTCTTTTTTTTTTTTTTTGGTAGCATATTCTCGTACAGTGTATAAACTGATACTTTTATTAGCTTGTGGAATATTTTTAGTGGTTTGGATAAGGAAGGATGAAGCACAGTGTATCATAGTAGAAAAGAGAAGAAATGTCAATCTAATGAAGGATTTGAAAAGTTTTATAACACTAGGACCTTATTTCTAAACAAATGCTTATCGTCTTCAGTGGAAGCTAAATATATCTGGGTGATATATTTATCATCTATAATTGAACAAAGTAATTTGTTATATATGTGATTTTATATATATACATATATATAAAATATGTACATATTTTGTACATATTTTGTACATATTGTATGTACATATTGTACATACATAAATATACATATTATGTACATTTTGTATATATTTACATATATAAAATATGTACTATATAATTGAACAAAGTAATAAAAGTTAAACATCTTTCTATGTGACAGAAACCTAGAAAATACGATAACATGGCATATCTTTTGCAGATGTTTGTTTTGATTAAATGAAGAAAAAGTCATTATTGGTATCTAGGTCCCTTATTTTTATGGCTTTTCTAGCTAATTACTTATTACTCCAAAAGCCTTCCTCATTCACTTGGGAGATTATAGAACTCGTTTTTCGAAATTTTAAATCATAGCTCTTCTGGTTTCCCTGCCAACTAACTCTCTAGCTATTGTACTTCTCATTCATCTAATAATGGTTGTTCACTTAACAAATTAGCATGGAAATCCCCAAATCTCAAGGTTGGCTCTCTGCTTTTCTTACTTTGTATCCTCTTTCTTTATGCCCTCTTTCTTAGAAAAGAGTATATATTAACCATACCCTTATGATTATCCATGGTTTGCCTTTCCATCAGTGGCCGAAATTTTCTAAATTGGAGGCAACTCTGTCCCCCGTTGTTCCTTTGAATAAGCACCCTAGCCTAGTTTTCAGGTGACAACTGCTATCAATCTGTCCTCCAGAGCTCTAACGGTGCACTGTACAGTATGGTACACGTGACTGTTTAAAATAATTAAAAATAAATAAAATTTTAAGTTTTGTTCCTCAGTCACAATAGCTACATTTCAGGTGCTCCAAAGTCACATGTGGCTAGTGGCTTCCATATTGAACAGTGCAGGTATAGAATATTTCCATCATCTCAGAAAGTTCTATTAGACAGCAGTGCTCTAAAGCTTATTTAGTTTTTCCTTGTTTTCCTCCTATTCTTTTTTTTATAATCTGGCTATCATCACACCTGCTGATCATTTTTCCCAGTAACCATCACCATGATTTATTTGTGTTGTTTCAGAATTAAATTCTCCTTCATTTGCACTCTATACCTGGAAATAGAACAGGGGTTGGCAAGCATTTTCTGTGAAGCACCTAAGAGTAAATACTTCAGACTTCTCTGTCACGACCACTCAACTCTGACATTGTAGTATAGTCACTGACACTACATAAACAAATGAATGGCTGTGTTCCAGTAAAACTTTACTGACAAAAATAGGTGTTGAGGTTGATTTGGCCTACAGGCCTTAGTTGCCAATCCTTGGTGTAGAACTTTAAACTGAATATGAAATTTTCTAAGTATAAATACACTCAAAGCATAATAAATGAATACCCATTAATCACCACTGAGCTTCAGAAAGGAAAGACTACTAGTAAAATGGAAGCCTCTTCTGGGACTTGTCCTAAAATACTTCTCTCTCATCCACCACATCGTAACCACCATTCTCACGATACATTGTGTTGTCTTAGAAGGTATCGTACCCTGTAATATTTTGCACCTTGCTTTTTTTCCCCACTGAATATTATATTTGTGGATTAATATGGATTTTTAACTTTAGTTTATTCGTTATTTTGCTATATAGTATTTCATTGTGTATATGTCATAAATTACTTATTGATGTTCTTGACTGAAATTTTTGTTGTTTTTGTTTTACTGTTGTAAACGGTACTGCTATCAAACATTCTTGTACATGTCTCCTAGTGCACTTGTGCAAGAAGTTCTTAAAGAAATATACCTAAGAGTGATATGTTTTAGTAACTTTACCAAAGAATGTTAGATTTTAAAGTGTTACAGCACTTTTTATTACACCTTTTAACATTGTTTGTATGTCGTGTTAAACTCAGCAGGTATTTCAGTGTGTACTAGGTGATAGGCACTTGGGGATACAGAGATGAATTAGACATGATTCATACCATCAGTGAGCCAGAAATAAGAAGATTATAATTCTCTTGAGCAGCTCCTAAAGGTCTTAAGGAATATGAGGTGGTGAATCCTTTCCCTTGCTCTATTGGTTATGTTATAGTTGGCTCCCTGTGACACAAAAGCAGAAAATCAGGATGCTTCTTGCCCATTTTTACCAAACTTATAAAGCAGTAGTTTAAAAAATATTTAACATTTGAACTGCTACTAACTCCTACGTGGAATCCTTAAACATAAAGCAGGTGAAAGGAAGCTATTGGGTTAAAACTTGTGAGGCTGTTTCCCCTTTGTGTGTTTTCCCCATTCCCCATACCGGCATATGTCATCTTCTATTTCTTTCCTTTTGTCCTGAGGCATTATATTGGATACTAGGGCTCCTTGAAATACAATTTGGAAACAACTGTTCTAAGATATGATTTTCCAACTAGCAAATTGCTTATGGAATTCTAAGTTTTACATGGATGATCTCCATGCTAGACTTTTCCTAGTAATCTTTTAAAAATGTAAATCAGGGGCGCCTGGGTGGCTCAGTCGGTTGAGTGTCTGACGTCAGCTCAGGTCATGATCTCACGGCTCATGGGTTCAAGCCCCATGTTGGGCTCTGTGCTGACAGCTCGGAGCCTGGAGTCTGCTTTGGGTTCTGTGTCTCCCTCTCTTTCTGTCCCTAACCCACTTGCATTCTGCCTCTGTCTCTCTCAAAAATAAACATTTAAAAAAAATTTTTTTAATATAAATCAGATCATGATAATCTATTGCTCACACCCTCCAGTGACAATTGAATATTCTGGCTTGAGGGGTTATTTGGATTCTTGGGCTAGAGAATCAATAAATGAGGGGTACTGAAGCAGAGAACACATAAAACTACTTATGAGTGTAGTGTATATGATGACAAGAGGTATAAGGAGAAAACCAGACAGAAGCCAGCTCTTTTATTTTTTTTTAAGTTTATTTATTTTGAGAGGGAGGGCACAAGTGGGGAAGCAGCAGAGAGAGAGAATCCCAAGCAGGCTCTGCACTGACAGTGCAAAAACCCATACAGGTCTTGAACTCACAAACATGAGATCTTGACTTAGCTGAAGTCGGACGCTTAATCAACTGAGCCACCCAGGTGCCCCAGAAACTAGCTCTTCTGAAATCAACTATATTAAGGTATAATTAATATACACTAAAATGCATCTATTTTAAATATACAGTTGGTTGGGTTTTGACAAATGCATACACCTATGTAATCACTGTCATAATCACAATCAGTATATAGAATATTTCTGTCCCCTAAAATGTCTCTCTTGTTCCTTTGCAGTTATATTTAGTTTTTATCACTATGTAACAAATCAGCACAAACTTAGAGACTTTGAATATCTCCATTTACTGTTTTCACAGTTCTGTAGGTTGAAAGTCCAAGTAGGCTCAGCTGGGTCCTCTGCTTAGGCTCTCACAAGGGCAAAACCTTGATTTTGATTTTTCCTGGGCTGGGTTCTTATCTGGAGACTGAGAGAATCCACTTCCAGGGTCATTTAGATGGCTGATAGAATCCTGTTCCTTGTGGTTATAGGACTTAAGTCCTTGTTTTGCTGCTGGCAGCAGGCTGAAAGTCACTCTCAGCTCCTAGAGGTTGCTCTCAGGTTTATGCCACATGACTCCCTTTATCTCCAAACCAACATGTACACTCCTTTTCATGTTTTTAATCTCTAACTTCCTCCTCTGTTGCTACTAATAGAAAATTCTCTGCTTTTAAAGGGCTCTTGTGATGCAGTTAGGCCTACCAGACAATTTCTCTTTTTTCATAGAACATAGTCACAGGAATAATATCTCATCATTCGTAAATTCTCCCCACAACCAGATTATATAAGGGCAAGGATTGTTGGGATCATCTTCTAATTCTGCCTTCCTCAACAGTCCTAAATATATTTTGTTAAATTTATTCCTAAGTGTGTCAATGTTACTGTAACCATTATGTTTTCATTTCATCTTTTAATCATTTTATTAATATATAGAAAATTTTATATATTGACCTATAGCAGTTACTGTGTTACTCTGCATAACAGATTACTGTAAAGCTAAGTGGCTTAAAACAGCAAAAGCATTTATTTTTCTCTTGAATCTACAGTTAGGATAGGGCTCAGTGGGGATAACTTGTTTCTGTAGCACTCCACCTCAGCTAGAGCAGGTCAAAGGCTAGCAGCTGAATTCTTTTGAGAGCGTACTTTCTCATATGATTTAGTGCTTGATAGTCCCTATTGGCTGAGACCTGCTGGAGCTACCAGCTGGAGTTTCTGCATTTGTCTTCTTTGTGTCACCTGGGCTTTTTCACAGTGTCGTGGTTGGGCGAAAGACAGATTTTCTGAGGAGGGGAGGGAGGCTGGCCAGGCACAGGCAATATAGCCTTTTATGTAATAGTCTCAAAGGTCATACAGTCTCTTTTCTGCATTCCATTCATTGAAACAGTTACAAGGTTCTACCCAGAATCAAGATGGATTAATGGGATATATTCTGCTTCTTAGTGTAGTGTGGCAAAGTTATATAAGAATATGTGGCCCCAGAAATAGGGCTGTGGCTGGTTTTTTTTGCAAATGCAGTCTGCTACATGACCTGTATCCTACAGTCTTCCTAAATTCACATATTGGTTCTTGTAGCTTTTTTGTGGATTCCTTACCATTTTAAATGACCATCATCATGTCAAACTAAATAAACATACTTTATTTCTGTCATTCTAATCCATAAATGTTTTTATTTCTTGCCTTACTCCATTGGCTAGGATCCTTAGTACAATGGTGAATAGAAGTGGTAAGAGTGGACATCTTTGCCTTGTTCTGAGATCTTCTGGGGAAAGCAAAAAACCAACTTCTTAAGAATTATTTTGTTGGGGGTGCCTGGGTGGCTCAGTTGGTTGACTGACTTCGGCTCACATCATGATCTCATTGGTTGTGAGTTCGAGCCCTGCGTTGGGCTCTGTGCTGACAGCTCAGAGCCTGGAGTCTGCTTCGGATTCTGTCTCTCTCTCTCTCTCTCTCTCTCTCTCTCTCTGCCCCTCCCCCACTCATGCTCTGTCTCTCAGAAATAAATAAAAGTTAAAAAAAAAATTAAAGAATTATTTTGTTAAATGGGTGCCAGGGTGGTTCAGTCAGCTGGGTGTCTGGCTCTTGATTTCAGCTCAGGTCATAAACTCACAGTTTGTGGGATCAGGTCCTGTGTCGGGCTCTGCACGGATAGCACAGAGCCTGCTTGGGGTTCTCTCCCTCTCTCTCTCTCTGTCTCAAAAATAAATAAACATGAAAAATTTTTTTAAAGCATTAGCTATAAAAAAGAATTATTTTGTTAGAATGCACATAAAATTTATCATTTTAACCATTTCCTTTTTTTTTTCTTTTTTAATTCCAGTATTGTTAACTTACAGTGTTATATTACTTTCAAATGTGTAATACAATGATTCAACAATTCTATACATTATTCAGTGCTCATCATGATATGCGTACTCTTAATCCTCTTCATCTCCCCTCTGGTAAACATAAGTTTCTTCTCTATATTTAAGAGTGTATTTTTGTCTCTTTTTTTCTTTGTTCGTTTGTTTTGTTTCTTAAATTATACATAGGAGTGAAATTATATAGTATTTGTCATTCCCTGACTTATTTCACTTCACATTATGCTCTAGATCCATCCATGTTGTTGCAAATGGCAATGTTTCATTCTTTTTTATGGCCGAGTAATACTTTATTGTATATATATATACATATACATATACATATACATATATATATACATATATATACATATATACATATATATACATATATACATATATATATACATATATATACATATATACATATATATATACATATATATACATATATACATATATATATACATATATATACATATATATATGTATATGTATATGTATATGTATATATATATATCACATCTATCTATCAGTGGACACTTGGGTTGCTTCCGTAATTGAGCTATTGTAAATAATGCTGCAATAAACATAAGGGTGCATATATCTCTTTGAATTAGTGTTTTTGTATTCTTTGGGTAAACACCCAGTAATGGAATTACTGGATCGTATGGGAATTCTATTTTAATTTTTTGAGGAATCCCCATAGTGTTTTCCACAGAGGCTGTACCAGTTTGCATTCCCACCAACAGTAAATGAGGGTTCCTTTTCCTCCACATCCTCACCAACACTTGTTGTTTCTTGTGTTTTTGATATTAGTCATTCTGATAGGTGCGAATGATATCTCATTGTGGTTTTAATTTGTATTTTCCTGATGACTAATGATATTGAGCATCTTTTCATGTGTCTATTGGCCATCAGTATGTCTTCTTTATAAAAACATCTGTTCGTGTCTTTGCCCATTTTAAAATTGAATTATTTGGTGGGTTTTTTTGTGTTGTGTTTGTGTGTGTGTGTGTGTGTGTGTTTATATATTTTAAATACTGACCGACATTTTATCAGGTATGTCATTTGCAAATATCTTCTTCTATTCAATAGGTTCACTTTTAGTTTTGTTGATTGCTTCCTTTGCTGTGCAAAAGGCTTTTATTTTGATGTACTCCCAATGGTTCATTTTTGCTTTTATTTCCCTTGCCTCAGGAGACTTACCTGGAAAAACATTGCTACTACTGGCAATGTCAGAGAAGTTACTGCCTGTGCTCCTCTAGGATTTTTATAGTTTCAGATCTCACATTTAGGTCTTAATCCATTTTGAGTTTATTTTTGTGTATGGTGTAAGAAAGTGGTCCAGTTTCCTTTTTGTACATGTTGCTGTCCAGTCAGAAAAAGACAGTTACTGTATGATTTCACTCATATGTGGAATTCTTTCATTTAGGACATATTCTTCCGTCTCCTCTTTTTGTCTCTCTGCATCTGTTTCTATGTGTTATGAAAGTTAGCTGTGTCTCTTGCTCTTGAAAGTAGTGGCCTTATGAACAAGAGGTCCTGGCGTGCCCTGCAGTGTAATCCCCTGCTCACCAGCACCTGGTGTTTCATGTGTGTGTTGCAGGTGGCTGAGTCGCTTTTACCTTCAGTCTAGTCATCTGCAGGGTCTCTCTCTGCCTGTCTCTCTCTGCAGGGTTTAGTCCCTGTGTTGTTAGTGGACTAGTCTGAAGCCACCTTGGGCTTGAGTTGAGTCAGACCAGGCATTTGTTAGAGATGCAGTAGCACCAAAGCGCAGGGCACTTTCCCTGTATTGTCCCCCAAGAAGCTTCTTTTGGGGTGGGGTCTGCAGTCAGACCACAGATCTGCCCCCAGCCCACTGCTGGGGCCACAGTCCGACTGGTGTATGTGGTTATCTTCCACCTTTCCTGGGGTAGAAGTCATTTTGGAGTGGTGCTGGCCCTTGTTGGTGCTGCTTGCACACTTTCAGGCTTGTGGTACCACTTTGAAGGGTTCCGGCCTAGGGTATATTGGAAGGGGGCAGGAAGGTATATGGAAGGGGGCATAGGAAAATATGGGAGTGAGGCAGGAGGTATTAGCAAGGTGTGTGGAAGTCTGCTGTGGGAGGGAACCTGCAGCTGCCCGAAACTCTTGCCAAGGCCAACTGGTTTGAGGGTGTGGATCTGCCGAAGTGCAGATGGGTGGGAAGGGCAGTCTGTTAGTGAGCTAGGTGGAGAGTGTTGGCACTGAAATGGTTCTGCTGGTGTCAGTGTATCTAGGCTGCGGGAGAGAAATAGCACCCACCAGCAGCTCTTTTTGTTCTTGGAGAAATCTCCCAATGACCTACCCCTCCAGCACACACTTTGAGATTAGTAAATAAATCTTCCCATATACCCCAGGCATTTTCCTAACTACTGCCTCTGTGCTGTATCTCAGGGCTGTTGTGCTATTTCTTAAAAGGTGGGGGGCCAAAATGAACAAATCAGGAGACTATAGATGCTGGAGAGGATGTGGAGAAATGGGAACCCTCTTGCACTGTTGGTGGGAATGCAAATTGGTGCAGCCACTCTGGAAAACAGTGTGGAGGTTCCGCAAAAAATTAGAAATAGACCTACCCTATGACCTAGCATAGCACTGCTAGGGATTTACCCAAGGGATACAGGAGCACTGATGCATAGGGGCACTCGTACCCCAATGTTTATAGCTGCACTCTCAACAATAGCCAAATTATGGAAAGAGCCTAAATGTTGATCAACTGATGAGTGGATAAAGAAATTGTGGTTTATATACACAATGGAGTACTACGTGGCAATGAGAAAGAAGAAATATGGTCCTTTGTAGCAACGTGGATGGAATTGGAGAGTGTTATGAAGTGAAATAAGCCATACAGAGACAGATACCTTATGTTTTCACTCTTATGTGGATCCTGAGAAACTTAACAGAAACCCATGGGGGAGGGGAAGGAAAAAAAAAAGAGGTTAGAGTGGGAGAGAGCCAAAGCATAAGAGACTCTTAAAAACTGAGAACAAACTGAGGGTTGATGGGGGGTGGGAGGGAGGGAAGGGTGGGTGATGGGTATTGAGGAGGGCACCTTTTGGGATGAGCACTGGGTGTTGTATGGAAACCAATTTGACAATAAATTTCATATATTGAAAAAAAAAAGGTGGGGACTCAGTATTTTCTTGTTTGTTTGTTTTTCAGAGGAGGGGAACTCAGTATTTTCTTGCCCCCAGACTCTTCCAGAGCTGAGCTCGCTTATTTTTAAAGTTCCAGGTGTTAAGTTAAGCCCCTGGTTTTCAGAGTTATGGGGATTTGTCTTCCTCACTCTGGTTCCCCTTCCCCGTGCCTAGGGTGCTTGGTGTAAGAGTGTTTCTCTCCCCTCTCCGCCCCCCGGATTCCCTCCCGTGGCCAGTTCCATGGGTCTGTTTGGTCCCAATTGTGTCGCCTCTCTTCCTACCCTCTTTGATATAGCCTTTACATTTAGCTGTGAAGAGTCTCTTCTGCCAATCTTTAGGTCATTTTCTGGGTTGTTTACACTGATGTGGGTGTTATCTACTTGTATCTCTGGGACAAGGTGAGCTTAGGATCCTCCTACTCAGCCATCTTCCCCAGAAGTCTAATATGGACCTAACCATTTCTGTATATACAGTTCAGTGGCATTAAGTACTCATGCAGTATTGTGCAACCATCACCACTATCCATCTTCAGGACTTTTTCATCTTCCCAAACTGAAACTCTGTGTACACTAAACAATAACTCCCATTCCTTTCTCCTCTGGCCTCCTGAAAACCACTATTCTGTTTTCTGTATGTGAATCTGACTACCGTAAAGAACCTCATGTAAGTGGAATCACATAGTATTTGTCCTTCTGTGTCTGCTTTATTTCACTTAGTGTAATGTCTTCAAGATTCATCTGTGTTAGAGCATGTGTCAGAATTCCATTCATTTTTAAGGCTGCGCTTTTATTATCTTTACCCTGCATAGCAAATAATTTTAAGTGCCTTTTTACCAACAAAATGAGCTGAACACTGTGAATCCTTGCTGTCAGGGACTTTAGAAATTAGAAGTAGAATTAAGACATCCAAAAAATAACTATAATTTAAGAACATTTAATAGTAATAGCCATTATTTATTTAGCTTTTATTCTATATAGGATTTACATTCATATGATTTCATTTAATCCTTAAGGCAACCCTATATGTGCATTAATAGCTTCTAGTCATGTGTTTTATGAATGTAAGCAGTACAGATAGCTGTAGGCCATCAGATCTCAGTAGAATGTAAGATTCCTGAGAGCAAATATTTTGTTCTCTCCCCTGTTTTATACCTAGCATCCAAATGACGAGGGAGAGGTTGCACTGGTCTTTCTTCATGGAGGACCTTTCTCCATGGAAGAATTTGCATCTTGAATAGGCCTTACATAGTGAGTAGTAGGATGTCAGTAGGCTCTGGTGAACAAGGATGGGATTTCACAGGGATGGAGTTGTATGAGCACTTATGAAAGTGAGTTACAGTGAAAACCACTGGTTCCATTGGTCTTGGAGAGAGGCATGAGAATATTTGCTAAGCGTACTACTAACAGTAGAGTTTTTAATGAAGCTTTAAAATGTTTGACATTGAAGAAAGAATTCTAAAATGCCATTAAAGTAACCCTTTTCACTTGTACCCCAATGTTTATAGCAGCACTCTCAACAATAGCCAAATTGTGGAAAGAGCCTAAATGTCCATCAGCTGATGAATGGATAAAGAAATTGTGGTTTATATACACAATGGAGTACTACAGGGCAATGAGAAAGAATGAAATATGGCCCTTTGTAGCAACGTGGATGGAATTGGAGAGTGTGATGCTAAGTAAAATAAGCCATACAGAGAAAGACAGATACCTTATGTTTTCACTCTTATGTGGATCCTGAGAAACTTAACAGAAACCCATGGGGGAGGGGAAGGAAAAAAAAAAGAGGTGAGAGTGGGAGAGAGCCAAAGCATAAGAGACTCTTAAAAACTGAGAACAAACTGAGGGTTGATGGGAGTGGGAGGGAGGGTAGGGTAGGTGATGGGTATTGAGGAGGGCATCTTTTGGGATGAGCACTGGGTGTTGTATGGAAACCAATTTGACAATACATTTCATATATTAAAAAATAAAATAATAAACGTTAAAAATTTTTTTAAAAAATTTTTAAAAAGTAGCCCTTTTTTTTCTTCAACTAAATATTAGGTTAGATATTTGACTATGAGTTTTCTGTAATGTTTATTTATTTTTGAGAGAGAGAGAGAGAGAGAGAGAAAACGTGAGCAGGAGAGGAGCAGAGAGACAGAGACACAGAATCTGAAGCAGGTTCCAGGCTCTGTGCTGCTAGCACAGAGCCTGATGTGGGACTCGAACCCACCAGTTGTGAGATCATGACCTGAGCCAAAGTTGGACACCCAACTGAGCCATCCAGGCACCCCTGACTGTTAGCTTTTTAATGCAGTTTTCTATGAAGTATATTTTCCATTAAGTTTAATTATATTTGTTTTTTTTATATAATAGAAATATTGAATTGTTTTTACTCACTGGAATTGTAGACTATTAGGTATCCAGTAATCTTCCTTGATTCTGTGATATATTTATTGTTGGTTAAAAATTTGACATAGTAGACATTGATGGCATTAGCTTTGGGGTTAAGAAAGGAAGTGATATTTGAACTAACAGAATCTTCAACATTCTTAGCCATTTATGGCTTTAGCAAGTTTTCTTTGTTTATAAATCATTTATCAAGACTTCTCCCTCTCTTTCTCCTTTCAAGACCTTTTCGAAAAGGCAAATAATATTCATCTATTGCTGGTAAATTTTGGTGGCTGTTGGTTATGATTCTCATACTGATGTAATGATGTCACAAAATATAATAGAGATTATATTCTATCACTGAGGTGCTTAGTCGTGGCTTAAAATAGTCCCTAGCTATGGACAGGTGTTTTTCTCAATATAGTGCCCTATTCCTGTGATGAAGGTCAGGTCTCACTTGTGTGCATTTGGTGATGTTTATCTGGTATGACCGATGTGTAGGTTTTAAATTTCATTCAGTAAAGCCTTTAAACATAATAATTGTATTTCACTTTTTTTAATTTTTTCATTAAAAATTTTAACATTTTATTTATTTTTGAGAGGGACTGAGCATGAATGGGGGAGGGGCAGAGAGAGAGGGAGACAAAGAATCTGAAGCAGGCTCCAGGCTCTGAGCTATCAGCACAGATCCTGACACAGGGCTTGAGCCGTGAGATCATGACCTGAGCCAAAGTTGGATGCTTAACTGAGCCACTCAGTCAACCCAAGAATTGTATTTATCACAAATAACATGCTATGGGGGTGCCTGGGTGGCTCAGTTGATTAAGTGTCTGACTCTTGATTTCAGCTCAGGTCATGGTCTCCGCTAAGGTCATGGTCTCATGGTTCATGGGATCAAGCCCCACGTCGGGCTGTACCCTGACAGCGTGCAGCCTGCTTGGGATTCTCTCTCTTCCTCTCTCTTTACCCCTTCCCCATGTGTGCTTTCTCCCTCTCTCTCACTCAAAAATAAACTTTAATTAAAAAAAAAAAACTGGGGTGTCTGGGTGGCTCAGTCAGTTAAGCATCTGACTCTTGATTTTGGCTCAGGTCATGATCTCACAACCCTAAGAACAACCCTAAGAACACACATTGGGCTCCACATTGGGTGTGAAGCCTGCTTGAGATTCTCTCTCTTTCCTACTGCTACTCATGCTCTCAGTCTCTCTCAGGAAGAAAAAAATCTGTAGAAAAGGTAGTAATGTATATAGAACTGTATATGTACACGTGTGTATAATAAAAACCATGTTTGTCACGTAAGGTGAATCCTTGAATGAGGCCTTAATGTTAGTAGTACTCAACAAGTTTTAAAGGGAAGACTAACTGGTCTTGGTTTTTGTTTTGTTATTTTTATCAATTTGTGGCATATCTTTTAACATTAAGGCTGGATCTCTGAAGTGAAGATGATTAGTCAGAAGCATCCTGACGTAGGCCTTATGCTCATGGAGTAGTTCATGGCCTTTAATGCTGCCAGAAAACAGTAGCATGTTTATGGGGCTTTCTGAAATTCCACTTCAGCACTATCATTTTGGAAATTAGAATAAAATCTTGTTTAGGAAATTAAGATTTATAGTTAGAGATAAAATATTATTTGGCAAGACAAGCTCCCATTCAGGAGTCCCCACTGAGATATCTGTGCCACAGTGATTCTCATCCTTGTAATCTGGGCTCTGGTTCATCTTCACATATTATCTTTTTGTGATAGATGCATCAAGGCATAACTACAAATAAGATAGCACATCTAACAGATGACTCTCTGGAAAGGAGTAACTCTGAATAAAAGCTTCAGGTCTGCCTAAAGACATTTTCTAGGAAGCAGAATTATAAATAATAGTTTTAAATCAAATGACACATCTCTCACTATCACAGACTATTGAGTTTATCTATCAAAAAGTCTTTTTATTTGTTCAAAAAGTAAATTTTGGGGGTACCTGGGTGGCTCAGTTGGTTAAGTGTCTGACTTTGGCTCAGGTCATGATCTCACAGTCTGTGAGTTCGAGCTCTGTGTCGGGCTCTGTGCTGACAGCTTAGGGTCTGGAGCCTGCTTTGGATTCTGTGTCTCCCTCTCTCTCCACCCCTCCCCCACTTGTGCTCTGTCTCTCTCTCAAAAGTAAATAAACATTTTTTAAAAAGAAATAATTTTGGGGGGCGCCTGAGTAGCTAAGTCATTTAAGTGTCCAACTCTTGATTTTGGCTCAGGTCACAATCTCACAGTTGGTGAAATCAAGTTCTAATTGGGCTCTGCACTGACAGTGTGGAGCCTGCTTGGGATTCTCTGTCTCTCTCTCTGCCCCTACCCCAGTCTCACTCTCTTTCTCTCTCTCTCTCTCTCTCAAAATAAATAAATAAGCTTTTTTTAAAAAGTAATTTTTGGAGCATCTGTTCTGTACACTTACTATTCTGAAGATAAAACTGGAAAGCCTCAAGATAATTTAAAAGGTGTATGTTCTCTACTAACTTATCTGTTAAAACTCAGATATAATTCATGTAACATAAAATTTACCATTTTAAAGTATACAATTCAGTGTTTTTTATTATATTCACAAGGTTTTATCACTACGACCACAATCTAATTCCAGAAAATTTTCATTACCCACAAAAGAACCCCTGTACCCTATTAGTAGTCACTCCCTGTTTTCCTACCACCTCCTGGCAACCACTAAATCTACTTTCTGTATCTATGGATTTTCCTCTTTTAGACATTTCATATAAACAAGATCTTGTAGTATGTAGTAGCCATTTGTGTGTGGCTTCTTTCACTTAGCATAATGTTTTCAAAATTCATCCATGTTATAGTGTGTATCAACACTTAATCTTTTTTACAGCTGAATAATACTCCATTGTATGGACATGCCACATTTTGTTTATCCATTCATCAGTTGATGGACATTTGAGTTGTTTCTGCTTTTTGCTTATGTGCCTGTCCTTTATCCTCATTTCATATCTCCCCCCATAACTCTGCACTTCAGTCATTGACTGTCTTTCAGTTCCTCACCAGTACCAGGCTCTCTCCTCCAGGGTATTTGCACTTGTTCATCCCTTGGCCTAAAACCATCCTTTTCATCATTACACCCACTTACTTTAACTCTTTTTTTTAAAGTTTTTATTTATTTTGAGTGAGAGAGACAGTGTGAGTGGAGGGAGGGACAGAGAGAGAGGGCCAAGAGAGAACCCCAGCAGGCTCCGCTCTGTCAGCACAGAATCCGATGTGGGACTTGAACTCACAAACTGTTGAGATCATGACCTGAGCTGAAACCAGGAGTCGGAAGCTAACCAGCTGAGCCACCCAGACTCCTCGTTACTTTATTAACTGTTAATCATGGTTCACATTCTAGTTCAAACCTATCTCTTTAGGGATGCCTTTCCCAAACCATACCAGCTTCTCCTGTTATAGTTCTCACAGCATCAGCCTTCCTTCCCTTATAATATTCCTTTTAATTTGTAATTATATACTTGAGTGTAGTCTTTACCTTCTTCTCCCAACCCTACTATACTTTAAATTTCATGAGAGCAAAGTTGGGTCTACTTTTTACTTGTATCCCTGGAGCCTCATACAGTACCCAGCATATATAGTTGTTGAATGTATTAATGCATAAATCTATTTATGGTGCTAAGTACTAGGGACACAAAAATGAAAAACAGGCTCCACACATGGAACTACAATGCAGAGTTAAGCAGGCAAGTAAACAATTATTTTACAATAAGAAATGCTATAATGGCAGTGTGTACAAATGTAATGAGACCGGATGAAACAGGAAAGTCAGGAAAGGCTTCACGGAAATAGCTTTTGAACTAAGATTTGTTGTACCTCCCTCAGTAGATTATAAGGTCTTGAAAGGAGGAACTGTGTATGGTTTACTACTGTGTTTTATTTCATAGAAGAGTGCTCAGTAAATATTTATAGAATCGAGTCAAGTTCAGTTTTCCTGGCAGATAGGCAAAGTGAGAACATTTCAAATATAGAGATAACAATAATTCTGTACTTCAGAGGTAAGTAGTTCAGTATCTTCACAGCATAATGTGCGGCAGGGGTGTGGCAAGAGATAGGGTTGGATTATAGGAAGAGCATATGACTGGATATTACGGATATTGTTTACATTATCATGGTTGTGGATTTCTGTTTTATTCAGTGGATTGAAATTTCTTGCTGTTATTAATATTAATTATGTTCAAATTGCTCCATACTCAACCAGTAAGGGGTCCCTTTGAACTAGCTCATGTCCTTCACATATGTCCTCATCATTCTCTGGACATTTCCTTTCTGTGAAAGATGTTCCAGGCTTATCATTTACTTTCCTTGCCCCAACTCTGGAGTCAACTGTTTCCTCAAACACTCCTATTTCATTTTAGTGGAAGATAATATTTAGACACTAAGTTCTGGGCACTTGGTGTGCCTATTGCTTCTAGCCCCTCTCAGTGTGTGTATACACACACACACACACACACACACACACACACAGAGCTATATTTATTTATATATCAGTGTGTGTGTGTGTATTATGTTTGTGTAAACAGAAATTCACATTGAAATGTCCACTTCCAATCCAGTACCTTAAGATTCTTTCTAGCTTCCCCCTTTTCTGTATTTGTATATAAATGCCTTTTTGACAATGAGAAACTTCGCTCCAGTAATCCTCATGTATTTACTTATGCTGAGTGTCTTTGTATATTACTCATCTCCTAACCACTCACTCTGGTCACCGACACAGCCTTTGATTTCCCCCTCCCAAACTTGCTACTCTCAAAGCTACCCAATCTCAGTAGCATCAACTATATCATTGCAGTTGCTCATGCTGGAAGCATCAGTGCCATTCTTATTGCCCCTCCAAACCTCACATCCATCCCAACAGTAAATTCCTTCAGCTCTGCCTTTAAAATACAACCAATTTACCCCACCTCCACTGCTACTATTCTAAATCAAGCCACCATTATTATTATCTCTTGCATGTATTTTAGCAAGACTCTTCTAATTGACTCTCTGCTTCCTTCCGCTTTTCCCTTTAATGTCTGTTCTCCACTCACTAGCCAAAGTGAGCTTTCTATAACCAAAATCATGGGGTGTCTGTGTGGCTCAGTCCATTAAGTGTCCAACTTTAGCTCAGGTCATGATCTCACTGTTTGTGAGTCTGAGCCCCACACCAGGCTCTCTGCTGTCAGTGCAGAGCCCGCTTCAGATCTTCCGTTCCCCTCTCTCTGTCCCTCCCCCATTTGCACTCTGTCTCTCTCTCTCTTTCTGTCTCTTTCAAAAATAAATACATTTTAAATAAATAAGCAAACTGAAATCAGATTATGTCATCAGATTATGTCATTCCTTTGCTCAAAACCTACTAGTAGTTTCTCTTCTCATTCAGTTTAAAAGTCAAAATTCTTACCAAGGTCCTATGTAATCTACCACTCTTTCCCTCACTGTACTTCAGCTGTGTTGGCCTTCTTTTATTCCACAACAATCATACTCTTACCTCAGGGCCTTTGCCCTTGCCTATTTCCTCAGCAAGCTATTCTCTCAGATAGCCACATAACTTATTACTCCTTTACTTCATTCAGTTCTTTGTTCAAATGTGGCTACCCAATTAGCATCCTTTTCCTCATTCTCTGTTTCTTTACTTTATTTATATGTTTATTGTATTTATTATGACCAGACATAATATTTAAGAACAGAGATTTTGGTCTGATTTTTCTTCCATGCAGTGTCCCTGCTACCTAGAATAATGCCTGGTAGATAGTAGGCTCTTGATAAATGTTTGTTGAACAACTTTTTGTACATTCATGTTTAATACATTCATTTGGGTAAAATTGATTTTGGTGATATATTAGTAATATCTGGTTTTTTACAGCTGTAAATTAGATGTTTAACTTATTTTGTAAGGAGAATTAGTGTCAACTTAGCTATCACGTGGCCTTTAAGAGAGAGAGTTCACTTTCAGAATGTACATAAATGTTTCAGAAAGCAGAATTAGAGATTAGAGATATTTTGAAAAAGAACTTATTAATGAATTGATAAGAGTGCATCACCACCTATACATTTCTGAGATCCAGAGTTTACTTTGCTGCCTTAGTTTCTGATGCTTAGGAGACCCTCTCAAGACTGTTTCTCAAAGAATGTCCTTGTCCTTCTTCCCTAACTGTAACCTTCCTTTCTGCTCCAAGACTGTTAGGTATCTCATGTTTTCTGGCATATCTTATTTTTCTTAATATCCAGTATTACATTTTATTTTCTATTGTAGTACAGTAACTTCATAAGTTCCTTTTATTCTTTCCACTTCTAGTAACAAAAATTTTGAAAGTTGAAGTATATTAGAAGTAGTGGAGTAGTTCTGTTTGCTTCTGTGTGGCCGGGGGCTCTAGAAAATGTGAACTGTTCACCTTAAGAAAAAGCAGATAATTCTATCAAGAAAGCCTTCCTACAGGACTAGGTTTTCATTGCCTTATATTTCTTAACCTATAAGATCCTGTTTCTTCATCTACGGAAATATCTCTAACAATATCCTTTCAAGAGTTGTAAAATCATGTAAATGGTTCATACATACATAGTAGGTGTTCTTTAAGTATTCATTTCTCTTTCCATCTTCCCTGATTTTCCACTAATCAATATAACTGAATGTTTTATCTGTATTAATAAGTTCTTATATATCTTAACTAAATTTTCTTACCATAATAGTTAAAGTTGATATAGATAAGTAAACACAAAAGCTTAGGGAATTGTTCTCACTCTAAAAATACTGAAGACTAATATTAGATTAGTATTTTCCCTAACAGACCTTATATATCTTTCTGGTATAAAAATAGAGAAGAGAGAGTTAACTTCACCTGAGTGACCAAGCATGACCAATCTAAATGAAAGTACAAAGGGAGTTTCCAAGCATTAAACTCATGGGTGCTCTTCCTTTGTAACTTTATCTTCAATGCAGGCAATGTGCAGACAAATCATGAAGATGTAGGGATTTTTTTGGTTCTTACCAAAAATAAAAATGCTCTAAATAAAAATGTCTGTTGAGAGTGCCAACAGCATGTGAATTCAGAAAGTTATCTTTTAAGTGAAAGAAAGTATGTTTTTTATGGTATTCTTGTCAACAAGAATGTACCCTAAGCTTTATGGGTTAAAAACTTTATCTAGTATACTGAACTTCAGACTCATTTCCTAGCAAGCACAATTGATTTTAGTTAGATATTAAGAATGTGTAAATAAACTCTGAAAAGGTACACTTCAAACAGTGGGAAAATAACAGATCATAAAGGTAATGAAGTTGAAGTTCTCTAGAAAAAGAAAACTTTTGATCCCTACATCATACTGGGCCAAATTATAGATTCATTAAAGATAAATGTAACAGACAAAAACATGGGTGAATATTTATCTGATTTGAGTGTGAGGAGGAGATTTTTAAGTATTCCAGCAAAAGTAGACACTACATGGTGTGATTTGACACTTCCAGATGTTTTCAACAAGTAATACAATAATAATAACAACAGTAACTAACATTTATTGAGCCAAGTACCAAACCTTGTAGTAAGCACTTTACTACAAAGTGCTAAGATTGAGAAACACTGCCCTAGAACTATATGATCTATAACCCTAGTCTGCTTTCCAGGTTATGCAGACGACAATGTCACCTGATGTTTTGCCGTGGTGTAATGAGTATTGCAAGCTTCCCAGTCTGCAGCATCTGTTTCCTCATTGCTTGCTGCTCTGCTGCTTAGCAGATGCCATCTGTATTATTAATGTTCTGTTACAGCAACATCCTAATGCAAGATACTAATTCTATAGTAATTAGGACAAAGGTTAAACCACTAAAATAGACCTAAAATGTAATAGCTCAAATAAGATAGATGTTAATTATTTCTCATGCAATAGTTCAGGATAGATTGGTAGGTTCTACCTCATGAAATTATTTAAGGACCCGTGTAACAAGGTAACTCAACTAATTTCTGTCATCACCAGCTTGGCCAAACCTGGGGCATTGACTCATTTGAGTTATATCCAGTGGATAGAGGAAAGAGAACATGAGGAAGACATACCATTTTCTTAAAATCTAGTTGTGAAAGTGGCATATATTACTTCTGTTCACATTGTGTTAGAAAGAACTTATCCACATGAGGGGCACGTGGGTGGCTCAGTTGTTTGAGCATCCAACTCTTGGTTTCAGCTTGGGTCATGATCTCAGGGTGTGTGAGTTTGAGCCCCACATCAGACTCTGTGCTGACAGCATGGAGCCTGCTTGGGATTCTCTCTCTCCCTCTCTCTGCCTCTCCTCTACTCTTGCTCTCTTTCTCTCTCAAAATAAATAAATAAAACTTGAAGGAAGGAAGGAAGGAAGGAAGGAAGGAAGGAAGGAAGGAAGGAAGGAAGGAAGGAAGGAAGGACTTAGCCACATGACCAGATCATACAGCAGAGGAAGCTAGGACGTTCAGTCCCACCATGTGCCTAGGAAGACAACAGTTCCCACCATAACCCCTATCTGTGCTGCCTCTAAATATCTGATAAGGCAGATGACTGTGAGAGTTAAAATGTTTTTATAAATCAATAAGAAAAATAGAAATGTCCTGAATGAAACCAGGAAAAGCTAAAATTTAGTTTAAAGAAGAGAAATATGCCCTTGCATATATGGTCAATATTTTCAATATTTGACAAGAGAGCCAAAAACTCCTATAAGAAGACACAGGAGAAGAACTCCTTCACATTGGTCTTGGCACTGATTTTTTACATATGACACCAAAAGCACAAGCAACAAAAGCAATGACAAATAAGTAGTACTACATCAAACTGAACTTCACAGCAAAAGAAACACACAAAATGAGACAGCAATCTATAGAATGAATGACAGAAAATATTTTCAAATCATGTATCTGATAAGGGATTAATATCCAAAATATGTGTAGGACTCCTACAATTCAATAACAAGAAAACAACCCAATTTAAAAATGGACAGATGAACTAAATAGACTTTTTTTCCAAAGAAGACATACAAATAGCCAACAGGTACATGACAAGGTGCTGACATCACTAATCATGGAAATGCAAATCAAAATCACAGTAAGATATCACCTCATACCAATTAGAATGGCTATCATGAAAAAGACAAGAGATAAGTGTTGGTGAGGATATGGAGAAAGGGAGCACTTGTGAACTATTGGTAGGAATGTAACTTGGTACAGCCACTATGGAAAAACCATATGGAGGCTCCCCCAAAAATTAAAAATAGAGACATGTTTGATCCAGAAACACCATTTCTGGGTATATTATCCAAAGGAAATGAAAATAGAGTCTCAAAGAGCTATCTGCACCCCCATGTTCACTGCAGCATTATTCCCAGTAGCCAAGATATGGAAACAACCTAAGTAAGTATCTGTCAGTGGATGAATGAATAAAGAAGATGTGGTGTATATATGTGTGTGTGTGTGTGTGTGTGTGTGTGTGTGTATACATGTATATACACACATATATACACACACATATATATATATACTACATCTTCTTTATATACATACAATAAAATGTTCAGCTATGAAAAAGAAGGAAATCCTACCATTTGCAACAACCTGGATGAACCTTGAGAGCATTATGCTAAGGGAAATAAGTCACACAAAGACAAATACTGTATGATATCACTTATATGTGGAGTTTAAAAAAGCCAAACTCATAGAAACAGTATAGTGGTGGTTACCGTGGGCTGGGGAAATGGGAGAAAAGGGAGGTACTAGTCAAAAGGTAAAAACTTCCAGTTATAAGTTCTGGGGATCTAACATACAGCATGGTGATGATAGCTCATAGTACTATATTATATACTTGAAAGTTGCTAAGAGAATAGATCTTAAATGTTCTCACCACAAAAAAAAGGAGATGGTTGGGCACCTGGATGGCTCAGTTGGTTAAGTTGGATGTGATCTCGTCACATATTTTGCAATATATAAATGTATCAAACCAACAAATTGTACCTTAAACTTACACGGTGTTATACGTCGGTTATTTTTCGATAAGGCTGGAAAAAAGAGAAATATAAAAGACTAGTGACGATTCATCTATAGTCATTTGAGTTTTGACAAGGATATCAAGACCATTCTGTGAAAAAGAATAGTCTTTCAACAAATGGTGCTGAGACGACTGAATATCCACATACAAAAGAGTATAAAAATTAATTCAAAGTGAATTAAAGGCTTAAATGTAAGAGTTAAAAATACAAAACTCTTAGAATTTTCCTTCTTTAGCTTTAGCATTTATATCCTAGGAATTTATTGTAAGTAGACATCTGTGAAAATATTTGAGTACAGAGATGAGTACAGAGATAAAAAAAAATTAAAAGCAACTAAAATATTTAAAAATAAAACATTCAGGGGCACCTGGGTGGCTCAGTTGGTTAAGTGTCCGACTCTTGATCTCATCTCAGGTCATGATTTCATGGGTTTGTGAGTTCGAGCCCCACACTGGCTATACATTGTCAATGCAGAGCCTGCTTGGGATTCTCTCTGTCCCTTCCCCTTGCTCTCTTTCTCAGAATAAATAAATTAAATTAAAAAATAAAAATAGGGGCACCTGGGTTGTTCAGTCGGTTAAGCATCTGACTTCAGGTCAGGTCATGATCTTGTAGTCAGTGGGTTCGAGACCCATGTCGGGATCTGTGCTGATAGCTCAGAGCCTGGAGCCTGCTTCGGATTCTGTGTCTCCCTCTCTCTCTCTGCCTCTCTCTCTCTCTCTCTCTCTCTCAAAAATAAACATTTTAAAAAAATTAAATATAAAATAAAACATTCAATAATTTGAAATAATTTAAATATTTGATAATAGTAATTTGTGATATATCTAAATGATGTCATGTACTATAATTCATTTAAAACAAAATTTTTTAACATTTACTTATTTTTGGAGAGAGACAGAGCGTGAGCAGGGGAGGGACAGAGAGAGAGAGAGAGACACAGAATCTGAAGCAGGCTCCAGGCTCTGAGCTGTCAGCACAGAGCCCGATGTGGGGCTCGAACTCACAAACCTTGAGATCATGACCTGAGCTGAAGTTGGGCGCTTAATCAACTGAGCCATCCAGGCACCCCTACTATAATTCGTCTTAACTTACATTGTAGAAGATGATTTAAGGACATGAAAAATGTTAACACTGTATTAACTGGTTAAATGGATCATAAATAAAATGTATTTGTTCTTGTGTAACCTACTGATAGCTTTACCTTGGTATTCCTATTATGCACTTAAAAATTAAAGCCCAACCTAAATTCTTATACCTCATCTGTTTTAACTTAATGGCTTAAGATTAAACATCATTTTGTAAGTGAAATTTTTCTATTAACTTTATAAATATATACTCTTTTAAAAATAAATTCAGTGAAATCCGAGTAATAGAGATGTTGTGACAGATATTTTAATGATTGATTTATTTTAAAAACATAACGAATAACGTATCAGGAACTTTATAAACTTTTAACTACAAGTTTATCTATCTATATCTATATCTGTATCTATATCTATTTAATGTTTATTTATTTTTGAGAGAGAGGGAGACACAGAATCCAAAGCAGGCTCCAGGCTCTGAGCTGTCAGCACAGAGCCCGATGCGGGGCTTGAACTCACAAGCTGTGAGATCATGACCTGAGCCAAAGTTGGACGCTTAACCGACTGAGCCACCCAGGTGCCCCTACAACTTTATATTTTTTAGCCATGAGTTTTTTTTAATAATGTTTGTTTATTTTCGAGAGAGAGAAAGGAGAGAGTGCGTGAGCGTGGGTGGGGGAAGGGCAGAGAGAGAGGGAGAAAGAGAATCCTAAGAGTCAGATGCTCAACTGACTGAGCCATCCAGGCGCCCCTTGCCGTGAGTTTTTAATAGGTTTGTAGTATTATCTGGATTTCTGACAGGAGTGTTCAAAGTTATACCAAAAGCTGGCAGTCATTTCAAATCATTTTTCAGATCATAAGCATAGTTGCTTTATAATTGTTTATGAATGGAAATGTGAGTATAGTGTTCTATGGCATAGTTGTAGTAGAGCCCTTTTTCTTTAACTTTAAGAAAGATAAATGTTCTGTTTGATTACCAGATTACCAAAAGAAGATTTTCACAGTACCAAGAAACCCAAATACAAAATTAAAATTAAAATTAATTAAAATCTATTATGCAGCAGTAAATTACTCTTAATGTCATTTTTGCATAATTTTCTAATCTTTTCTATGCATGTATTATATATACATGCTTCAGACTTAGTATTATGTTGTTCACGTTAGTGCTTTTTTTTTTTCACGTAAAATACATTGTGAGCTATTCCTATCTTTATTACTTGAAGATGTGATTTTCATGACCACATAATATTTAATTAAAATGCCATAAATTTTCTTGTCCCCTTTGGTCTGCTTTTATAAATCTGTAGTAAAGATTCTTTTATACAAATATTTGTACACCTCTTTTTTTTCCCTAAAGTTTATTTATTTTGAGAGAGATAGCACACTCAAGCAGGGGAGGGGTAGAGAGAAAGGGAGAGAGTGTCAGCACAGAGCCTGACGTAGGGCTCAAACTCACTAACCTTGAGATCATGACCTGAACCGAAACCAAGAGAAAACCTCTTTGATAACTTCCTTAAGATACCTTCTTACAGCTCCATTCCCTGGTCAAAACCAAAGATGTATTAATACTTCCCGTATACACTGATTACCTTCCAGAAAGATGATACCATTTTATGCTCCTAAAAGTAGTATATGAAAGTACCTATCTTCTTGTACCCTTATCAAAACTGTATTTTTTAATGTTTTTTTAATTTTATTTATTTTGACGAGACCATGTTTGAGTGGGGGACGGGCAGAGGGAGAGAGAGAATCCCATGTAGGCTCCATGCTCAGCAGCTCACATCTGAAAAAACAGATAATAGAGCAGGTAAGACATTCAGTAGGGCTTGATCCCATGAACCGTGAGATCATGACCTGAGCCAAAATCAAGAGTTGGATGCTGAGTGCCCAGGTGGCTAAGTCGGTTAAGCATCCGAGTTTGGCTCAGGTTGTGATCTCATGGTTTGTGAGTTTGGGCCCCACATCAGGCTCTTTGCTGACAGGTCAGAGCCTGGGGCCTGCTTCAGATTCTGTGTGTGTGTGTGTGTGTGTGTGTGTGTGTGTGTGTGTGTGTGTCTCTCTGCTCCTCCCGCCGCTCACACTCTGTCTCTCTCTGTTTCAAAAATAAACATTAAAAAAAAATTTTTTTTAAAGTTGGATACTCAACCAGCCGAGCCACCAGGGCACCCCAAAATTGTATTTTATAACTAACTAAATATACCTGTATGAGCAACAATTTGGATAATTATATAATATTCTTAATTAAATATTTTAATGTTTTGCTTGCTAATAAATTGCTAATAAATTGAACATTTTCATTTGTGTTATTTAAACCACTTTTCTTGCCAGTTACAAATTGACAAAAAGGGACGCCTGGATGGCTCAGTTGATTAAGCATCTGACTCTTGGTTTCAGCTCAGATCATGATCTCACAGTTGGTGAGATTGAGCCCTGGTGGAGCCTACATAGGATTCTCTCTCTCCTCTCTTTCTGCCCCCCCCCTCACTCTTGCTGTCTCTTTCTCTCAAAATAAATAAGCATTTAAAAAAATAAAAAACAATTTGGGGTGGCTGGGTGGCTCAGTTGGTTAAGTATCCAGCTCTTGATTTCAGCTTGGGTCGAGATCTCACAGTCATGGGATCAAGCCCCACATAGGGCTCTGCACTGAGCATGAGCCTGCTTTGGATTCCCTCTGCTTGTCTCTCTGCCTCTCTCCCCCAATAGCATGCTTGCACTCTCTCTCTCTCCCTCAAAATAAATATACAAACATTAAAAAAAAGAAAAAAACAAATTGAAGCAAAGGGTAGATGATTAAAAGAACAAGACAATTACTGCTGAAGATAGTAATGACACATTAACAGAGTTGCAGCCTATATTTTGTACCAAGCAAACTGATATCCAATGTAATTTATTATGTTCTATATCCTATGAGATGCTATTTTAGACATGGGGGATACAGTACTGTTAGCAGACATTTTTATTTCAGACCACCATTCATTCATTTATAATTTAACAGATATTTTCTAGGTGCTTTCTGTGTACCATTTACTGGAGGCACAATAGAGAACAAGATCCACATGGCCTCTGTTCTCTTGAAGGAGAATAAAAATATAAAAGTAACTTCATTCATTATTTATTACTTGCCACACATCGTGCTAATATTATTCCATATATTATTTCCTTTAATATTAAAATGATATTTGGAAACTGCATTTTGGAGACATACATGTGTGTGGTCAGTTTTGTTCATATCACCTGAAACACTAACACGCTTTATAAAAGGCCTTTTAGTATCAAAAATGTGGTGCGTTTGTGATCAGCGTAGAATGAACACACACATGCGACAAAGTCTCATTTCACTTAAATATTGTTGTGAGACCTTCAGTCCCTAAAATGTTTGTAGTGACAAGTTTAAAAGGGTAAGGATGATAAATAATCTGATTCCCACTTAGGGCTAAAATGTATTTGTCCTCCCTCTTTAAATTAGAGCCAGGAATCATCTGTGTTAGGCTATAAATGCCTTTTCAGCGTGTCTTTGTGCTTTCTACATAGAGAGTATAGCACTGGTGCACAAAACACAGGGGGCTCTTGCCATTGGAGACTGTCTAATCCACAGATACGAAGAAGCTCCCTGGAACTTTACTGCTTGTTTACAGAAAGTCACCCACCATTGTTATAGATGCCTAGAAGGCGAGGAGTTTTCTGTAAGAGATCAAAATCTAACCGAAGCTGGAATGTTTGCACCAAATAGGCAGCTTGTAAAATCTGAGTAAACCTCCACAACTGTTTAAAGAAAACTAAGTTATAATTGTAGGTAACATTAAACTTTGGAATAAGAAAGTAGAAAGTTAATATTTTCTTTTATGATTTTGAATCCATTACTCAGGTATTTGAGGCACAATGTGTTACAACTACAGTCTTACTAAAACGCGGGGGCATATGTTTAGTTGTAACTTTTTTAGAAGACGAATTATTGTCACTGCTGCTGAGAAATGGAACCTGTCTTTCTTGATCTTCTTTGCTTTCTTCCTGAATGTCCTCAGTTAATGTTTTTTTCTGTGATTCAAATAGTGCTGAGCACAGCAGAGGTTGTTGCTGGAATTGAATTAAGAATGGACATGTGAGTGTTTATAATAAGAAAGCCAAATTCTTTTTTCATAGACTCTGTACTTGAAAACTTTGATGTCCTGAATAACTACATACCCCCAAAAGTACAATTTGGCTACTATATTAAAATTTGAAAATATCCTGCTTTACATGTTTAGTTCAAAGGCCACTTTCATTACATACATATAAAGACCAAACTTCTGTAACTCTTATCCTTATTATATTTTTACAAAGTATTTATAATCTTGGGGCACCTGGGTGGCTCAGTTGGGTAAACATCCCAACTTCAGCTCAGGTTGTGATCTCATGGTTCATGAATTCAAGCCCCACATCGGGCTCTGTGCTGACAGCTTGGAGCTTGGAGCCTGCTTCAGACTCTGTGTCTTCCTCTCTCTCTGGCACTCCCCCGCTTCACCCTGTCTCTCTCTCTCTCTCTCCTTCAAAAATAAGTAAACATTTAAAAAAAATTTTTTTTAAAGAAAGTATTTGTGGGGCACCTGGATGGCTCAGTCGGTTAAGCGACCGACTTCGGCTCAGGTCATGATCTCGCGGTCCGTGAGTTCGAGCCCCCTGTCGGGCTCTTTGCTGACAGCTCAGAGCCTGGAGCCTGTTTCGGATTCTGTGTCTCCCTCTCTCTGACCCTCCCCCGTTCATGCTCTGTCTCTCTCTGTCTCAAAAATAAATAAATGTTAAAAAAAAAAAAAGATAAAAGGAAAGTATTTGTAATCTTAAATCTGCTTTAAAGTGCAACACCCCAAAAAAGTACAATTCAAGATCTTTTTAAAACCCGAATTGGCTGTTAGGAAAACAAATAATCAAAATGATGAATTAGTCTTTTTTTCTAATGTTTTATTTTTTGTTTATTTTTGAGAGAGAGTCAGAGCATGAACAGGGAAAGGGCAGAGAGAGAGGGAGACACAGAATCTGAAGCAGGCTCCAGGCTCCAAGCTGTCAGCACAGGGCTTGACATAAGGCTTGAACTCACAAACCGCAAGATCATGACCTGAGCTAAAGTTGGACACTTAACCGACTGAGCCACCCAGGCACCCCAGTGATCAAAATGATGAATTAGTCTTTAAAGTTTGTTTTTTAACACTTCTTTATTTTTGAGAGAGAGAGAGAGAGAGAGAGAATGCGAGCAGGGGAGGGGCAGAGAGACAGAGACACAGAATCCGAAGCAGGTTCCAGGCTCTGAGCTGTCAGCAGAGAACCCAATGCGGGGCTCAAACTCATGGACCGCAAGATCATGACCTGCGCCAAAGTTTGATGCTTAACCAACTGAGCCACCCAGGGGCCCCAATGATTAATTGGTCTTAAGCAAGCTTTGATAAATACTGATTTTAGTAGTTAAGAACTGAACTGTTCTCTTAATAAAAACTGTGGCAAATGTTATCCTTCAGGACTTTCCACTACATTCAAGCATCATTTCCTCCAGAAAATCTTCCTTAAACTTCCACATTTGTTGAGGTCATTCTCTTCTGCCACCTTGTATAAATAAAATTATCTATTATGTATTCATGCCTAACACTTGGCCAAATTCTTCATGGTTCAAATACACCACATATAAACAGACTCAACCCTTGGGGCACCTGGGTGGCTCAGTCAGGTAAGCGTCTGACTCTTGATTTTGGCTCAGGTCATGATCTTACAGTTCATGAGTTCAAGCCCCCACATCAGGCTCTGCACTGACAGTGTGGAGCCTGCTTGGGATTCTCTCTCTCTTCCTCTCTATCTCTGCCCCCCCCCTTTCAAAATAAATAAATAAACTTTAAAAAAAAAAAAAAAACTTTAAACAGACTCAACCCTTGGCATAGTTTTTGGCAAAGAGTAGGTTATCAATAAATTTTTATAGAATTGAACTGTTGAATAATCACTTTGTTATTATGTTTATAACAAGTTCCTTTTTGTCATAGTATTCCATATTGCATAGAAAATTCAGGTGCAAAGAAATGTAGCTGTTGGGGCACCTGGGTGGCTCAGTCGGTTGAGCGTCCGACTTCAGCTCAGGTCATGATCTCACGGTCTGTGAGTTCAAGCCCCACATCGGGCTCTGTGCTGACAGCTCAGAGCCTGGAGCCTGCTTCGGATTCTGTGTGTGTCTCTCTCTCTGCCCCTCCCCTGCTCTCTCTCTCTCTCTCTCTCTCTCTCTTTCTCTCTCTCTCAAGTAAATAAACATTAAAAAATTAAAAAAAAAAAAAGAAAAGAAATGTAGCTGTCACATTTGAGTATACCATACACCTAAGATTGTTTCAGTCAGAGGCTGTCATGGGCTGTAATGATCAGACCATGTTCACTACAACCATCAGTTGTAGTTAGGAGGAGACCAAAGGAAACATCTAAAGCCATCATACTATTTCCTTTCCATTAATGGTCCCATGTATCCAAAAAAAATGTATATCAACTCTTCCCCAAAATTTCAATGTAAGGAACTTTCATATTGCCTGCATTAGGGATATTGCCTCCTGAACTAAAATTAAAGCTTTATATTCTCCATGCTAAATATTTTCTGGCATTTCAGTACTTTCATGTCAAAAGTACACATAAAAGATGCCACTGAAATAACACAGCCAAAAGATCAATATGGGAAAATTCTAGATTTAATTTGGAATGCCAAAAATTCTTATGTTTGCAGCAGTCATATTTGCTATCTGATACCTACAATTTCCTAGTTTATATACCTAGAGAGCTGAACGTCTATTATAGTTTCTTCCAGAAGTCTTTGGGTTTCCTCCATCAGGCCTTTTGGCCCTCTAGCTCTCCTTGCCTCCAGCTTAAAAACTTTTGTTTATGGTTTTTATATAAGTATAAAACAACAACAGAAAATACCATTTAAATGCAAACAAGTCTATAAATCAATCAAATTCAAATTGACAAAATAATTAAATATGATAGCTGATAAAGATTAGTGGAACATAAATTGCTACTTGAGATATGAATTATGATGCTGTCTCTAAGCTGTTTTGAATTCTCCGTGCCTGTTCTTCCGTATGCCTATAATGACTCTTCCTCATCACCCTTTTTGTTTTGTTAGTAAAGTGTTCACAGATGTCATTTTATCTCCACATCTTACAAATATGTCATTTACATTTTAAGTTCAAGGTCATTTCAAGTACAAGAGCTCTTTTCATTAACCTAGGACCATTGGATTAAAACAACTTGACACATTGATCATAAACATAAGCGTGGGCACAGAGATCCCACGGCAATTCCCCAGTAAAAGGTTGATCTTCCATATTGCCCTGGATTAAATTATATCATTTAAAAATTATTTAGGTGAAAACAAAAAAATTTAAATTGCTACAATGAATTTATGAGCTGCAAAGATTATGTGATTATATCCTTAGCTTCCACTTTAAGAAAAACTACTCTGATTAGTTTTATCTATGCTGTGTATATGTGCGGAACAAAAGAGATTTGGGGCTACTGAAATTGGAACACAGGCAAGAGATTTCTGAAAGCACTATACTCAAGCCAGTAGATTTTGGCTTGAATGTTTTGACATATACAATATACATATGCTTGAAGATCATCTGGGCATGTCACTCACCTTTATCACATTTTACTTGAGTGCTGATTCTGATGGATTTGTTAGAAATGAAGATTATTGTTAGCAGTAGAGTGAGATGGAAAATAATGGATGGCTGACAGACTAAAATCGGTTTGTATATATTAAAAAATGGTCAAAACCATGCTTATTAAAACTTCTCAATCAAGTATTTGTGGAGTCTGAAGCTTCTTGGAAAATTCTAGATTCCTGGAGCACTGAGGTAAAAACATGTCACTAAATAAATAGCAACAGCAACAATAAATCTTGGGGAGAGAAAGAGGAACCTGATTTCCTGAAGTACCACATTACATTATTTAAAAACATTTTTTAGTGTTTATTTTTGAGAAAGAGGGAGACAGAACACAAGCAGGGGAGAGGCAGAGAGAGACAGACAGACAGACAGAATCTGAAGTGGGCTCCAGGCTGTGAGCTGTCAGCACAGAGCCCAACGCGGAGTTCAAATTCACAAGCCATGAGCCAAAGTCAGACGCTCAACCATCTGAGCTACTCAGGCGCCCCACATTACATTATTTTAGATGGACAGTTCTTAAAAGATTATGAGATATGCAAAGAAACAGGAGTGTATAGCACTTCCAGAGGACTAAAAGAAGTCAATAGAAATTGACCCTAAAGAAGCACATACATTGGACTTGCTAGACAAAGATTTTAAATCACCTATTTTTAACAAAGAGCTAAAGGAAACCATAAAGCCAAAGAACTAAAGTATGAGAATAATGTCCCACCAAAGAGAGAATATCAACAAAGAGAAATTATAAAAAGGAGCCAAATAGAAATCCTGGTGTAGGAAAGTACAATAACTAAAATAGGAATGCACTAGAAGGGTTCAGCAGCAAATCTGAGCTTTCTTTTGAAAGAATCCATGAATTTAAAGTGAGACAATTGAGATTATCCAGTCTGAGAAAGGAATATTTAAAGTCTGATTTAAAAGACAACATGGGGCACCTGGGTGGCTCCGTCGGTAGAGTGTCCGACTCTTGATTTTGACTCAGGTCATGATTTCAGGGTAGTGAGATTGAGCCCTGCATGGGGCTCCGCCCTGAGCATGGAGCCTGCTTGAGATCCTCTCCGTCTCTCCCTCTGCCCCCTCCCCTGCTTATATGCTTTCTCTCTTTCTAAAATGTAAATAAATAAATAAACAAACAAAATTATAAAATGTTGATGGACTTATAATGTGTTAAAGATACATTTGCATGGCAGTAATAACACAGAGGAGGGTAGCAATAGAGCTTTGTAGGACCAAAGTTGATATACCGTTGAAATTAAGTTTGCATTAATCCAAACCAGTTTGCTTTAAATTAAGATGTTAGTTGTAATCTCCGGGCAACCACTGTGAAAATAATTCCCAAAAAAACATAATAAAAGAAACATTGAATTAGAATGGTACACTTGAAAATGCCTATTTTACAGATCTCATGAGAAGATACATTATTCTTTGTTTTATAAATGGGGAAACTGAGGCCTTAAGTACATAATAGAACCAAGATTCAAAACCAAGTCTGTCACAAAAAAAAAACCCTCACTATGGGTCCTATAAGGGAAATAGATGAAAATCCTGGATAGAACATAGAAATGGTGAAGCTTTATTATTCTAATAATCATCTTTTACAAATACTATACTCTTTTGACTCCATCAGATCAGGAGTTTAAAGAAGGAAGATTCAGTACTTGCTTAGAGTAATATTTTTCATAAGCAGTGGACCTGGATTTGAATGCAAGCATATATGGTTCAAAGCTTTCTATCGGACCATACTGCTTTAGGGTTGCAACCTAAATATTGAGATGGTTTCAGCACACTCACAAACAATTATGCATGCTAGTAAATAACTCAAGAGGACAACACAGAGGGGCATATTCTTGATCTCAGCTCACGTTATGATCTCACAGTTCATCATTTCGAGCCCCACATCCGGCCCTGCACTGATGGTGCAGAGCCTGCTTGGGATTCCTTCTGTTTTTCTCTCTGCCCCTTCCTGACTTGTATGCGCTCTCACGCTCGCACACACTCTCTTTCTCTCTCAAAATAAATAAACTTAAAAAAAGAGAGAGGGAGAGGACAACACAGACTTTATAGAGAAGCAGTGTTGAATTTTCCTTTCCTGGAGTTTTGTAATTCACAGAGGGGAGCTTTCTTATTTGTTTCCTCTTTCACAGAACCTGAAGTAACCCAATGCTTTTAAACAAAACAACCACAAGTATAAAATTGGGTGATGAGTTTCTAATTTTACTTTATATCAATTGACATATTCAGTCATGTCTTAAGATATTTACAGTGATACAGATGCAACTCAGTACGTACTTTGATCTCTTTAAAAAAATTTTTTTATTAAAGCATAGTTGACACAATGTTACATTATTTTCAGGTGTATGACATAGTAATTGGACAACTCTTTGCCATGCTCACTGCAAGTGTAGCCACTATATGTCACCATTATAACACTATTACAGTACCATTGACTATATTCCCTGTGCTGTACCTTTCATTCCCGTGACTTCTTTAATCTCTCTTAATTTGTGAAAATCTACTTTCTCTGCATCCTGGTTAAGTATAGGTAGGGTCTTCTCAGAAAGAAACAAATGCAGGCAGGCAATCATTGTTCTCTTCCATCAGCATAGGAGGACTGTAGAATTTTATGATTTAAGAGAGCTCAAATTTATCATCATCTTGATATTTATATCCTTGACTTTTACCCAAAGACTATTTTAGAATGCCCATTGCTCTTAGAAGAGTTTGCCTTCCTAGGCTGTATTAAGGAAACTAAAGAGATTTCAACATAACCATATGATTACAGAATCTGTGCCCTTCCTGCATCCAAATAAGGAGGCCACTGTTTAAAGTTCTCACTGTAGGGGACATTGCACCAAATGCTTAGAAAAATGTCACATTTTCTTTCTCCTAACTCCTTATTCAGCATAATTTTCCTCTTCCAACGTGTTCCAGAGAATTTCTACTTTCCTGAAAATAAATGTTCAGTGGAACATCCTAGTATTTAAAATTTCTGAATTTGTTAAGACAGCCCAATTTTCTTTTTTCTCTTTTCTTTCTTTCTCTCTCCCTTTCTTTCTTTCTTTCTTTCTTTCTCTCTCTCTCTCTCTCTCTCTCTCTCCCCCCTTCCTTCCTTCCTTCCTTCCTTCCTTCCTTCCTTCCTTCCTTCCTTCCTTCCTTCCTTCCTTCCTTCCTTCCTTCCCTTCTTACTATTTTGAGTATTTACTATTACAAGTTTTGATTTCAAACTCAACTGATTTTAGAGATCAGGTTGATCCAATGAGTAAAGAGGGCAGGGGTAATAATACATAAGGGAGTGTGTGGTCTATGGGTAAGAGAAAAGAACATGGCTGCTTAAACACATTCAAATTCAATTTTTCAAACTGAAAAACTGCTAGACTATTAAAACGTATGGCTGATCAAAGGCCTGTGGTTTCTCATTTCAGGTATTACAGAGTTCTTCCCCTAGCAGTTTGTATCAAATAATTTTTTAAGTTTGACTACGTTTCAAATACATATTTGGATGAGTTAACCTACCAAATTTTTGCATAGTGGAGAACACCAAGGAGCTCATACTGCCAGATTAACTCATATTTGTATAAACCTTGAAAGAATGCTTCTGCCATTTCTGAGCACATATGTGAATTCTAGTTTACCATTGATTACAAAATTTGTGGCTCTTCACACAGGTCTCTATATTAATTGAAGTTTGTGCACAATTGCTCATTTGAAAATGAACAAACAAGTATACTTAGAACATTCTTGTGCCTTGCTCATTGAATGCTACACAAGGCAGGCACCTGGGTCATTCAGTCATTTAAGCATCCAGTTTCAGCTCAGGTCATGATCTCATGGTTCATGAGTTCAAGCCCCACATCAGGCTCTCTGCTATCAGCACAGAGCCTACTTCGGAACCTCTGCCCCCCCCCCCGTCTCTCTCTGCCCCCCCCCAATAAATAAGTAAACTTAAAAAAAATAAATGTTACACAGGACTCAGATGCATCTTCGCTATGCATGCCCTTATCAAATACTATAATTGTGACACATTTACCTTTTATTGAAAGATTTGAGGAGTTCTTACCTTACTTTAAATTTTCTAAGAAATACATGTAGCTTTTGGAATGTATTTGTGATTCAGCTTTGCAATAAAAAATTGTCTACGTCAGACTTTTAGATCTGGTTAATTGAAGAGAACCAGGAATATAAAGCAAGTTATTGAATTATTATTACTTACAATTAATTACCTAGATGAATCAAAGTTTTTCTTATAATACAATCAAAAGAAACAATTTAGATAGTACAGCCAATACAAGCTAGTTATCATTCATAACCCTTTATTTTTTTTTAATGTTTATTTATTTTTGAGAGACAGGGTGCGAGCAGGGAAGGGGCAGAGAGAGAAAGGGAGATACAGAATCCGAAGCAGGCTCCTGGCTCTGAGCTGTCAGCACAGAGCCTAGTGCGGAGTTCAAACCCATGAACCGCAAGGTCTTGACCTGAGCTGAAGTCAGACACTTAACCAACTGAGCCACCCAGGTGCCCCTCATTCAGAACCCTTTAGTGAGGAGTCTCTTAATTGCAAATAACAAACTCAACTCAACAAGACCTAATTCAAAGTAGCATGAGCAGAGTGGGAATTTGTTGGCTCAGGTAACCAATCACAGAAAGGACAAGGGGGTGCTTATTCAGAAACCACCCAATCTGAAGACATTCCTTGTCCCTCCCTTTTGCCTCCCCATTCCCATCTTCACTCTGCCAAATTTCTCATAACTGCTTTTCCTTGTGAATTGGTATAAATCTCTTCTACTGAAGACAGACTTTCTGTATTTGGTAGGAAGACTAGCCATTTAGTTATAGCCATTTGGCTATTTTTGACTCAGCTTCCATCCCAGCAATCACCTACTCTCGAGAGAGAGGGGGAGAGAGAGAGAGAGGAGAGAGAAAGAGGGAGAGCGAGAGCTCTAGGTCAAATGTCATTAGTATATGTTAGCTGCCTGTGTCAGTTATAGTTATTACTATTTGAATGAAGAGAAGGGGGGAAGAACATTCCAAGCCAACAGAATAACTTAACTGGAAACATGAAGGTGAGTGGCATTCTTTAAAAAGGCTCAGTCTGGTTGGGATGTAGAGTACAATGCAGATAACAATGATTAGAGATGGTGCTAATGAGAGGTAGTTTGGGACTAGATGGTAAAGGAACGTAGATACCAGCCAAAGAATTTTGACTTTTCAAAATATACAGTGGGAACCATTGAAAAAAAATTGTGGCATCACTTTTTTTCCTAATCTGATATCCAGGCTTTCTTTTTATTTTTTTATGGAAAATTCTCAACATACACTGTAATAAAAAAGAGTAGTATAAATACCCCCATGTATTCATTACCCAGCTTTAACAGTTATCAATATGTGGCCAATCCATTGAAGATTTTTGAAGAAGGCAAGAAAGGAGATTAACATTGTGTCACTTCCTTTGCTTTAGTTAATCTTCACAATGTGCCTGTAGAGTAGGTTGTATTCCCACTTTCCCTAATTACAAATGAGAAAGCCATCAAAATGATGAACTAAGTAACAGTGCTGGGATTCTAACCCACACCCAACTTCAGAACTCAAGTTCTTCCCCGTGTTGCATAATGCTGCCTCTAATTATGATGTAGGACATTATTCTGTTAAAAATAGCTGCTGTACTGCTGTACTGCTGTACTGGGGCTGTTGACCCTATTCAGGATGGTAGACTTCTCTGCCTCCAGCCACTCTGCCTCTACAGGGTCACCAGGATCTAAGTCTGTGTAAACGTTGAACCTAATCAGTTAAAATGACCATTTAGTCCAGTGATTCTCAAAGTATGGTCCCCAGACAAGCAGCAAGTTGTTAGAAAATGTAAATTCTCAGCTCCCCACCACCACCCCAGCCTACTGAATCAAAAATTCAGAGGCTGGGAGCTCATGATGCCTATATTGCTACTTACTGTGTTTAAATAAAAATGCTCCAGTTGTTTCCTGCAAACATGAGGTTAAAACCATCTACCAAGAGCATTTCTAAGGCAAAGCCATGTCAGAAGAATTTATATGTTTCTTTTTTAACAAGTTCATGAAAAGCATGTCTTAAGTTAGGAATTCGTATTCAGACAGTACCAGCAGTCTCCCTTGGGATGTTACATGACTACGTGGAAAGGAATTTTAAGGCATTTGCACTGCCTATATTTAAAGTGCTTGATGGTGCCATCTGGTGGAGTAAGCACTATAGAATGTGCAGCTTTATTACTCAGTGCTTTGGGGATAGGTGTGCATTTTTAAAAAATCAGTGTTATAGTAAAAGTTTAATGGAATAGCCAGACATAAGATGTACAAAGAGTTTATTTACTGTAAAACCTCCATTGAGGATATGATACCAGAACACAAGCAACAAAAGAAAAATAGCTAAATTAGACTTCATCAAAACAAGAACTTTTTGTGCATCAAAGGACGCTATTGAGAAAGTGAAAAGACAGCCCACAAAATAAGAGAATATATTTGGAAGTCATACATCTAATAAAATACATGTATCTGATTATATGAATAACTCTTACAACCCCACAACAAAAAGACAAAACAACCCAATTTAAAAACGAGCGAAGGACTTGAGTAGACATTTTTCCAAGGACAGCATACAAATGGCCAGTAAGCCCATGAAAAGATACCCAACATTATTAGTCATTAGAGAAATGCAAGTCAAAACCACAAGGAGGTACCGCTTGCATGGCTTGAATAATTTAAAAAAAAACAAACAGAAAACAACAAGCATTGATGAGGATGTAGAGAAATTGGAACCTTTATACATGGTTAATGGGGATGTAAAATGGTGCAGCCACTGTGGAAAAGTTTGGCAGTTCCTCAAATAGTTAGACAGAGAATTACCATAGGACTCAGCAGTTCCACTGGTAGGCATATACCCAGAGAATTGGAAACAGATGTTCAAATAAAAACTTATACATAAATGTTCATAGCAGCATTATCCATAATAGCCAAAAAATGGAAACAACCCAAATGCCCATCAACCAATGAATGGATACTAAATGTGGTATATCCATATAAAAGAATATTATTCAGTCATAAAAAGAAATGAAATATTAATACATTGATGAACCTTGAAAACATTATGCCTGGTGATAAAGGCAGGCACAAAATGACACGTGTTATATGGTTCCATTTATATGAAATGTCTAGGCAAACCCTTAGAGGTAGAAAGATTAATGGTTGTCAGAGGTGGGGGCGGCGAGGGAGAAATGGGAGTCACCACCTGATGGATATGGGATTTCTTTTGGGGACAGTGCAGATATGCTGGCCGTAGATAGTACTGATGGTTACACAACATTATGAATGTACTAAAAGCCACTGAATTGTATACTTTAAAATAGCTAAAGTGATGAATTTTATGTTGTGAAAATTTTACCTCAATTTTTAAGACAATTTCCATTGATTGGCAGGACTCCAGAACCTTTTTTTGATTATTGCTATTATTATAGATATATTTTCCCCATAGTTGTTGCTAATATGTATGCTATTTGTTTTACTTTTTTTTTAACCTAAAATTATTTCGTACCTACTTTTGCAACAGTATAGTTACCATAGTTTTTGTTGGTGCCTATATTTCAGTCATTATATATATCATAGCCTAATTATTTTTCAAATGTTTCGTGGTTTTCTTTTTTTTTTTTCTTTCAATTTCAGTGAATCCTACTCTAAATGCTTAAACAAAGAAGAATGTTTAAAATTCTTTATAGACATTTCATTGGTGTTTCTTCAAAAGTGTATTTCTAAATCACTTTTTTCTAACCATTGCTATTGTGTTTTTTTCTCTGACTGCTCTGTAGTAAGAGTATACTAATTTATAATCCTACCAACAGTGGATGAGGAAAAATGGAGGAGATGATTTGACATGATTGCATGTCTACTCTGTTTCAGGCACTGTGCCTGGATCCTTTCACATCCACAGTTCCATTTAACTCCCACACCTACTCTGTTATAAAATGACTACAGTGGTTGATGGCAGTTAATAAACAGATGAACAAAGATTAGAACCCAATAACTTTGTCTCCAAGTGTATCCTGTTTCTACAGCTTTACCAATATTGGATTTTATCTTTTTTAGTTCCTATTTATTAGAAAGATTCAGCATTTTCCCAAGTGATTGTTTACTGGTTATAAGTACGTTTATGTAACAATCTTTATCTTTTGTCCATTTATTATTAATAGATTTTAAACTGAATTTACCTCGTGAACAGTAGGTGTTCTGTATCAAAGCTTTGTCATAATTTTTTTTGCTTTTGTTTATTACTCTTTTACAGGCTCTTGATGGAAATGTGTATGATCACCTGAAGGATTATTTAATAGCCTTCAGCCGGACTGAGCTAGAGACATGCCAAGCTGTGCAGAACACATTCCAGTTTTTATTAGAAACCTCCAGCAAGGTAAGTTACCTTTAGTGAAATATGTGATGTTATTCATTTTAGAATCTAAAATGTATTTTCATACAAACAAAATGAAGTCACCGGTACTTTAGAAGAATGCTTTAAAGGACAAATCTCCTGGAAACACTTTTCCTTCTAACAAAGTTGCATGGTGTTCTTGATGAGTTGGCACAAAGGGGAAAAGGGGAGGTAATGGTACAAGCTAGTGCAGGATATCACTCTGCTGCCATATTGCTTTTGAGATGAAATGATTTGAAGAGTTTTACCTTCGGGGTGCCTGACTGACTCAGTCAGAAGAGCATGTGACTCTTGATCTCAGAGTTGCAAGTTCAAGTCCCACATTAGGTGTAGAGATTACTTAAAAATAAAATCTTTAGGGGCGCCTGGATGGCTCAGTCAGTTGAACCTCTGACTTTGGCTCAGGTCATGATCTCATGGTTTGTGAGTTTGAACCCCACATCGGGCTCTGTGCTGACAGCTCAGAGCCTGGAACCTGCTTCAGATTCTGTCTTTGCCTCTCTCTCTCTGCCTCTCCCCTGCTCATGCGCTGTCTCGCAAATATAAACATTAAAAATTTGTTTAAATAAATAAAATCTTTAAAAGAAAAAAGGGAATTTTACCTTCCACTCAAATAAATTTTGAATGCACTCAACTCATTCATATGGAAGGACAGCAAGGTCATGTGTAAGTGTAAAAAATAATAAAAAGACACAAAAGGGAAGGTAGCATTTTATCACTGATCAAAAAATGAAGGCTTTATCTTGTTTTTTAAAAATTAACCTTACCTCCTACATGCTGTCATTCATTGATGGTAAATCTTTGTTCAAAAGTGTTAGGATCCAGCAACTTTGCTGGCATGTTCACACTGTGTGCAGAGAAAATAAACAAAATTGCTTTTCTTCAGGATCCTGACAAATTAAAATTTTTTTGCAGCATACAAACTGTCCTTTTGAAGATAAATTGTTCTTATGATTAGTAATTTTTTTATTCTGATACATTAAATGCATAGTAAATGTTTCCCAGCTGAATGCATGCATTTGTAAAACTATATTCATTTTGTAACAGCTATTTTTAAAGATTTCGTTCAATCCTCTTTTTTGGCAGGAGAAGCGGGAACTGACTTAATACCTTAAGAAATTGTTTGGAAAGGAATCAGGGTTTCTTAAGAAAAGAAGCATAGACTCTTCTTCCTGAGCACCTCCTTATATATTTATTCTTGTTTTCAGTGTACCATGACTCTATTTCTATTTTTAGAAAAACATTTAAAATATTAATTTGGGGGGCACACAGCTAGGTCAGTCAGTGGAGTATGATCTTGGGATCATGAGTTCTAGCCCCATGTAGGGCCTAGAGTTTACTTCAAAAAGTAGATAGGTAGATAGGTAGGTAGGTAGGTAGGTAGGTAGGTAGATAGATGGATAGAATATTAAGTTGATACAGAAATATAAAAATCACTAGTCTGGTGCTTTGAAATCCTATCATGTTTCTATTTTCCTGGATTTTCCAAAATCCAATACAAGATATAGAAGGATTGATGTATAGAAAGTAGGATGGGTAGAAAGATGGGTAGTTATATGAAAGCAAATGTAGAAAAATGTTAATTGAAGAATCTAGGTAGTGGGTATATGGGTGTTTGCATATAGTTATCTTTATTTTAAGGTATACGTATTTGAAATTTTCTATAAGAGAATGTTGGGGGAATGAGTCTATAAAAACATCTTGGCTTTGTTCTGTTTGTGGAGCGGTTGATTTTTGAATAGTGATCAAACTGTGTATATTTATTGGCCCATTCAGGCTTCCTGTTCCTTTTTTTAATACATTTTGGTAACTTATACTTTCCTAGACAATAGTCCATTTTATTTATCAAATTTGATGGTATATGTGTATAAACTTGGGTACTCTATTGTCGTCTTCCTTTCCATTTCTAATATTGTATGTGCTGTGCTTTCTTTCATTTTGATCAAACTTACCAGTCTGTCTTCTTAATCTCCAAGATCCAGCTTTTACTCTACTTCTTCATGTTGTTGCTATCTCCTTAATACCTGCCTTTATATTTATTATTTCTTTCTACTTTATTACAGTTTATGTGCTTATTCTTTTTCAGGCTTCTTTTTCTATTAGATCCTTTGTTTTAGTCTTTCTTGCAAGTAAATCCACTTAAGGCTAAAAATTTCTTTTTCTACTTTAACTGCATTTTATATGTAGGGGCTTTTTGTTGTTTCTACATTCTCCCCCTTGTTAACCCATGAACTGTTTAGAGATGAGTTTTTCCAGTTTTCATTCAGTGGGAGTATTGTAGTGGGGTAACATTTTTCATTTCTAATTTTATTAGAAATTATATTTTATTACATTTATTTTTATCAGAGAGATTGTCCTCTGACAGAATTGTTTAAAATATCTTTTTCTGAAAATAAGTTATGTTGGATACACTACTTTTAGTTTATAAAACAGGTAAATTTAGTCTTAAAGAATAACTAATATTTTACACAACACTTAATTTTCTAGGAGTTTTAAGCACATCCTCTGAGGCTGATATTATCATGCGCGTTATATAGAAGAAAACAGACTCAGGAAGTTTATATGGCTGCCCGAGGTTACATACTCACACATCGCATTTTCCATGCTCTACTACTATACTGTATTATCTCTTTAGCTTGTATTATTTCCATAGAAAATGAATTAAAAATATATAAACTGGTTTGGACATAAAGAGATAAGCTTTCATTTTTCTCTGCATTCACTCATATGAATATCTTGCTCCCCAGGGATGAGGATAAATGATATCCTCTTCTGTTTATATTGAAAGTAAGAATGATATAACTAGGAGTTGAGCCCTTTGTTCCAAAAACTAGAAGAGCTCATACCTTTAAGTTTTATGCCATGTGCTTTTCTGTTACAAAGAGCTTGTTATGCTATTCTTGTTACACTGCTGAACCCAGCACAGTGATCTGATAACCCAGAGAGAAGTTTGAAAATCTTCAGGTTTTTATTCTACACCATTATTACTTTGTGTTTTTAGGGAGGAGTTTATTCTCCCGCCCCCATCTAAATTGTAACTGTACATATTCTCAAAGATACTGGGGGGGGGGGGGTAATCCATACTGACACACTGTAGCTATTATCGTGTTCTCAGTATCTTTCATCCTCTGAAGAGAAACACCTGGCCCTAGGAGCTTTTGTTTAAGTTTAATTATTTATGAAGCTTGCTCCTTAATATTTTATGAAATGCTTTGTATATGTAACTGAAGCAGATGTTGTCATAAATATTTTGTCTAGGATAGTAACTCCAAAGGTAGTTCTGGCTTTTATAGTTTGTTCACGTGTGCTTGCTTTCTGTCTGCGTAAGGAGACTCCTACCAATTAGTAACATAGCTTTTTAACAGTTCAGAAAAGAAGTGTTATTCTGTATTTTTTTGGAAATTGACTTGTCCGTTATTGCCACTCTTAATACCTTGAAGACTAATCAAAAAGTAAACTTAATAAAATAAAGGGAAAAAAACTATTATCATCTCAAAAGAAACAGGGAAAAGAAAAGACACAGGAAAAACATTTGACAAAATTAAACACTCTTTTATGATAAAAACACAAATTAGAAATAGAAGGGAACTTCCTTAACAGATAAAAGGCATTTATGAAAAACCTACAGTTAACATCGTGCTAAATGGTGAAAATCTGAAAGGTTTCCTTCTAGAGATCAGGAACAAGACAAAGATGCCCATTTTCCCTACTGTACTGGAAGTCCTAGTCAGATCAATTAGTCAAGGAAAAAAGAAGTAGAAGGCATCCATATTGAAAGGGAAGAATGAAATTATCTGTTTTTGCAAATGACATAATTATATATAGAAAATACTATAGAGACCATGAAAAAAGTACTAGAGCTAATAAGTCAATTCAGTGAAATTACAGGTACGAGATCAAAACACAAAAATCAACTATGTTTCTGTACTCACTCCATCAATGAATACACCAAAAGAAAATTAAGACAATTCCAGCTATAATATCTAAAGAATAAAATACCAAGAATAAATTTAAATAAAGGATTCAAAGACTTGTACATTGAGAAACTATAAAACATTGCTGAAAATAATTGAAGAGGACCTAAATAAATGGAAATCATATTTATGGATTGAAAGAGTTCATATTCCCCAAAGCAATCTATAGATTCAATCAATCCCTATCGAAATTCCAATGACCTTTTTTTGCAGAAATGGGAAAGCCTGTCCTCAAATTCATATGGAACTTCCAAGGGGCCCTGAATACCCAAAAACAACATTGAAAAGAAAAAACAAAGCTGAAGGACTCACACTTCCCAATTTCAAAAGTTAATTCAAGATTAATCGAAATAGTGTGGTACTAGCATAAGGACAGACATATATAGACCAATGAAATAGAATTGAGAATCCAGAAATAAGCCCAAACATCTATGGCCAATTGATTTTCAACAAGGTTGCCAAGGCCATTTAGTAAAGAAAGACTACTTTTTTCAACAAAAGACTTGTGCTGAGACAAGATAACCACATGCAAGAGAATGAAGTTGAACCCCTGCCTCACTCCATATACAAAAATTAACTCAAAATGGATCAGTGACCTAAAACTATAGAAGAAAACGTAGAGGTAAATCTTTATGACCTTGGGTTTGGCACCGTGTTCTTAGCTTTGCCATTAAAGCAGAAGCAACCAAAGAAAAAACAGATAATTTGACTTACTCAAATTAAAAGCTTTTGTGCGTTAAAGAACATTCTCAAGAATATAGAAAAGACAGGGGTGCCTGGGTACCTTAGTCAGTTAAGTGTCCAACTTCAGCAGAGGTCATGATCTCATGGTTCGTGGATTCAAGCCCCACATCAGGCTCTGGGTTGACAGCTCAGAGCCTGGATCCTGCTTCAGATTCTGTGTGTCCCTCCCTCTTTCTCTGACCTTCCCTTGCTTGTGTTCTTCCTCTCTCTCAAAAATAAATAAACATTAAAAAAAAAAAAGATTTAAAAAAGGAGAATATAGAAAAGATAGCCCATTAGGATGGGAGAAATTATTTTTTATGACAATTTATTGTCAAATTGGCTTAGATACAACACCCAGTTCTCATCCCAGCAAGTGCCCTCCTCAATGCCCATCACCCATTTTCTTCTCTCCCCCACCCCCCATCAAATCTCAGTTCTCTGTATTTAAGAGTCTCCTATGTTTTGTCCCCCTCCCTGTTTTTATATTAGTTTTGCTTCCCTTCCCTTATGTTCATCTGTTTTGTATCTTAAAGCCCTCATATGAGTGAAGTCATATGATGTTTGTTTTTCTCTGACTAATTTCACTTAGTATAATACCCTCTAGCTCCATCCACATAGTTGCAAACGGCAAGATTTCATTTTTTTTGATTGCCGGCTAATACTCCATTGTATATGTATACCACATCTTCTTTCTCTGTTCGTCCATCGATGGACATTTGTGTTCTTTCCATACTTTGGCTATTGTTGATAGTGCTGTTATCAACATTGGGGTGCATGTTCCCCTTCAAAACAGCACACCTGTATCCCTTGGATAAATACCTAGTAGTGCAATTGCTGGGTCATAGGGTAGTTCTATTTTTAATTTTTTGAGGAACCTCCATACTGTTTTCCAGAGTGGCTGCACCAGTTTGCATTCCCACCAGCAGTGCAAAAGAGATCCTCTTTCTCCTCATCCTTGCTAACATCTGTTGTTGCCTGAGTTGTTAATGTTAGCCATTCTGACAGGTGTGAGGTGGTATTTCATTGTGGTTTTGGTTTGTATTTCCCTGATGATGAGTGATGTTGAGTATTTTTTCATGTGTTGGTTGGTCATCCGGACGTCTTTTTTGGAGAAGTGTCTATTCATGTCTTTTGCCCATTTCTTCACTGGATTATTTGTTTTTTGAGTGTTGAGTTTGAGAAGTTCTTTATAGATTTTGGATACTAACCCTTTATCTGATATGTCATTTGCAAATATCTTTTCCCATTCTATCAGTTGCCTTTTAGTTTGCTGATTGTTTCCTTCACTGTGCAGAAGCTTTTTATTTTGATGAGGTCCCAATAATTCATTTTTGCTTTTGTTTCCCTTGCCTCTGGAGATGTATTGAGTAAGAAGTTGCTGCGGCCAAGGTCAAAGAGGTTTTTGCCTGCTTTCTCCCCAAGGATTTTGATGGCTTCCTGTCTTACATTTAGGTCCTTCATCCATTTTGAGTTTCTTTTTGTGTATGGTGTAAGAAAGTGGTCCAGGTTCATTTTTATGCATGTTGCTGTCCAGTTTTTCCAGCACCACTTGCTGAAGACACTGTCTTTATTCCATTGGATATTCTTTCCTGCTTTGTCAAAGATTAGTTGGCCATATGTTTGTGGGTCCATTTTTGGGTTCTCTACTTTGTTCCATTGATCTGAGTGTCTGTTTTTGTGCCAGTACCACACTGTCTTGATGATTACAGCTTTGTAAAACAGCTTGAAGTCCGGGATCTTGATGCCTCCATCTTTGGTATTCTTTCTCAAGATTTCTGTGGCTATTCGGAGTCTTTTCTCATTCCATACAAATGTTTGGATTGTTTGTTCTAGCTCTGTGAAGAATGCTGGTATTATTTTATTAGGGATTGTATTGAACATGTAGATTGCTTTGAGTAGTATGGACATTTTAACAATATTTGTTCTTCCTATCCAGGAACATGGAATATTTTTTCCATTTTTTGGTGTATTCTTCAATTTCTTTCATAAGCTTCCTATAGTTATCAGTGTGTAGATTTTTCACCTCTTAGATTTATTCCTATGTATTTTATGGGTTTTGGTGCAGTTGTAAATGGGATCAGTTCCTTGATTTCTCTTTCTGTTGCTTGATTATTGGTGTATAGGAATGCACCCGATTTCTGTGCATTGATTTTATATCCTGCGACTTTGCTGAATTCATGGATCAGTTCTAGCAGTTTTTTGGTGGAATCTTTTGAGTTTTCCATATAGAGTATCATGTCATCTGCAAAGAGTGCAAGTTTGACCTCCTCCTGGCTGATTTGGATGCCTTTTATTTCTTTGTGTTGTCTGATTGCTGAGGCTATGATTTCCAATACTGTGTTGAGTAACAGTGACAAGAGTGGACATCCCTGGCTTGTTCCTGACCTTAGGGGGAAAGCTCTCAGTTTTTCCCCATTGAAGATGATATTAGCATTGGGTCTTTCATATATGGCTTTTATGATCTCAAGGTATGTTCCTTCTATCTCTACTTTCTTGAGGGTTTTTATCAAGAAAGGATGCTGTATTTTGTCAGATGCTTTCTCTGCATCTATTGAGAGGATCATGTGGTTTTTGTCCTTTCTTTTATTGATGTGATGAATCATGTTGATTGTTTTGCAAATTTTGAACCAGCCCTGCATCCCAGGTGTAAATCCCACTTGGTCATGGTGAATAATTTTTTTAATGTATTGTTGGATCCAGTTGGCTAGTATCTTGTTGAGGATTTTTGCCTCCATGTTCATCAGAAAAATTGGTCTATAGTTCTCCTTTTTAGTGGAGTCTTTATCTGGTTTTGGAATCAAAGTAACACTGGCTTCATAGAAAGAGTTTGGAAGTTTTCCTTCCATTTCTATTTTTTGGAACAGCTTCAAGAGAATAGTTGTTAACTCTTCTTTAAATGTTTGGTAGAATTCTATTGGAAAGCCATCTATCTGGTCCTGGACTCTTGTTTTTTGGGAGATTTTTAATTAATAATTCTATTTCTTTACTGGTTAAGGGTCTGTTCAAATTTTCTATTTCTTCCTGTTTCAGTTTTGGTAGTGTATATGTTTCTAGGAATTTGTCCATTTCTTCCAGATTGCCCATATTATTGGCACATAATTGCTTATAATATTCCCTTATTATTGTTTATATTTCTGCTATGTTGGTTGTGATCTCCCCTCTTTCATTATTGATTTTATTTATTTGGGTCCTTTCCTGTTTCTATTTGATCAAACTGGCTAGGGGCTTATCAATTTTGTTAATTCTTTCAAAGAACCAGCTTCTGGCTTCATTGATCTGTTCTACTGTTTTTTTAGTTTCGATAGCACTGATTTCTGCTCTAGTCTTTATTATTTCCTGTCTTCTGCTGGTTTTGGGTTTTATTTGCTGTTCTTTTTCCATATCTGTAAGGTGTAAGGTTAGGTTGTATATATGAGATCTTCCTTCTTTAGGAAGGCCTGGATTGCTATATACTTTCCTCTTATAACCACCTTTGCTGTCTCCTGGAGGTTTTGAGCTGTGGTGTTATTATTTTCATTGGCTTCCATGTCCTTTTTAATCTCCTCTTTAACTTCTTGGTTAGCCCATTCATTCTATAGTATGATGGTCTTTAGTCTCCAAGTATTTGTTATCTTTGCACATTTTTTCTTGTGGTTGATTTCAAGTTTCATAGCATTGTGGTCTGAAAATATGCACAGTATGATCTTGATCTTTTTGTACCCCAGTATGTGATCTATTCTGGAAAACGTTCCATGTGCACTGGAGAAGAATGTGTATTCTACTGCTTTAGGATAAAATGTTCTGAATATATCTGTTAAGTCTGTCTGGTCCAGTGTGTCATTCAGAACCATTGTTTCCTTGTTCATTGTCTATTTAGATGATCTATCTATTGCTGTAAGTGGGGTGTTGAAGTCCCCTATTATTATGGTATTCTTATCAATGAGTTTCTTTATATTGTGATTAATTGATTTATATATTTGGGTACCTCCAAATTTGGAGCCTAAATGCTTACAATTCTTAGATCTTCTTGGTGGATAGACCCCTTCCTTAATTATGATATAATGCCCTTCTTCATCTCTTGTTACAGTCTTTATTTTAAAGTCTGGATTGTCTGATATAAGTATGGCTACCCTGGCTTTCTTTTGTTGACCATTAGCATGATAGATGGTTCTCCATTCCCTTACTTTCAATCTGAAGGTGTCCTTAGGTCTAAAGTGGGTCTCTTGTAAACAGCATATAGATAGATCTTGTTTTCCTATCCATTCTGTTATCCTGTGTCTTTTGATTGGGACATTTAGTCCATTGACATTTAGAGTGAGTACTGAAAGATAAGAATTTATGAGCATGTTTTTTTTTTTTTAAGTTTATTTATTTAGAGAGACAGAGACAGCACAAGAGGGGGAGAGGCAGAGAAAGAGAGAGAAAGAGAGCGAATCCTAAGCAGGCTCCACACTGTCAGCTCAGAGCCTGATGAAGGGCTCAAACTCACAAACTGAGAGATCATAAGCTGAGCCAAAATCAGGAGTCAGATGCATAACCAACTGAGCCACCCAGGCACCCCTGGATGGGTATGTTTTTTAAAAGAGTCCTTGTATTTTAGATATCATATTGAAATATTATGGATTAAGGCATATGTCTGAGACTTGCTTCAGTATAGTTGGGGGTGGAAGAGATAGTTGGATCTATTAATGAAACAAGATTGGGCAGGAGGGGCCATTTTTGGAAGTTGGATGATGGTTATGTGGGGATACATTATACCGTTGTCTCTAGTTTTATATATGTTATAATAAAGTTAAAAATATAAAAAAGGTTGTAACTAGAAGGATGATCCTCTTAACTTTTTTTGCATGATGATTAGTGAGGCTCTTAGGGCTGTGTCAAGAGCTTTCACAGCTTAAAACTGGAATCCAGGAAAAGAAAAAAAACACATTTCCCTTTGAGAAGATGTTTATTCAGCCAGCCTTGCCTGACAAAATTTTCCCAAACTCTGTTCACCCCATCTCACCCCGTCAGTCTGGATTAAATACCATCCTCTTTTGTGTTCTCTAAGTACCCTCTACATACTTCCACGGTGTACTTAACTGTGTATTGTCTGGGTCTCCCACTTTCCAGATTATAAATTCCTTGAAGATATTAACCTTGTGTATTCATCTTTATTCATCTATATTCTCCCCTCATCACTGCATTAAACATTGGGTTTGGTAAGCTCTCTCAATAAATTGCTGAATGAGCGATAGGGAACTGGATTTGTGCTGGTAAATAAAATGTAAAATATAACCCCCTACTTTCTCCATATTCTCAATAAACCCTTTTCTGAGGACTACTAAGGTATAGCTACAGAGCTTCTTTAAATTTTTCATATTCTGCCCATCCTCTGGCAGAAGTGCTAATGAAAGATAAGTAAAGGGTAAGTAAGCACTGTAGCAAAATGGAAAATAGGTTTCTGCACAATCAAATGTTGCTGATTTCCATTCATTCCCAGGGTATATAATGCAATGAAGTCTTTTCAGATGGCTTTCTGTACTGTTTTGCTGCATTCTGTGTATCAGAATTCCCCTTCTATATGAATTCCTTTTAGTCTGTCTTCTTGGTCTGCAATAAGATGGTAGTTAGAATGTCACCTCCTAGGGGCACCTGGCTGACTCAGTCAGTGGAGCATATAACTTTTGATTTGGGAGTTGTAAGTTCAAGCCCCGTCTTGGGTGTATAGAGATTACTTAAAGATTTTTTAAAATCTTAAAAATAATAATAATAACCACCTAGAAAAGGTGGCAAGAAATACTATAAAAATAATATTTGGTAGGGTTTCTGGCTGGCTCAGTCAGTAGAGCATGCAACTCTTGATCTCAGGGTCGTGAATTCAAGCCCCAATTTGGGCATGGAGTCTGCTCAAAAAAAATTTTTTTGAATGCGATTTTGTGCTATGTAGAGTGTTATCTAGCAGTTTCCTAGTGGGCGACAATCTCCATATAGCAGACTTTAAGAAGTCTACAAAATTTTATAACTGGGAGAGACCTAAGAGACTAATGTCGTTTCCTATTTTCATTCCGCTGCCCCCATTAAAAAGAACAGCTTTTTGTATAATCACTATCTTTTTGCTGTCTTAAAATATTGCATATTATTTAGTCCCAAAATCTGGGCTAGTTTCTAAACTAGTACTTTCCATATTTAGACTATTGAGAAAATAGGACATACAAGTAACAGCTCTTATCTAAAATGAAAAAAAAATGGATAATTATCATTTTCTTTTGGTCACATAGTGTTGGATGATTTCTCATTTTTGGAAAGCAACAAAATAAGTCTTAAACTTTAAAATACAATTACTGGATATCTTAACCTTATTAAAGACTTAAAGATACTTTATTTTCTCTTTAGGTCGTACGGGACTATAATCTTCAGCTGTTTTTACAAGAGAATGCTGTATTTCACAAACCCCAGCCCTTCCAGTTCCAACCCTGCGACAGTGATACTGTAAGGGAATTCCAGATTTTCATTCCATTTGTTTAAGCAATGTTTGTGTTCAAATGACTGTTATCCTCAGACTAGACAGAAAAAGCTGAGTGTGTGTCTCCTTAATTTTATAACAAAACTGTGAGTATGCAGAGAAACTGACATTTCTTCTTTCTAAAATGTGACTAAAACCCAGTATCTTTATGCAAGCAACTTAAACAAGGTTAAATTATAAGACACGGTACTGGAAACCTGCAAACTGAACTGAGGGAAGAAGAAAAAGTACTCAATAAAATTTTTTTTTCAATTTAAATATAAATCATACTTTCTATCCATGAAATTCTTCACATGTGCATAGTTCCAAAGAAACCAGTGGTTAAATTTTAACCAGAATAGAATCAATAAACAGAGGAGTGAATATGTGCCTGCAAATATTTTGTTTGGCTTTTAAAAAAATTACAGGCCCTTTATAATTCCTTTCAGATTTCTTAGAATGTCAGAGCATTAACATAAATGCCAAATTGGCAATTTTGAAAAAGCAGACATTAAACATACATTTTATCCTTGAGCTAATGAAAAATGTTTGCCATTATTTAAATTAAAAAAAAATAGAACCAAAATGCTAATTTGATAACATAAAGAAAGGCAATCAACTTCTACAAGTTGAAAAAGCACATGTTGGCGTATCTAGCACATTCATTCCATGTAGGCAGGCCAAGAGGGAAGTCAAATTTTATTCATAAGGTCTCTTAGTAAACCTAGAATCAGAACCAGGGGAATTTATGATCTCAGAATTTCATGCTATCAGTTTAATAGAAATCTTTGCTGGAGATATCTTCATTACTTTTCTTACATTTTAAGGAGCCCTGTTAGTGGCTATGTAAAGAAATATAGGAAACCAGCATTTTTCTCTAGATTGTAACTCTTGCCCTTTATATTAGTGCCCTTTTTATCAATCTGCTTTTGCTTAATCACCCAGTGACATTGTCCTATAATTTGACTTCTTTAGCTGAAAGGAATAAAGCTGGGCAATAGAAGATATGGGGTATGGACAGGTTCACCAAGCTTGACTTAAAACTGTGACTAATACTAAATTATTTTATCTTTGCCCATTTTCCTCAAAAACTCAGAATAACTGTAGACTCTTGTCTTACTTGTCCAAGGCTCAACTACAATCTGAAATCCTCCTTTGTTTCTAGACACTGTGCTAAATGTTCTTAGCTGTGTGTCCCTGTTAACCTGAAGATTCTAACTATGCTGTTTTCTGTCCTTGTGCAATCTTTACTGGGCAGAGTTTAAAAGCTGCCCAGCTGGTGGATATTGAGCTCTCCCCTGTCAGTGCTCTGAGAATGACCATAGCTGAGGTATATGGGGGGTGTGGGTCAAGGGTGGGGGAGATGGGATGTGTGGGTTTGCATGTTAATGAAGGGTGGGACTGGTATTGGGATTAAGAGTGTGTGTGTGTGTGTGTGTGTGTGTGTGTGTGTGTGTGTGTGTGTGTGTAAGAGGCCACTGAATGCATAAACTGGGGCTTTCCATTTTCCTTAATATAAACTAAGGTTTTCCTTTCCTATTTATAGTGAGAAGATTGAACTTCTCATTTTTCATCTTGTCTGAAGCACCTTAGTTTTCCTCAACAGATGTGCTGGAAAGGATTGTAGAGCTAATCTTGCCTTTATCAAGGAGAAAACTGAAGCCTTTTTTAATATGACCCAGTTCAAATTGCAGTATTTTTCCTGCAAAAGTCCAAACTGTCCAAATGAAAACAGTCACATATTACTGTCAAAGTTAATTAAGACATGAAATGATTGTTACCCCCCATCCCGCCTTTTTTTTTTTTTTTTGGTTTATCTTTTACTTGCTGTTGAATCGAAATTTCTTGTCATTTTATTTTAATATATGATTTTTTTTTATTTTGTTAACATTTATTTATTTTTGAGACAGAGAGAGAGAGAGAGCATGAAGCAGGGAGGGTCAGAGAGAGAGGGAGACACAGAATCTGAGACAGGCTCCAGGCTCCGAGCTGTCAGCACAGAGCCCAACGTGGGGCTCAAACTCACAGACTGCGAGATCATGACCTGAGCTGAAGTCGGACGCTTAACCGACTGAGCCACCCAGGCGCCCCAATATATGATTATTTTGACTTATGCCTTAAAATGATATACCAAAAAAAAAGAAAAAACTGAGCAAAATGGTTTTATAAAGCCACAATGGTTATGAGTAACAATGATGAGTGGCAAGTTTTGTTTCATGTGACATATTGCTATCTCATGGTTAACACTGAAAGAATTCCTTGTCTTTATTTCCATATAGAGTTACTGATTTCCAAAGTGTCCTGTCTTTATATCCTCAAATAACATTTTTCAGATGATACCAGTAAGTCAAAAATCCTTTCTAGAAAGAGTAATTTTCACCTTTTTTTGCTGAAAGTTTTTAATGCAAGATTATTCCAAGAAGGATATGAGATGTACCCTAAAATTTCCCTTCCTCCTTCCCCAAAATAGGATGTTCTATGAGGGAGAATTGACAAGTACATATATTAAGACCTCAATTTTGGAGAGTCATTCAGCTGTCAAATGGGTCATGCTTGTTTTAGAGATTCATACAGGTGTCGTACAATGAGAAATCATGGGCTTTGGAGTCAAATCCTAGCTATGCCGTTTGCTAGCTGTGCTTACTTTATTTATGTGTTTATATATATTTCACCTCTCTGATTCAGCTTTGTCAGATATAAAATGTTAAAAACTTTACTTGGTTTGAAAATTAAATGAGCTTCTTTAAGCATTTGACTCTATATGCCTAGCATATAGGTGGTACAGAATAAATGTTGACTGTCTTTCCCCCCCCATCTTTCTACAAGACAATCATATTTCACTTTTTTAGGTTTTGCCCCTAATTGCTATAGGAAATACCAAAATATCAAATATGGAAGACAGTATAAAGATAATGAAATCTTATAACACTTTTGTAATCCTGGCCCCTCTGCTCTTAAGTCCCGTATTGATTGTCCCTTGGGACTTCTCTGCTCTCCCTTTGTATTCCACAATGTAGATCTCATCAACCTCTCTGTTAACAGTTTATGAACTTAAAAGGCAATCTGTGTGGAATAAACAACAGCCAGTAGCAAACAATTAGTGTCCATTCTTACTCTTATCATGAGAACATAACTGGTACTTTTCAGTACGTCTGCCCTACATACATCTCAATGTCCCTTCCATTACCAGAACTAGTGATGTGTGCCTTTAAGGACATTTCCTCACATCCTATGAAAAGGACCTCCTATCCTATTTCAGCCTGGGATGGGATGGTATAATACAGGAAACACACATGTCTACATATAAAGACAGAAAAAACCTAAGGAAACTTTTCTCCCAAATTTTCTGGTGAGGATGAGAATACCCTTTCCTGAACTGCAAATAATAAGATCTTCACAGATATCACAAACTGACATTTTCATCACAGTGTCACAAATATAAAAAAAAAAAAAGCTGACAAATTCCTGATACATGATCTTTTCCTGTTATTTTAGCCACTACTTGTGATATTTAATTCTACTGTCTAAAAATTAAAAGTTATAGTAAGGGGCACCTGGGTGGCTCAGTCAGCTGAGTATCCGACTTTGACTCAAGTCAGGATCTCATTGTTTGTGAGTTCAAGCCCTGTATTGGGCTTGCTGCTTTCAACCTATCAGCTCAGAGCCTGCTTCAGATCCTCTGTCCCCCTCCCACTCATCCCCACTTGTACCCTCTCAAAAATAAATAAAAAATAAGTAAATAAAAGTTATAGTAAGTAAAACAGCCATTTGCTGTAATTTAGGACTTTTGCACATTAAATTTTCACTTAAGTGTGGCATTTTATGCATCTGTTAAAAATATGTGCAATATATATAAATCAAACCAACATGCTGTATAGCTTAAACTTATACAGTGATGTATGTCAATTATTTCTCAATAAACCAAGAAAAAATAAATATTTACCAAAAATTATCCTTGTCTATACAAGATTATATGGGATCAATATACCCTACAGGTAAATTACCTGAAAAATTCTCATTGTTAATGAGTGGCTTTATCTGCTATTGGAAATCTTACATTGCATATGCAGTGCTATAGCATTGACACCTGAACATGATAGCACTGTGATAGAGAATTTGTGGAAAATCCTACTCGTGGGTAAATAGGTACCATCCTCCTACCCATATACTGACCACAGTATCCAAAAATGAAAGGCTCCGATTATAGACCTGAGTGTTCCTCTCCAGAAACAGCAGTGCTGGCAGTCAGCTGTTCAGAGGAGGCTGTCCTGTGTTCTTCAAAAAGGACTTACTTGCTCTTTGTTGAAAACCTACCACCTACCACTCATTATAATGAGTCTTGGTGCTTTCTCTGGTTTGGTGCTTTCTCTAACCATCCACATGTATCCAGAGCTTTCCATAGATGCCTTGGTACCGACACTAAGGAGACTGGAACATTCATTTTTTTATCTGGCCTGAGATTATAGCTCTTAAAGCAAAGTCTCTGTGAGAGCTACAAAAATAAAGACATATTCTCATGTGGCTTTTCCAACCAGTCATGCCTCAAGATCTGTTTAGAATGTCAGATACAAGCATTTTTATTGTTTTTCATTTTGCTTTCATGTCATTACTGAAGGGCATGATTGTCTCTTAGAATTACTTTTGGTATTCTAACACCTCTAGTGTGCTTCCCTAAGAGACTGTACACACTCAACCCAGCTATCCAGATGAGTTCCTGCATCTCTTCTAAGCACAAGAGCTGCCATCCAAGTGTAGTCTGTTCCACTTCTTTCCAAGTTGTGCTATATATTTAGAATACGTGGCTTAGAGGGCCACAATCTCTCATCAAAAGTCTTCAGGTCAGGTATGTTTCAAAAATCAGAATTTTTCGGTGCTTTCAGCAGTACATATACAAAAATTAGGACAATACAGAGAAGTTTAGCATGGTCCCTGCTCAAGGATGACACACAAATTCATGAAGCATTCCATATTTTTTAAAAACAAAATATTTTGAATCAATCAATCAATAACATAGGTACCATTTTTAGGATTTTTAGGGGTGCCTGGCAGGCTCAGTTGGTAGAGCATATGACTATTGATATGGGGGCTGTGAGTTTGAGCCTACATTGAGTGTAAAGATTACTTAAAAATAAAATCTTTTTTTTTAATGTTTGTTTATTTTTGAGAGCGAGAGGGAGAGAGAGAGAGCGCATGTGTGAGTAGGGGAGGAACAGAGAGAGAAGGAGACACAGAATCCGAAGCAGCTCCAGGTTCTGAGCTGTCAGCACAGAGCCTGACATGGGGCCCAAACCCACAAACCATGAAATCATGATCTGAGCTGAAGTTGGATGCTTACCCGACTGAGCCACCCAGGCACCCCAAAAATAAAATCTTTTAAAAAATAAAATAAAAGTAAAATAAAATAAAAATGTTAGGTTTTAGAAGAGTTTTCTGTATATCGTATATTTTATAACACCCTAGCAAGGTATGGGGAAGAACTCCCTGATCAAGCACAGTATTTTTGCAGTAAAACATTTGAATAGGCGTACTAAGTAAAATAAATAAGAATTATAAATAACCTCTCTTCAGTTCAAGTCAGATTTTGCCCTAAATGAGCTGTGACTCCAAACTTAACTAAAAAGTAAAACCTGATTTTCCAAGTATTTTGAATTTCAAAATTATGGGATTGTGAACCTATATAAACATGAGTACTAGAAATACAATAACCTATAAAAATCCAGATGCTTTTTACTTGCAAAAGCCCTTTTCAGAAGAAGTGAAAATTAACTTCCTGAAATAACAGTATATTATTAAATTTCATAAAAAATAAAATGGATTAAATATTTAGCACAATAAATATAAACTAAAAAATACAAGTAGTACAAATCCCTTGAATGAGGGTTAATAACTAGATTGTTCCTAGCACATGACATTGGCTTATCAACCCTAACGTTATCTTTTTTTTTAATTTTTTTTTAACATTTATTTATTTTTGAAACAGAGAGAGACAGAGCATGAGCAGGGGAGGGGCAGAGAGAGAGACACACACAGAATCCGAAGCAGGTTCCAGGCTCTGAGCTGTCAGCACAGAGCCCGATGCGGGGCTCGAACTCACAGACCACGAGATCATGACCTGAGCCGAAGTGGGACGCTTAACCGACTGAGCCACCCAGGCACCCCACGTTATCTTTTTTTGAAATTGGTTTGAAATGCTTGTATTTTACTGTGTTCTTGGTTTTCATTCATCACATATGACCATCTCTTTATCTCTCTTTTGAATGGTTATATTTTGGTAACAGAGTTGAAAAATAATGACAATGTTTCTTGTGTGAAAATCAGCTTATCTGTCCCTACTCACTTGCCCTTCTGAGCATATGCTCTGATAACTTTCTGAACATTGCTGTGTCCCTACGTTAATCTTAAAGTGAACTGAAATATCTTTAAAGTTATTTAATAACTTTATAAATTTGAAAAGACTATTTTAATACTATATTATATAAAAATTGGTAACTTAACGTACAAAACTCAGTTGCATTTCTATACAATAATGAAGCAGCAGAAAGAGAAACCAAGGAATCAATCCCATTTACACTTCCACCAAAAACCATAAAATACCTAGGAATAAACCTAACTGAAGAGGTAAAAGATCTGTATGCTAAAACCTCTAGAAAGCTAATGATGAGAGAAATTGAAGAAGACACAAAGAAATGGAGAAACATTCCATGCTCATGGATTAGAAGAACAAATATTGTTAAAATGTCAATACTACCCAAAGCGATCTATACAGCCAATGCAATCCCTGTCAAAATAACACTAACATTCTTCACAGAGCTAGAACAAACAATTCAAAATTTGTATGAAACCAGAAAAGACCCCAAGTAGCCACAGTAATGTTGAAAAAGGAAGCCAGGGGCACCTGGGTGGCTCAGTTAGTTAAGCATCCAACTTTGGCTCAGGTCACGATCACACGGTTTGTGGGTTCAAGCCCTGTCTTGGGCTCTGTGCTGACAGCTCAGAGCCTGGAACCTGCTTTATATTCTGTGTCCCTCTCTCTCTGCCCCTCCCCGGCTTGCACTCTGTCTCTCTCAAAAATAAATAAACATTTTTTAAAAAACTTTTAATGATAAATAAGAAGTTGTGGTTTATATACACAATGGAATATTACGTGGCAATGAGAAGGAATGAAATATGGCCTTTTGTAGCAACGTGGATGGAATTGGAGAGTTTTATGCTAAGTGAAATAAGTCATACAGGGAAAGACAGATACCGTATGTTTTCACTCTTATGTGGATCCTGAGAAACTTAACAGAAGACCATAGGGGAGGGGAGGGAAAAAAAAAAGTTAGAGAGGGAGGGAGCCAAACCATAAGAGACTCTTAAAAACTGAGAATAAACTGAGGGTTGATGGGAGGTGGGAGGGAGGGGAAAGTGGGTGATGGGCATTGAGGAGGGCACCTGTTGGGATGAGCACTGGGTGTTGTATGGAAACCAGATTGACAATAAATTTCATATTTAAAAAAAAAATAATTCAAAAATTTTAATATTGCTAGTCTCTGAAGGCCTTCTTAAACTCATTTGAAATAGTTTGGCTTTTGTTTTTCTAAAAACAAAATGAAATCAGGGGCATCTGGGTGACTCAGTCGTTTAAGTATCCGACTCTTGGTTTTGACTCAGGTCATGATCTCACAGTTCGTAAGTCCAAGCCCCACATCAGGCTCTGTGCTGACAGTGCAGAGCCTGTTTGGGATTCTCTCTCTCCCTCTCTCTCTGCCCCTCCCCTGCTAGTGCTCTCTATCTCAAAATAAATAAATAAACTTAAAAAAAAAAAAAAAAAAGGATGTCTTACCTCTAGGTAAATACCTACCCAAAGTTTCATTCAAAGGAAATTTGTATTTTAGGAATGCCTTTTTTCAATATTACTGCCTTTGTCTATTTTATCAATATTAGCATTAACTAAATAGAACAATTATTGGGACATAAGACATATTAGGTCATAAGATAGCAAGGAATCTGAAGTCAAAAAGATCTCAATATAAGCTCTAAATTTGCCACTTAATGGCTTTAGGAAAGACACATACCATTTCTAAGCCTAGAATTCCATACCTATAAATTGAGAATCTCTATTAGGATTATTTTGAGAATTAATGAAATAATACATGTAAAGCAGTTAGCAGAGAGCTTAAAAATGCAACAAATGGTACCCTTTTAAAAAATTAACATAACTTTATGGTTTTCTAATTATAAAAAAGCATAAAATAGGAAGTTTTCACCTGAACTGTCTCTATTCAAAGGTAACCACTGATAGGATTTTGTTAGTAGCCTTCTAAACATTTCTCTGCAGGAACATACTTATGTCGATGTGGACACAGAGCTCTATGTAAATAGACTTATACAGACATGAATTAAACTTTTTTTCTCATTATGTCATGGCTATCTAATATTTGCAGTATCTACAGTTCCTGACCATCTCAGAGATTTGACATCCTGCACCTCCCATCAAATAGTTAAAACAAAATTTTTTTAAATGTTTATTTTTGAGAGAGAGAGAGAGAGACAAAGTGTAGGCAGGGAAGGGGCAGGGAGAGAGAGGGACACACAGAATCTGAAACAGGCTCCAGGCTCTGAGCTGTCAGCACAGAGCCCAGTGCAGGGCCCGAACCCACAAAATGTGAAATCATGACCTGAGCCAAAGTTGGATGTTTAATGGACTGAGCCACCAAGGTGCCCCAAATAGTTTTTATATTGCTCATCCCCAGTGCCTCCTAAGAATTATGTCCTGTCATGAATTTAAAATTACAATTATGTTTTAAGAATGTTTTTTAAATCTTTAAAAATTTATTTTGAGAGAGAGAGAGCATGAGCACCAAGCAGGGAGGGGCAAAGAGGGAGAGAGAGAAAGAATCCCAAGCAGGCTTTGCACTGCCAGCACAGTCCAGCACCAGGCTGGATTTCACAAACCATGGGATTATGTATGACCTGAGCCAAAATCAAGAGTTGGATGCTTAACTGACTGAGCCACCCAGGTGCCCCAAATATTTTTTAAAATTTTATGGAGGCCCTTCTACTCTTGGGTTAGGCTAGGCTTTCAGATGATGCTAAGAAGACATTTGGTGCTCGGAGCAGTAGCAGTAGAATAGCAAATCCCTGAGTCTCTTTTTTTTTTTTTTTTTTTAATATTTATTTATCATTGAGAGGCAGAGCATGAGAGGGGGAGACACAGAATCTGAATCAGCCTCCAGGATCCAGCTGTCAGCACAGAGCCTGACGTGGGGCTTGAACTCACCAACTGAGAGATCATGACCTGAGCCGAAGTCAGACGCTTAACTTACTGAGCCACCCAGGTGCCCCTCTCTGAGTCTCTTGCCCAGAGAAACACAGTGTTACCACTGCTTACAGATAAGGCATGAGTCAGTCTGTTATATTAAACTTAATTGCAGCAGTAGTAAGAATCTGAGATTTCATCTCATCTTTAGATGTCTTGATTTTCAGGTGAGAAAGCTAAGGCCTAGAGAGGAGGTGAAATATGCTAGTCAGGATGACACAGCCAGGTCCCTTTGGGGAATAAACATACAATGTAAATGTATTTGAAGAATAAATGTACTTCAGATTTCAATGGCTACTTTTTAAGGAACAAATAAATTTCATAAAATAAAAGTTATAAAAATCCCTTAATTTGGAGATCCAAAAAAATTTCCTTCCTCAGTTTTCTATTTTGAATGAATTTTATAGTGGGCATTTAAAGAAGAAAAAGGAATCCTTTTATTGTACAAGGGAGAGAAGGATCTCAATCTTAAGTCCACTTTGAGAACCTACATTAAAATACATGACAATAAATTAGTTCTCTTTCTTCTTCTGTTCTTCCGTATACAAAATAATCTTTCTTTTATCAGTTAGGAACTGATTCTAATGTATGTTTATGTCTGGTAATCTCTTTAAGCACCATTCCAGTAATCTGGTGGCCTCACTTTAGAATAAAGGCATTAGGTTTTATTTGTTTAGCCAAATTTAACTGAGGGTTCAAGTCCTCAAATTGCCTAAAGACAAATGGGAAGCATACATGCCAGCAGTCACAGTATAATGTGATATTTGCCTGACAGTAGCCACTCAATAAATGTCTGACAAGTGAATAGGGGCACCTGGATCACTGAGTCGGTTAATCATCCAACTCTTGATTTCATCTCAGGTCATGATCTCTCAGTTGTGAGATTAAGCCCCATGTTGGCCTCCGTGCTTTCTGAGCATGGAGAGATTTTCTCTCTCCTCCCTCTGTCCTTCTGTATGCACATGCATGCATGTTCTCTCTCAAAAAAAAATAGGTAAATAAATGTCTAACAAATGAATAAATTAATATAATGGAAATATGTTAAAAAATGAAGGACCCCCTGAGTCTCTCTGCAAAGTCAGGGAATGTTTCACAGAGAACATAGCACTTGAACTGAGATTTGAAGACTGATACAAAAAACAATAAGGAAGCTATATTATCTGGAAGGAATAGCTTAGGCTTGTTTTTAGATTTACATTTATTTCCCAGGAAAAGACCTATTTGCTTTTGTAATTTTTTTTTTTTTACTAAAACTTCTATGATTTCTAAAATCTAATGTTTCTGAAGATCTCAAGGATCACATTTACTGGACCTAACTTATCAAAAACCCAATCTGACAAATGACAAATGAAAAACTACCTACCCTATACTTGAAAATTGATAGGAAAGTCCTTTTACAGCATTTCTCTTCAGTTTATAATTTATTTGAATTATTTTTGTGCCACTATTTTTCTGAGAATTGTGATATTATTATTTATGTCTCTTTAAAAATAATCAAGTTCAACAAGTGAATTTTTTCAGAGCTAGGTTACCGTATTGTTTGGCACATAATTTTTAAGTTCTCATATTCTGCTTCAGGAAGATAACAATGCTCTTGAAATATTTGTGTTTAATAGCTTATATATGTTATTCTTGTATGTTTCAACTACATTTTTAAGAGGTAAAGGAAAAATGTTAAAAGAATGAACTAAAGATTAAATTAGCTAACATTTCAAAAAGAAGCAGTCACTAGCAGTTTCTTTGGTAGAAGCAACCACTGCTAACACCACCATCTGATCGACACTGGATCCTGATATATATCAATCTCAGATGATAGCGGTGGCAATAGAACATTTCTCTGTGCATTGTTTAACACCCTGGGACGTGTTTGCCGTGCATGAAATTCCCATTTGCCTAGACCTGAGTTGTAGGTTGCTTCCATTTGTCTTTCCATGGCTTGATTGTAAAATTCATGAAAAAAAATTAATCTGAATTTGAACTATAAACTCATATCTCCCAGTCAGTGGCATTTGTTGTCTGTCCTGACCATTGGGCACTCCTGTCTGAGTAATAGTAAACCCAAAGAGAAAGGGGGGAAAACCCATCTTTGCTTCCCCAGCTCTTAAGCACGAGAAATATTCCATTAAAAGGCACAAATTATATGTGGACAGGTAGGGCTATGGCCTTATCTGCAACTAGCACATTTAAACCCATTTACCTATTCCTAAAATGTTGCTCAGTAATGAAAATCCAATTTCTCCATCAACTGTCTCCTTTCTCATCTGATCTACTCCCTAGAAGTTCATTCACTTTGAGATCTGCCTTGATCTTTCAACATATCTTCAGTCTTATTTCTGATTCACTTATTGGGCTAACAAGAACCTAGAAATTATTTGGAATTTCTTGTTAACAGTAATGAGATTTTGTTTTAAGTAATTTTCACGTGGGTCTTTAGCATTAACAATTACCATTTATAGGATACTTAATATATATGTGTACTATAAGAGAATATTCATAATATGAACTCATTTATCTTAATAACCCTTATGAAATAGGCATTTTTACCAATATTCAGATGTAAGTAAGACTCAGATTAATAACATGCCCAAGATCATAAAGCTAACAAATAGCATAGAGAGGATTAAAACTAAGTCTGTCTGACTTAAAAACCTAAACCTGGGCTCTTGAAAATACACGTTTCTGGCATTCCATTTATACATTAGATTCCTCTGACTAATGTAGGCTGCACTTGAAGTCTGCATCCAGGGATTAACATTTTAACCCTGATTTCTGAGGATGGATTAAAATTTAAATGCCTAGATCCTTTTACAAAGCAAAATATAATAATAAAGGTGATTCCCAGATTCCTAATAGCCCAAAGAATGAATCAGAATATAAAATGTATGGGAATGCAAGCTGGTGCAACCACTCTGGAAAATAGTATGGAGGTTCCTCAGAAAATTAAAAGTAGAACTGCCCTATGACCCAGAAATTGCACTACTAGGTATTTATCCAAGGCATACAGGTGTGCTGTTTTGAAGGGACATATGCATCCCCATGTTTATAGCAGCACTATCAACAATAGCCAAAGTATGGAAAGAGCCCAAATGTCCATTGATGGATGAATTGGACAAAGATGATGTGGTGTATACACACACACACACACACACACACAATGAGTATTACTTGGCAAACAAAAAGAATGAAATCTTGCCATTTACAACTACATGGTTGGAACTGGAGGGTATTATGCTAAGCAAAATTAGAGAAAGACAAATATATGACTTCACTCATATGAGGACTTTAAGAGACAAAACAGACGAACATAAGGGAAGGGAAACAAAAATAATATAAAAAGAGGGAGGGGGACAAAACATAAGAGACTCTGAAATATGGAGGACAAACAGAAGGTTACTGGAGGGGTTGTGGGAGGGAGGATGGACTAAATGGGTAAGGGGCATTAAGGAATCTAGTCCTGAAATCATTGTTGCACTATATGCTAATTTGGATATAAATTTAAAAAAACTAAAAAAGTAAAAGAAAGAATATAAAATGTAATTGTGAAGTTGCTTAGATTTTGATTTTGATTCTTTTCCTCTATTTCAATGCATTTATCATTGTATAATCTAGCTTTAACTGAAATGTCTGCATAGAGTAAAAGTTTTTCACCCTTGCCTACAATCCTCCCAACAGAAATACTGTTTTAATCCAGTTTAACAAATTCTCCTTTACCAATTTTGAGCTTTGTAGCCTTAGAAAAATCAGTTTTCTAAAATCTATCCACTGTAAATTTTGCTTCTATTAAAATCCTCTTTGGATAATTCATATTTAAGAAATTGTTTGCTTTCCCAGTTTTACATTTTTTCATGGGTTCTTAACAATTTAGGGGAAATTGAAATAGTTTATTGGTTAATAGTTCTGATTCTGGAATCAGACTTGTATAATCAAAGTCGTAACAATTAATATCTGGTAGACACCAGAAAGTTTAGTTAACCTCTCTGAGCCTCAGTTTTCTTTTCTATCAGGTGGCTGTATGACCCATCTCATAAGGTTGTAAATATTACATGAAACACTTTTCACAATACTTTGTACAGTAGAAGTTAAACTATTACTGTTGTTAATTTAGATTTTGAAGTGTGTTCTTTGTGAAACAGAGTAATAGTATTTTAGGGCTAGAAGAAACCCTTACTGATCATTTAATATAGCACCCCTATATTTCCTATGACACTGAAGTCCAGAGGAAGGGCAAAAACTGGTTTGAGGGGTTTTGGTGAATTGGTTATGGACCTAAAACTAAAGTAAACCCAGTATTTTCATGGACAGAAAGCTTCTGTTGCTGTTACTGTATTATTTTGTTCTTTGTGCTTCTACCCATTGATTCTTTTTTTTGATGCCATTGAAACTATTGGGTTGTTTCCATTTCAACTATGCAACTATTTAATGTCATAGTAGATTGGCATGAATACTTTTTTTTTTCTTCTTTGGTTAGCTAGCTTTTCTTCACACCCAGTATTAGAGATGCAGCTTTGATATTAAGCAGTATAAGACAAAACAAAACAGAAAAACCTGTGGTCATTTATGGTTTCATTCCGTCCTCTTAGTTTTCTGCTGATGTTCTGACATGAGACATTGCTTCCCACAGTAGTGGAGCATGGCTTGGTTAGAGTGCTGATTAAGTGAAGGCCCTCTGGTCCACTTACAAACAGTAGTGAGTTCAGTACGGATAACAGTATTTGGTCTCTGTTCTCTCTTACGTTGTAGAGCCGACAATTAGAATCAGAAACTGGAACCACAGAGGAGCACAGTCTAAACAAGGAGGCTCGAAAATGGGCTACACGTGTGGCACGTGAGCACAAAAACATTGTTCACCAACAACGGGTAAGTGCAGTAGAGAGTCTTAGGCTACCTTTAGCTTAAGCCAAATGTCAAACCAATTTAATGAGTTGAGTTCTATTAATGTGAAAAATATCCTATGTTTTTTTCTGTAATTTCTCACCATTCAGCTGTATGCTCTCAGCTATCTACTTAGCTTGGAAATTCCTTAAGCCTGGGGCGCCTGGGTGCCTCAGTCAGTTAAGCATCAGATTCTTGATTTCGGTACAGGTCATGATTTCACAGTTCCTGAGATCAAGCCCCACATCAGGCTTGCACTGACAGTGCAGAGCCTGCTTGGGATTCTCACTCTCTCCCTCTCTCCCCCTTCCCTCTCTCACTTTGTGTCTCTCCCAAAATAAATAAATAGATATATATACATACATACATACATACATACATACATACATACATACATACATAAGTTATAATAAAAAAAAAATTCCTTAAGCCCTTCAAGCAGCAGCTTAGTAATTTATTTTTTTGCCATAGAATTGCCTGAGAAAGCCTAGTGATAGTGTTACCGTGTTTCAGGTAGTGGAAGAGATATGCCTGTGTTGAATTAAGCTTTTAATTCCCTAGACAAGTTTTTTGAAGTCTTAATTGTAGATTCCATGAAAATGTGTCTTCAAGGGGTGCCTAGCTGGCTCAGTCAATAAAGCATGTGACTCTTGATCTCAGGGTCGTGAGTTTGAGCCCCATGTTGGACATAGAGTTTACTTAATAAAAAATTTAAATTAAATTAAAAAATTAAAATTGAACACCAAAAAAAAATGTATCTTCAAGACTAAATTCTAAGCACAAAGAAATTACTTTAGGTGTAGTAAATTTTTTTCTAATTTCCCTTTATTTATAATTTTTGTCTTTATCTTCATATCCAACATATTAAAAGAATTTTCCATATTTAATATCTGTATTTCCTAATCTCTCACCCATAACATTTGGACTTTTCCTTCTTTCCTCTCCCTGCACTCCATACAGACTGCACTTGCCCAAATCACCAATGATATCTATGTTGCAAAATCCAAAATGGACACTTTTATTTCTTAAAACCTGTTGGCAGTTTCATCACAATTGACAGCTCCCTTTGTGTTGAAACACTCTCTTCTCTAGTTATCCCTGTCTTAACATTGTCCTGGTTTTCCTTCTGCCTCTGTGGCAATTCCTAAGTTCTTCTTTCTCCACCCCACATTTAAATATTTAAATTCCTTGGGTTTCTGTACTAAGCTATCTTTTCTTATTCTTTAGTCCCTTAACTGGCAGTCTCAACCAGTGCCATGGTTTCGCTTACCAACAAATCATAAATTAGTATCTTCAACATTGGGCCTTTCTTCTGTGTATTCATATATCCTCTCACCTGCTTGGACATCCCCACAGGCATCCCACATTCAGTGTTCCACTCATCTAATGCTGTAAAACAAATGACCTAAAACTTAATGCCACAAAAAGAGCATATTTCACTTGTCTCTTAGCACTCTGGGGATTGGATGGACTTAGCTTGCCACTTCTCACTTGGGAGTCTCCCACGTGGTTGCAATCAGATAGTGACCACTGCAGGAGTCACCTCACAGACTTGCCCACTGACATATCTGGTCTTGGAACAGGAAGACTTGAACAGCTGGGAGCTGGAACTGGTAGAGCTCCTCATGCATCTCAGTCTCTCCAGCACAGTGGCTTTAGATTAGCTGTATTTCTTACATGGTAGCACAGGGCCTCAAAGGTGTGAGTCCCAAGAGTGAGCCAGGTAGGAGCTATGTTATCTTTTCTGGCCGAGCCTCAGAAATAACATGATACTACTTGTGTCATATTTTTGTTAACTGAGGCAGTCACAAAGGCCTGTTGTCCAAGTTCAAGGAGAGAGAACATAAACTCCACTCCTTGGTAGGGAAACAGCAAGGTTCTGTAAGAACATGTGGAATGGGAAATATTGTAACTTTTTTTGAAAATAGCCACAGTCTACTTTCTGGGTATAACAGTTCACATCCCACTTGCATGCAAAATAAAATTCCCCTTTTTACCCAAATCCTCCAAAGCCTGGCATCAGACTCCAGTTTGAATTTTAGAATCTGATCATCTAAATGAGATCCATAGACAGATAAGGCTTTTTGCCTGTAACACAGTATATCTCTGTCAAAGAATTTGTGAACTAGAGAGACAAGTTATCTGTCTACCATATATCCAATAAATAGTGATTAATTACTGCAGCTTTGTACGTCAAAATGTAAAACACGTAAAGAGACTGTTGCATTAAAATGCCTTACTATATTTGAAAGTAAATGTTTAGATATTAAAAATAAATCTGCTTTCTCTCTCTGATGTCAAGGCATGTTGTGTCTTTCTGCTAGGAGATAGAGACAGGCAGATTTCAACAACTTTTCCATTTCTTTGTAGTATGACCTATGATAGGCTTTAATCTTGTAAGGTATAATTTAAGCAATAAAGTTAAGGGGTTCTGTTTTGGGCCATGATAAATTACCTGGGATCACACACTTACCCTCCTTCACAAACAACTATAAAGCTAGTCTAAATATATGAAACAAATGTTTTCAGACACTGTACAACAGGTAATAACAGGAGTGTGAAACCTGAGAGAAAAAATAACACTGAACTTGGCCGTATGACTTCTCAAGCTTTCTGCCTAAAGGCCCTTTCTATATTGCAGTGTAGGGAGGGAGAACTTAAGCAGGGCACCACAGACTCACTGAGTTGAGATGACAGAAATCAGAGTTCAAAGAGCTGATGTGGCATGAATTTCAGGGCAAAGTACCAGACAACATGGAGATGCAAAGAAAGAATTCCAAACATGTACGTAGGTCTCCCCTTCAATCTGTTGAATACTAAACCACATAAGCATATGGTGAAATTCTACAATACTGGATAGAGAATGACAGTGGAGATAAACTGAACGACTCCCAGAGATCACATAGGGCTAGGACACATTCAAGTTGTTCCTAGCCAAGGTTGAGGCTGCTCTTAGTTGACTATTCATGGATCATTTGGGGCATTCAAGAGACTACAGTAGGATCATACATTGGTTCCAGGGGTAAATTAGTCCTAGAATAAGGCTATTTTAGAATTAACCTAACAGAGCTTTAAAACAAGCTTCAGAAAGATCAAGCTAATCTACAAGTAATTTATTTGCCTGCCAGAAAAAAAAAAATCTCTTCAAAGGAAGGAAACAAAATCCAACATTTAACAACATAGTATTTATTATGTCAAGAGTAAAATTTGCAGGATACCTATGTGGCTCATTGAGTTGAGCATCCAATTCTTGATTACAGCTCAGGTCATGACCCCAGGGCCATGGGATCGAACCCTGCATCGGGCTTTGCACTGAACGTGGAGCCTGCTGGAGATATTCTCTCTCTCTCTCTCTCTCTCTCTCTCTCTCTCTCTCTCTCTCCCTCTCCCTCTCTCTCTCCCTCTCTCCCTCTCTCCCTCTCTCCCTCTCTCCCTCCCCCTTCCCCCCCCCCCCGCTCTCCCGCTCTAAAATAAAATTTAAAAAAATTAATTTAAACAAAAAATTTGAATTTGGGGCACCTGGGTGGCTCAGTCGGTTAAGTATCAGACTCTTGGTTTCAGCTCAGGTCATGATCTCACAGTTTGTGAGTTGAAGTGCTGCATTGGGCTCCTCACTGACAGTGTGGAGCCTGCCTGGGATTCTCTCTCTCTCCCTCCCTCTCTGCCCTTCCCCTGCTCGCTCTCTCTGTCTCTCACTCTCAAAATAAATAAACTTTTAAAAAAAATTTTTAAAGAATCAAATTTACTAGATATTAAAAAATGCAAGAAGAATATGATCCATGACCAAAAGAAAAATCAATTAAAGCAGATCGATAAATGCTAGAGATGATGGAATTAGCAAATAAGGACTTTAGAACAGTAAGTAAGTTCAAGAATTTAAAAGAAAACAAACATGAACATATTGAAGAAAGAAAAGGAAGGTATACAAAAGAACCAAATGGGAGGGTGGGGGGCACCTGTGGCTCAGTTGGTTAAGTGTCTGACTCTTGATTTCAGCTCAGGTCATGATCTCACAGTTTGTGAGTTTGAGCCCCGCATCAGGCTCTGCACTGACAGTGTGGAGCCTGCTTGGGATTCTGTCTCCCTGTCTCTCTGTCTTCCTCTCTCAAAAATAAATAAACATTGGGGTGCCTGGGTGGCTCAGTCGGTTGGGTGGCTGACTTCAGCCCAGGTCATGATCTCGCAGTCCGTGAGTTCGAGCCCCACGTCAGGCTCTGGGCTGACGGCTCAGAGCCTGGAGCCTGTTGCAGATTCTGTGTCTCCCTCTCTCTGACCCTCCCCCGTTCATGCTTTGTCTCTCTCTGTCTCAAAAATAAATAAACGTTAAAAAAGATAAATAAATAAACATTAAAAAAAAGAACCAAATGGAACTTCTAAAGCTGAAAATACAATATTTGAAACGAAAAATTCAGTAGATTGGATGGCACCAAAAAAACGAGCTTAAAAGTATATATAGCAACAGAAACTATCTAATCTGAAGCACAGAGAGTGAAATAAAGACTTTATAAAAATGAAAAGAGCATCATTAATCTCTCTAGGATAATATGTGATCTATTATGTTTTGGGAGTTAAAGACATATTTGGAGACACAGAAGAAAGAGTCAGAAAAAATATTTGAAAAATTATAGCTAAAACTATCCAAGTTTAATAAAAAACTGTAAACCCATAAATGCAAGGAGCCCAACAAACCCCAGGAAGGTAAAACACAAAGATCACACCAAAGCATTTCATAATCGATTTGTTAAAAAGCAGTGATATTAAATGGTATAAAACTGGAAATGTCCCCTTTAGGATCAGAAACAACACAAGGATGCCCCTTTTGCCACTTCTATTCTTTATAGAACTAGAAGTCCTAGCCACAGCCTTCACAGCCTTTTAGGGATCCAAATTGAGAAGAAAGAAGTAAAATGATCTCTGTTCACAAATGAAATGATCTTATACTCACACACACCTATTAGAGCTAGTAAACAAATTCAGCAAAGTGCAAAATTACACAAAAATGAATTATGTTTTATACACTAACAATATACAATCCAAAAAGGAAATTAAGAAAATAATTCCATTTACGATACCATCAAAAAGAATAAAATACTTAGGAATAAACCACAGAGGCAAATGACTTGTACACTTAAAACTGTTAAGTCATTGATGAAAGTAGTTAAATAAGATATAAGTCAATAGAAAGACATCCTGTGTTTATGGAATGGAAGATAATGTTAAGATGACAGTACCACCCAAAATGATCTACAGATTCAGTGCAATCCCTATCAAAATTCCAACGGTATTTTTTTGCAGGAATAGAAAAACCCATCCTAAAATTCATATGGAATCTCAAGGAACCCCAGGTAGCCAAAACAGTCTTGAAAAAGAACAAGGTTGAAAGTCTCCTACTCCCTGACCTTAAAACTTATTACAAAAGGGTGCCTGGGCGGCTCAGTCAGTTAAGTGTCTGACTCCTGGTTTTGGCTCAGGTCATGATCTCCTGGTTCATGAGTTCGAGCCCCACATCAAGCTCTGTGCTGCCAGTGTGGAGCCTGCTTGGGATTCTCTCACTCCCTCTCTGTGCCCCTTCCCTGCTCGCTCTCTTGTTCTCTCAAATAAACATTAAAAAATTTACTACAAAGCTATTCAAAGTATTAAATATAAAGTAGTCAAAACATTGTAGTATTGGCATGACAGACATACAGGCTAATGGAAAAGAAGTATCAATATTTTCATTTTATTTTTATTTTTTTAACATGGGGAACTCAAGTTTTTTTTTTATGATAATTCCAGTATAGGTAACATACAATGTTATGTTAGTTTCAGGTGTACAATATAGTGATTCAACATTTCCATACATTACTCAGTGCTCAGTACTGAGTAAGTGTACTCTTAATCCCCTAACCTATTTCACCCATCTTCCCAGCTACCTCCTTTCTGGTAACCACCAGTTCTCTATATTTAAGAGTCTGTTTTTTGGTTTATCTCTTTTTTTCTTTGTTCATTTGTAGAGGTCTCAATATTTTTAAAATAGCAGCTATCTCCAAATTAATCCATATATTCAGTGCAATCCAAGTCAAACATCCAGCAGGGATTTTTATAGAAATTGACAAAATGCTTCTAAAGCATACATGGAAAAGCAAATGATCTAGAATAGCCAAAGCAATTTTGAAAAATAAGAACAAGCCTTTCCAGAGTGAAAGATGGCGATGTAGGAGGACGCTGGGCTCACTGTGTCCTGCTGATCACTTAGATTCCACCTACACCTGCTTAAATAACCCAGAAAACCGCCAGAAGATTAGCAGAATGGAGTCTCCGGAGCCAAGCGCAGACGAGAGGCCCACGGAAGAGGGTAGGAAGGGCGGCGAGGTGGTGCGCGCTCCACAGACTGGCAGGAGGGAGCCGGGGCGGGGGGCAGCCCTCTGGCAAATCAGAGCCCCCGAGTCTAGTTTGCAAAAGCGGAGGGGCTGGACAGAGTGTGTTCCGACAGCGAGCAGGACTTGACATCTGGAAGGTTATAAGCTAACAGCTCTGCTCAGAGAGTGGGAGGGCTGGAGGACAACGGGAGGGAGAGTTGTTGAGCCCCGGACGACAGAGCTCAGCTTGGCGGGGAACAAAGGCACTCACCAGCGCCATCTCCCTCGCCCACCCCCCAGCCAAAATCCCAAAGGGAACCAGTTCCTGCCAGGGAACTTGCTTGCACTGCGCAAACACCCAACACTGTGCTTCTGCGGATCCATGTTCCGGCGGCAGGTCTGACTCCCTCCCAGTGCCGCAGGGCCCCTCCCAAAGTGGAACACTGAAGGAAAAGCAAGCTGAGCCTGCCCCTCCTGCCTCTGTGCACCTTGCTGATCCACCCCAGCTAATACACCAGATCCCCAGCACCACAAGCCTGGCACTGTGCAAGTAGCCCAGACGGGCCACGCCACCCCACAGTGAATCCCGCCCCTAGGAGAGGGAAGAGAAGGTACACACCAGTCTGACTGTGGCCCCAGCAGTGGGCTGGGGCAGACATCAGGTCTGACTGTGGCTCTGCCCACCAGCGCAAGTTATTCAAGACAGCACAGGAGAAGTGTCCTGCAGTTCCGCACCACTCCAGGGACTATCCAAAATGACGAAACGGAAGAATTCCCCTCAAAAAAACCTCCAGTAAATAACGACAGCTAACAAACTGATCAAAAGCGATTTAAACAATATAACAGAAAGTGAATTTAGAATAATAGTCATAAAACTAATCACTGGGCTTGAAAACAGTATAAAGGACAGCAGAGAATCTATTGCTACAGAGATCAAGGGACTAAGGAACAGCCAGGAGGAGCTAAAAAATGCTATTAATGAGCTGCAAAATAAAATGGAGACGACCACAGCTCAGATTGAAGAGGCAGAGGAGAGAATAGGTGAACTAGAAGATAAAATTATGGAAAAAGAAGAAGCTGAGAAAAAGATAAAAAAATCCAGGAATATGAAGGGAAAATTAGAGACTAAGTGATGCACTAAAGAGAAATAATCTACGCATAATTGGTATTCCAGAGGAGGAAGAGAGAGGGAAAGGTGCTGAAGGTGTACTTGAAGAAATAATAGCTGAGAACTTCCCTGATCTGGGGAAGGAAAAAGGCACTGAAATCCAAGAGGCACAGAGAACTCCCTTCAGACGTAACTTGAATCGATCTTCTGCACGACCTATCCTAGTGAAACTGGCAAAATACAAGGATAAAGAGAAAATTCTGAAAGCAGCGTAGGATAAACGTGCTCTAACATATAAAGGGAGACCGATAAGACTCGTGACGGATCTGTCTACTGAAACTTGGCAGGCCAGAAAGGAATGGCAGGAAATCTTCAATGTGATAAACAGAAAAAATATGCAGCCGAGAATCCTCTATCCAGCAAATCTGTGATTTAGAATAGAAGGAGAGATAAAGATCTTCCCAAACAAACAAAAACTGAAGGAATTCATCACCACTAAACCAGCCCTACAAGAGATCCTAAGGGGGGGTCCTGTGAGACAAAGTACCAGAGACATCGCTTACTAGCATGAAACCTACAGACATCACAATGACTCTGAACCCATATCTTTCTATAATAACACTGAATGTAAATGGACTAAATGCACCAACCAAAAGACATAGGGTATCAGAATGGATAAAAAAACAAGACCCATCTATTTGCTGTCTACAAGAGACTCATGTTAGACCTGAGGACACTTTCAGATTGAAAGTGAGGGGATGGAGAACTATTTATCATGCTACTGGAAGTCAAAAGAAAGCTGGAGTAGCCATACTTATATCAGACAAACTAGACTTTAAATTAAAGGCTGTAACAAGAGATGAAGAAGGGCATTATATAATAATTACAGGATCTATCCATCAAGAAGAACTAACAATTATAAATGTCTATGCACCGAATACGGGAGCCCCCAAATATATAAAACAATTACTCACAAACATAAGCAACCTTATTGACAAGAATGTGGTAATTGCAGGGGACTTTAATACCCCATTTACAACAATGGATAGATCATCTAGACACACGGTCAATAAAGAAACAAGGGCCCTGAATGATACATTGGATCAGATGGACTTGACAGATATACTTAGAACTCAGCATCCCAAAGCAACAGAATATACTTTCTTCTCGAGTGCACATGGAACATTCTCCAAGATAGATCACATACTGGGACACAAAACAGCCCTTCATAAGTATACAAGAATTGAGATCATGTCATGCATACTTTTGGACCACAATGCTGTGAAGCTTGAAATCAACGACAGGAAAAAGTCTGGAAAACCTCCAAAAGCATGGAGGTTAAAGAACACCCTACTAAAGAATGAATGGGTCAACCAAGCAATGAGAGAAGAAATTCAAAAATATATGGAAACAAATGAAAATGAAAATACAACAATCCAAACGCTTTGTGATGCAGCGAAGGCAGTCCTGAGAGGAAAATACATTGCAATCCAGGCCTTTCTCAAGAAACAAGAAAAATCCCAAATACAAAATCTAACAGCACACCTAAAGGAAATAGAAGCAGAGCAACAAAGACACCCCAAACCCAGCAGAAGAAGAGAAATAATAAAGATCAGAGCATAAACAATATAGAATCTAAAAAAACTGTAGAGCAGATCAATGAAACCAAGAGTTGGTTTTTTGAAAAGATAAACAAAATTGATAAATCTCTAGCCAGGCTTCTCAAAAAGAAAAAGGAGATGACCCAAATAGATAAAATCATGAATGAAAATGGAATTATTACAACCAATCCCTCAGAAATACAAGCAATTATCAGGGAATACTATGAAAAATTATATGCCAACAAACTGGACAACCTGGAAGAAATGGAAAAATTCCTAAACACCCACACACTTCCAAAATTCAAACTGGAGGAAATAGAAAGCTTGAACAGACCCATAACCAGCAAAGAAATTGAATCAGTTATCAAAAATCTCCCCAACAAATAAGAGTCCAGGACAAGATGGCTTCCCTGGGGAATTCTACCAGACATTTAAAGCAGAGATAATACTTATCCTTCTCAAGCTATTCCAAAAAATAGAAAGGGAAGGAAAACTTCCAGACTCATTCTATGAAGCCAGTATTACTTTGATTCCTAAACCAGACAGAGACCCAGTAAAAAAAGAGAACTACAGGCCAATATCTCTGATGAATATGGATGCAAAAATTCTCAATAAGATACTAGCAAATCGGATTCAACAGCTTATATAAAGAATTATTCACCATGATGAAGTGGGATTCATTCCTGGGCCGCAGGGCTGGTTCAACATTTGCAAATCAATCAACGTGATACAACACATTAATAAAAGAAAAGATAAGAACCATATGATCCTGTCAATCGATACAGAAAAAGCATTTGACAAAATTCAGCATCCTTTCTTAATAAAAACCCTCGAGAAAGTCGGGATAGAAGGAACATACTTAAACATCATAAAAACCATTTATGAAAAGCCCCCAGCCAATATCATCCTCGGTGGGGGGAAAACTGAGAGCTTCCCCCTGAGATCCGGAACACGACAGGGATGTCCACTCTCACCGCTGTTGTTTAACCTAGTGTTGGAAGTGCTAGCATCAGCAATCAGACAAAAGGAAATCAAAGGCATCAAAATTGGCAAAGATGAAGTCAAGCTTTCACTTTTTGCAGATGACATGATATTATACATGGAAAATCCGATAGACTCCACCAAAAGTCTGCTAGAACTGATACATGAATTCAGCAAAGTTGCAGGATACAAAATCAATGTACAGAAATCAGTTGCATTCTTATACACTAATAATGAAACAGCAGAAAGACAAATAAAGAAACTGATCCCATTCACAATTGCACCAAGAAGCATAAAATACCTAGGAATAAATCTAACCAAAGATGTAAAAGATCTGTGTGCTGAAAACTATAGAAAGCTTATGAAGGAAATTGAAGAAGATATAAAGAAATGGAAAAACATTCCGTGCTCATGGGTTGGAAGAATAAATATTGTTAAAAGGTCAATACTACCCAAAGCTATCTACACATTCAGTGCAATCCCAATCAAAATTGCACCAACATTCCTCTCGAAGCTAGAACAAGCAATCCTAAAATTCATATGGAACCACAAAAGGCCCCGAATAGCCAAAGTAATTTTGAAGACGAAGACCAAAGCAGGAGGCATCACATTCCCAGACTTTAGCCTCTACTACAAAGCTGTAATCATCAAGACAGCATGGTATTGGCACAAAAACAGACACATAGACCAATGGAATAGAATAGAAACCCCAGAACTAGACCCACAAAATATGGCCAACTAATCTTTGACAAAGCAGGAAAGAATATCCAATGGAAAAAAGACAGTCTCTTTAACAAATGGTGCTGGGAGAACTGGACAGCAACATGCAGAAGAATGAAACTACACCACTTTCTTACACCATTCACAAAAATAAACTCAAAATGGATAAAGGACCTGAATGTGAGACAGGAAACCATCAAAACCCTAGAGGAGAAAGCAGGAAAAGACCTCTCTGACCTCAGCTGCAGCAATTTCTTCCTTGACACATCCCCAAGGGCAAGGGAATTAAAAGCAAAAATGAACTATTGGGACCTCCTCAAGATAAAAAGCTTCTGCACAGCAAAGGAAACAATCAAAACTAAAAGGCAACCAACGGAGTGGGAAAACATATTTGCAAATTACATATCGGACCAACGGCTAGCATCCAAAATCTATAAAGAGCTCACCAAACTCCACACCCAAAAAACAAATACTCCAGTGAAGAAATGGGCAGAAAACATGAATAGACACTTCTGTAAAGAAGACATCCATATGGCCAACAGGCACATGAAAAGATGCTCAACATCACTCCTCATCAGGGAACTACAGATCAAAACCACACTCAGATATCACCTCATGCCAGTCAGAGTGGCCAAAATGAACAAATCAGGAGACTATAGATGCTGGAGAGGATGTAGAGAAACGGGAACCCTCTTGCACTGTTGGTGGGAATGCAAACTGATGCAGCCACTCTGGTAAACAGTGTGGAGGTTCCTCAAAAAATTAAAAATAGACCTACCCTATGACCCAGCAGTAGCACTGCTAGGAATTTACCCAAGGGATACAGGAGTACTGATGCATAGGGGCACTTGTACCCCTATGTTCATAGCAGCACTCTCAACAATAGCCAAATTGTGGAAAGAGCCTAAATGTCCATCAACTGATGAATGGATAAAGAAATTATGGTTTATATACACAATGGAGTACTACGTGGCAATGAGAAAGAATGAAATATGGCCCTTTGTAGCAACGTGGATGGAACTGGAGAGTGTGATGCTAAGTGAAATAAACCATACAGAGAAAGACAGATACCATATGTTTTCACTCTTATGTGGATCCTGAGAAACTTAACAGAAACCCGTGGGGGAGGGGAAGGGAAAAAAAAAAAAAAAGAGGTGAGAGTGGGAGAGAGCCAAAGCATAAGAGACTCTTAAAGAACAAACTGAGGGTTGATGGGGGTTGGGGGGGGTGGTGATGGGTATTGAGGAGGGCATCTTTCTGGATGAGCACTGGGTGTTGTATGGAAACCAATTTGACAATAAATTTCATATATTAAAAAAAAGAAAAGAAAAAAGAATAAAATTGGAGGGCTTACTCTACCTCGTTTCAAGATATAAAACTACAAAAATCAAGATACTGTAGTATTGGTGTAAGAATAGACTTACAGGAGGCGCCTGGGTGACTCAGTGAGTTAAGCCCCTGACTTCGGCTTAGGTCATGATGTTCCAATTTGTGAGCTCAATCCCCACTTCGGGCTCCGCACTGTCAGCGTGAGATTGTCTCTCTCTCCCCCTGTCTCTCTCTTTCAGCCCCTCATGGGTTTCTCTCAGCCCCTCGTACACTTGTGCCCTCTCTCTTTTAAAAGTAAATAAATAATAAAAATAAATAAATGGTTTTTTAAAAAATAAAAGAAAGGACTTACAGATGAATAGAACAAAATAGAGAGTCTAGAAATAGGCACACACGTATATAGTCCAGTGATTTTTAACAAAGATGTAACAAACTTGTAAAAATGTTAAATAAATTTTAGTAAAAATGAATCTAGCCATGTTTTAAGCACATGACTAGGGTGCAAGGATGATTCAACATTAGAAAATTTATCAGTATAATAAACTGCATTTATCCAGTAAAGATGAAAATTTCTATGATTATTTTATAGTTACCAAAAAAGCATATTATAAAACTTGTTATCTCTTAATGATTCAAAAATAAAACAGGGGTATCTGGGTGGCTCAGTAAGTTAAGCGTCCGACTTCAGCTCAGGTCATGATCTCATGGTCCGTGGCTTCCAGCTGACAGCTGAGAGCTCAGAGCCTGGAAGCTGCTTTGGATTCTGTGTCTCAAGGGGTGCCTGGGTGGCACAGTTGGTTAAGTTGATTCTGTGTCTCCCTCTCTCTCTCTCCCTACCCCACTTGCTCAGTGTCTCTTTCTCTCAAAAATAAATAAACATTAAAAAAAATAAAACAAAATTCACAGCCAGCAAGATAAAGAACTTTTCATCCTAACAAGGATATCTTCCTGAGACTTATTGCAAACATTATACTTGATGGGGTTGTATTAGTTTTCTATATCTGCCATAACAAATTACCACAAACTTAGTAGTTTAAAATAACAGTACAAATTTCTCATCTCACAGTTCTGTAGATCAGAAGTCTGGGTGGGCTTGGCTGATATTACTGCTCAGGCTCTAGCAAGGCCAAAATTCTCTGGAGTAGGACCCACTTCCATGCTCATTCAGATTGTTGTCACAATCTAGTTACTAATAACTGTAGGACTGAGGTCCCTGCTTCTTTGCTGTCAGTTAGGGGCTGCCCTTAGCTCCTAGAGGCTACTCTCTCTGGTCCTTCTACATGGGCTCGTACATCTCAGAGTCAGCAATGATGCATTGAACCCTTCCCATGCTTGGAATCTCCCTGACTTGTTTTTGGCCCCTCTCTTTTCTCATACCAGCTAGAGAAAGTTCTGTGCTTATAAGGTGTCATAATGATTAGATTGAGCCACTTTGATAATCCAGAATAATCTCCCTATCTTAAGGTCTATAACGCTAATATAAGTGTAAATTATATTTTACATATAAACAGTTTCAGGAAATTAGGGTGTAGACATGTTTGGAAGCCATTCTGCCTACTAAAATGGTAAAATAAGAAAACAGTACCCATCATCACCACTAGTTTTTAGTGTCATAAGATTTAGTCAGTACATTAATGAAAGAAAAATAAAATGTTTAAATATTAGGAAAAGGTACACCTGTCATTATTTATAGATGATGTGATTGTGGACTCCCCAAAATATGTGACCCAACTGTCAAACAGACGTAATAACAGCTCAATAAGGTGAAGAGATTTAACACTATCACAGAAATCATTAGATTTCTTAGTAACTAGAAATAATAAATTACAAAATACAATTAGAAAAAAAAAATTCACCATAGCAGTAAAATGATGAATTAACCAGGGAAATATCATGACCTGTAAGAAGACATTTTTTTTTAACCAATGAACATAAAAGATGACCTGAGTAATTGTGGAGAGATGCCAAAAAAAATGTGGATTTTTGTGTTTATTTGTAATTTCAATGCAATCCCAATGAAACCAAAAAGATATTTTTATTTCTTAAAAGATTTTATTTATTGGGGCACCTGGGTGGCTCAGTCGGGTAAGCCTCTGACTTTGGCTCAAGTCATGATCTCACAGTTTGTGAGTTCAAGCCCCGCGTCGGCTGCTGTGCTGACAGCTCAGAGTCTGGAGTCTGCTTCAGATTCTGTTTCTCCCCCTCTCTCTCTGCCCCTTCTCCACTAGTGCGCTCTCTCTGTCTCTCTCTCTCTCTCTCTCTCTGTCTGTCTCTCTCTCTCTTGCTCACTCACTCTCTCAAAAATAAACACTAAAAAAGATTTTTTTTAAGATTTTATTTTTTAAATTAGTAATTATTTTACATTCTTTTTAAAAAATTTTTTTAAGTTTTATTTGAGAGAGAGTGAGCACACACAAGTGGGGGAGGGGCAGAGAGAAAGAGAGACAGAATCCCAAGCAGGCTCCAGACCATTAGCACAGAGCCCGATGTGGGGCTCAAACCCATGGACCATGAGATTTTGACCTGAGCCAAGATCAAGACTCATTTAACCAACTGTGCCACCCAGGTGCCCCTAACGATTTTATTTTTAAGTAATCTCTACACCCAACATGAGGCTTGAACTTAACAACCCCAAGATCAAGAGTCACACACTCTACTGACTGAGCCAGCCAGGCACCCCTAAAAAGATATTTTCAAAGGAACTTAAAAATCTGGCTCTAGGGGCGCCTGGGTGGCTCAGTCGGTTAAGCGTCCGACTTTAGCTCAGGTCACGATCTCGCGGTCCGTGAGTTCGAGCCCCGCGTCAGGCTCTGGGCTGATGGCTCAGAGCCTGGAGCCTGCTTCCGATTCTGTGTCTCCCTCTCTCTCATTCATGCTCTGTCTCTCTCTGTCCCCAAAATAAATAAACGTTAAAAAATAATTAAAAAAAAAATCTGGCTCTAAAAATGTTTCTGGATTTTTTTTTAATGTGCAGGAATAGCCAAGAACAACAATGAGACTTATGTGCCTTAGCACATACTGAAATACAATAATGACCATAGTAATTAAAACTGGTATTATACAGAAATTAACAAATATATTTAAAAAAATGATCTGTATGCATATGGACCATTAGATACTGATTGAAATCAACCAACCATAAAAAAGTCACTTTGAAGAGCCAAAGAAATTTCATGATGAACAGCATAGTAAGGCTACCAAAGGACTCATTAGTAGGTCTGTTGATGGTATTATAGTTTTATTTTTTCTTAAAGTTCATATTTTCAGAGACTTCTAATAAGGCATGTAGTAGTGAAATAACATGATGTTTGAAATTTGCTTTAAAATAATCTAGCCAAGAAAAAAAAGACTAAGCAATGTAGATGTAGAAAAATCTTGCTGACTGTTGAATCTTGATGATCAGTATATTGGAAGTTCAGCATACTAGGCTCTTTACTTTTGAGTATATTTGAAATTTTTCATAATAAAACTGTTCATGGCATTTCAAATCTTTGGGAGAAGGATTTATTCAGTAAATAGTATTAGAGCAATTGTCTGTGCATCTGGGGAAAAAATATAAAGTTAGATTCCTCCCTTCCACTGTAATACAGAATAAATTTAGAGTAATTAAAGAGACATGTGCTGAACACAAATGATTAAAACCTGGAAAATATAGAAAATTTTTGGTATATTACAGATGACTTTTTTTTAGTGTTTATTTTGTGAGAGAGAACGAATGGGGGAGGAGCAAAGAGAGAAGGAGAGAGAGAATCCCAAAGCAAGCTCCACGCTGCCAGTGTGGAGCCCAATACAAGGGCTTGATCTCACAAATCACAAGATCATGACCTGAGCCAAAATCAAGAGTCAATTACTTAACTGACTGAGCCACCCAGGTGCCCCTACAGATGACTTCTTAAGCAAGACACAAAACCCAGAACCCATAAAGGAAGAAACCAATAAATGTGACCACATACAAAATAAACATTTCTATAAAACTAAAGAACGTTAAAAAGTTACGAGAAAAGGAATAGAATGAGACATTTGTGTTGTTTTTTAATATTTATTCATTTTGAGAGAGAGAGCTCAAGCAGGAGAGGGGGGCGGTACAGAGAATCTCCGCACTGCAGCATGGAGCCTGATGCAGGACTTGAACCCATGAACCGTGAGATCATGACGTGAACTGAAACCAAGAGTCAGATGCTTAACCAACTGAGCCACCCAGGCACCTCTGACACCTCTGGCACGTCTGACATAACAGATAAAGGACTAATATCTAGAAAGATGTTTAATAAGTAACAAAAAGACAAAAAAAAAAAAAACCCAGAAGAATGGATAGAGGCTATGAACTGTCCATTTATAAAAATAGAAATAAATACAGATGACCAACATATGAAATGATGCTGTCTATTAGAGAAATTAAAATTGAAATGAGATGATCTTCGTGTATATAGCATCTTGGCAAAAATTTTAAAGATTGACAGTATTTAATGTTGGTAAGATACAGAAAAATATGCTCTCACACAGTACTAGTAAAAGACGAGGTATAATTTTTGGGGGGCAACTCAGCAATGTCTATTTAAATTAAAATACACAGTTTTCACTTCTGTATTTTTATCTTAAATAAATATTCCTATATGTGTTCAAAGAGTCATTAACAAGGTTGTTTGTACAGTACTATTTATAATATTGGGAAATTCGAAAACTCAAATAGCAGTAGAAAAAGAGTAAATAAAAATGGTACAGCTAAACTGTTGAATCTGTGGATTAGAGAATGAAGTCAGTCTATTTGTACAATCATAAACAGTTTGCTTAGACACATTAAAGGGATGATAGATCTCATTTTAGATCTATTTTTCATATCATTTTAAACAAAACTTCAAATATGTAGAAATACACAAGCAATAGTCTGGAAAAATACATGTAAATTGATGGGATGTGCCATTTTATATTAGTTGTTGTTTTATAACAATATATTCATGTAATTTTTAAAAATCGAAAGTATGTATATCAAAACATGCAATCCAAATAAGGTTTGTAGCTTGTACCAATGTCAATATCCTGGTTTTTATATTGTAGTATAGTTATATAAGCTGTTGCCATAGGGGAAAGGGACGAAGGGACTTTCTGCTACTTTTGCAATTTTGTAATTATATCAAGGGTTTGTTTTTTTATAATTAACAAATAAGTGAAAAAATTAAAGGTTAAAAAAGGAATCATGGCCACTTGTCACTGAAACCTAGTAAATTACCTAAATACACTAGTCACTTAAGAAAAAATAGAGGAAAAAAAATAGTCATCATTTCCCTATTTTCTTTAATAGGTACTAGATGATCTGGAATGTCATGGAGTTGCAGTATCAGAACAAAGCCGAGCAGAGTTGGAACAGAAAATAGATGAAGCTAGAGAAAATATTCGTAAAGCAGAGGTGAGGTGGCAGCCAACTGTGGCATTTTGCCCAGCTCCAACAACGTCACGACTATGATATATACCTTTAGGATTCAGTTTCTATACACTGATTAATTTGAAGATGATTCAACATCTTTATGTGTGTCCAGAGTATTATTTTTGAGTACCTGCTTCATACAAGGTAATACATGTAACAAAAGGCACTGAACCTATCTGAAGAGTTTGCAATCGTGAAACATTAAATAACAGAAGAATTATATCACAGTGAAGGTACTAATTTTATAGTTTTCACAAGGTACAAAATAAATCAGTCAAATTAATGGCATAGAAATTGATATATATATGTTCAGAGCCTTGAAAAGTCCTGCCCCATATAGAAGGTTCACTGGTCCAGGAGCATAAGCTGATCTTCTAAAAAAGAGACTTGGTTGAGCAGACAAAACAAAAAACATTACAACCGTGGATTTTAATCTTTTGGTAAGGAGTCTTGGGACCCTTTGAAGATTGTATATGAAAGTGTGAAACCCTCTCTCCCACACACACAAAAAAAAAATACACATTTTTGTGCACAGTTTCCAGAAGTTCATGTACCCTAGAGTAATATTCTCTGACCTAGAGGCAGAGAGGTTGAGATAGAAAGAAGTTATTTGCAAAGGAGGAAGACCTAGGATATAATTTGGCAGTTGGATTAGATTAGAGTGGAAGTTTTTTTGTGAGGAAATGTGGTAGGAAGAAAGCAAAATAATTGTGGTTAGGACCAGTCCATGGAGGACCTGTGCACACTTGTATATAGTTATCTACCCAATGCAACATGTTGAAGGGATGTAGAAATAGACATTTTAAAAAGACTGAGACTATCCAGGCCTCAAGGAGAATATGTTCTTGTTAGGAAGGCCTCAAGAGAGCCAAAGATAACTAAGGCCTTAAAGCATAAATGCCAAGGAATGATCCACACAAGTATACATAATACTTAAGGAACCCAGAGGACACAGAGACCCCTGGGAGAAGTTGTTAGGGCAGGTAACACAGAAGAGGTAGGATTTGAGATGGGTGTTGACAGATGAATAATATTTAATTCGAGAAAAAGGGATAGATAGCACAAGATTTGTGCTATGCAATGTTAAGAGGCATAACTGGAACCAAAAGAAGAAGGTAGGAAGGAGGCAGATTTGAAGCTGACATTGGGAAATCCTAACAGTCAGATCTGCCCAATGAAAGAATAAATTCCCCTGGGACGAGGTGCAGCACTGCAAGTGCTGTCAGGGACTCTATACAAGGAATTCTTTCATTGGTTGAGGGTTAATCTAAACTAGTGATTTTCACATGTCCCCTCAGGACTCTAGAGGTTTTGAGGAAATGTTTCAGTGGTTGGTTGGAGGGCAGGGGGAGGTGAGGGGAGAGGCAGCTTAGGCAAACATAGGGAGTATGAGCATGTTTTTGGCATAACCCCACAGAAGTGATCTGAACCAGAAAAGCTTGCCATCTGCCTGGTCTAGAAAAGCCCCAGTAAACCTAACTTGCCTTTGTTCCTGGCACATGATCCACAGCCTCCATAGTGAAGAGGGCAGGGTGTACAATAAATAGTCATTTTCTGCTCTGAATTCAGGGTCACGGCTAAACCACTACCCCAGTGTGCTGGCCAACTACTATTGGCAGGCCCTTGCCTAGTCTGAGAAACACTGGCTTGTGTAGAAGAGTTTCTCCTGGTATTTGTTTCTCTATACTCTGAGTGAAGTCAGTTTCGGAGCTTTGGTGGAACGGGACAGGTCTCAGAAGTTTTCCAAAGGGTGTGTTCTCTCTTGTATTTTCCGTTTCCAGACTCCCTCCATAGTGTCACTGTCTGGTACCATCGCTCCACCAAACCCCCCAGTAGTAGCAGTAGTAGGTATCAGTCACACAGTCTGCATTTAGGCTGAATGACCTGTTATTTCCATGAGTGTGCTAAACAGCCCTGTGTTTGTTAGCTCAAAGCTAAAAATATGAAGTGAGATTCCCACAACAGAATGACTCGTTTCTCCTAATACCAGTATTTAAGTCTGCATTCTCAAAGATAATTTTCTTACCAAAAATACAGAATATGTTAAAAACCATGATGCTAGATCCAGTATCTCAGTTTTGAATATCAGTGAAATACGGTTAATCTTACTGCTGTCTTACAATGATCTTCCACTTGATTTTCACTTATCAGATATGAAGAACAGTCCAGCTAAAATTAGATGGCAAATACATGAGTGTATTACTCACTGCAGGGGTAGTACTTACCAGGTTGTCCTAATGACATTTTTGGATAGATTTGACTACAAGAGCCTTCAGAGGAATTGACAATAGTGGTTTTGTAGATTACCTTTTTCTTTCTTCTGCCTGCATATCATTTGCATTGAATTTTCCATTCAGTAGTTACTTACTTTATTATAAATAATCAAAAGGGACAAAGCTGGTTAAAATTCCATTATATCCTTCATGTTTGATTTTTAACTCCCACCAACGTGTTACCCTCTCTTGTTGGGTAATCTACTTTATCTAGTCATTTCTGTATTATGTTTCCATTCAGTGTTGCTGATTACAATAAAAACATCTGTGGTGCTCAGTAATAGATTAAAGAAACTTTTTCCAGACATAGAAATTGAAAAATATAAATGGCCTGTGCTTTTCTAAAGAATATAGCAATTACTTAATAATTACTGACTGGTTAATGTGTCACAAATTCACTAAGTTATTAGTGTAACAATTACTTAATAAACATCTGCTGTGCCCCAGGCACTGATGGATATACTAGACATACAATGATGAACACACTGTGTGTACTAGATGTGGTACTGTTGGCAGCCCCTGACAAATCCAGGAGTTGAAACAAAGCAATAGCTGCTCAAATTAAACTTTAATAACAGTCTTCTTAACCTGGTATTTAGGTATTTGAATTTTTTGAAATGCCTTTTGTCACAAAGACACACACATTCTGCATCTGACTTATACCTGTTTTAAAAGGAGCTTGCCAAGAAACTGAGAATTTTAAATACCATCTTTTTGGAAGCTGTACATGATGTATGTTGTTCCAGAGCACAATTACTTTTTACATGTTTAAATTTTTCCCTTTTTGGGGGATTGAGGGTAGTTCTCTTTTTTTTTGACAGTGAAGAGACACACTGAGGAGACACAAATAGGAGAAAGTTAACGTAAGAAGTTAAAGATACTGGAAATTTTTAGTAATTCATGTTTGGTATAAGGTCTGCAAGAAGGAACTATAGACTATATGATTCCTTCTCTAAGATACTAATTACATATTTTTTTATCTGAATGTACACTTGAAAGCCAGAGTACCTGGTATCAAGAGTGAATTAACAAAACCAAAAAAATCAATTATTATTTATATAAACACGTTTTCATAGGTACCATTTTCTCTTAAATTGTCATCCTATAAGGTTCTGTTGTACATCAGGAATTCAAGATTATTATGTCATCCTTGTACCTCAGTGACTCAAAAATGGTAATTAATACCCTTGCCAGCATGCTATAGGAGAAGCCCCAAAATTTCAGTTGCATAAAATGTAAAGCCTCCTTGCCACAAGATTAATCAAATGCTAAGGATAAGCCTGCTATAAAAACAGAATTTTCAATCATATTATATCGAAATTTACATTACCTCAGGGCCTGTTATTGTGGGTTTTCACTATACTCTTATAATAGTGTGTCAGCACACCTTTTGACTAATCACTTTCTTTCACTTTATGTGTGAATATGCTCTTTTTTTTTTCCTTTGTGATTATTTATTTTTGAGAGAGAGGAAGAGAGCGAGGGGGACAGTTTCCGAAGTGGGCTCAGCTGCTGACAGCAGAAAGCCCAGTACAAGGCTCGAACTCATGAACCGTGAGATCATGACCTGCGCCAAGGTCAAGCTCTTACCCAACTGAGTCACCTAGGTGTCCCGTGAATATTTTCAACTGTACAGAAAAGATGAAGAGTAAAGAAATATTTCTCAACATGCTAAATTCAACAGTTAATATTTTGCAATATTGGCCCTATGTGTTTATTTCTATTCTGTAAAATAGAGGTTAAATCTCGAGGCCTTATTAGAGTCAGTATTTTAGGCAAGAATACTTGATAGATGATGCTGTTTTTCATCACAGAATGTTTTTATCAAGTTGCCTCTCTATGAATGATGCTAACAGTAGTCACTTAATTAGGTGGTGCTCCCAGATCTTTCCACTGTTCAGGTTCCTTTTTTTCTTTTTTTTTTTTTTTTTGTATTTGCAGCTACCAGGTACTAGTCACCTCCAGTAATGGCAAATACGTATTTTTCTCTCTGCAGGTACTAGTCACCTCCAGTAATGGCAAATACGTATTTTTCTCTCTTTCTTAAGTATCATTTTGATGTCGTGGTATTTTAAAAGTCAGCTCTGGGGCACCTGGGTGGCTCAGTCAGTAGGTGTCTGACTTTGGCCCAGGTCATGATCTCACAGCTCTGTGAGTTCAAGCCCCGCATCAGGCTCTGTGCTGATGGCTCGGAGCCTGGAGCCTGCTTCAGATTCTGTGTCTCCCTCTCTCTCTGCCCCTAACCCACTCACATTCTATTTCTGTCTCTCTCAAAAATAAATAAACATTAAAAAAAAATCAGCTCTATCAAGGTATAATATACATACAATAAAATGTAACCATTTCAAGGGAACAGTTTGGTAAGTTTGGACAAATGCATCTCCCTAAATATTCACCACCACAATCTAGATACAAAATATTTCATTCATCCCCCCCCAAATTCTCTTGTGACCAGACAACAATTGACATGCTTTCTGTCTTAAGTTAGTTCAACTCCGACAATATGAGTATTAGATTACTTGGTATTGTCCTACACATCACATGCAAAGATCACCTTTCTTTTTTTTTTTTTTTTTTTTGTCTTAATCTCAGTTTGATGAGCTAGTATGTATTCAAGTTCACTGATTGTTTCTTCTGTGGTACATAATCTACTGTTAAGGCCATCCTGTCAATTTTGATTTCAGGTGTTACAGCTTCAGCTCTAGGAGTTCTGTTTGGTTCTTTATATTTCCAGTTCATGCCTGCTTATCTTCATGTTTTCCTTTAAATCCTTAGGTGTATTTATAATAATGACTTTAAGTCTTGTCTGCTCATTCCGTCATATCTGTGATGTCTGTCTTTCTTATTGACTGATTTTTTCCTTTAGTTATGGCTCATCTTTTTCTACTTTTCAAATACCTAGTAATTTTTACTGAGTACTAGAAATGGTGAGTGTTTGGTTATTGGGGTGTCTGAATTTTCCTTTCTTCTTTTAAAGACTATTGAGTTTTGTTCTGACAGCCAATTCAGTTGCAGATCAATTTGATCCTTTTGAGGCTTCTTTTCAAGCTTTGTTTGGGCTGGTTTAGAATAGCCTTTCCAACAGTGTGGAGGTTCCTCAAAAACTTAAAAATAGAACTACCCTACGACCCAGCAATTACATTACTAGGTATATATCCAAGGGATACAGGTGTGCTGTTTCGAAGGGGCATATGCACCCCAATGTTTACAGCAGTGCTATTGACAATAGCCAAAGTATGGAAAGAGCCCAAATGTCCATCAACGGATGAATGGATAAAGAAGATATGGTGTGTGTATATGTATATGTATATGTATATGTATATGTATATACATGTGTGTGTATACATGTGTGTATATACATGTGTATATATGTATGTGTATATATATACATATATACACATACATACATACATACACACATACATACAATGGAATATTACTCAGCAATCAAAAAGAATGAAATCTTGTTATTCCAACTATGTGGATGGAACTAGAGGGTATTATACTAAGCGAAATTAGAGAAAGACTGATATCAAATGACTTCACTCATATGAGGAATTTAAGATACAAAACAGATGAACTTAAGGGAAGGGAAGCAAAAAGAATATAAAAACAGGGAAGGGGACAAAACAGAAGAGACTCTTAAATACAGAGAACAAACTGAGGGTTGCTGGAGGGGTTGTGGGAGGGGGCATGGGCTAAATGGGTAAGGAGCATTAAGGAAGATGCTTGTTGGGATGCGCACTGGGTGTTATACATAGGTGATTAATCACTGGAATCTACTCCTGAAAACATCATTGCACTATATGCTAGCTAACTTGGATGTAAATTATAAATAAATAAATGAATTAAAAAATTAAAAAAAAAAAGAATAGCCTTTCCAGTAGGGCAAATTTAGCCCTATTACCAATGCATTTCCTTTCTATAGTTTCTTGTTTTACCATGAGTATCCAGCAAGGTTTCTCAACTCTGGCTGGATAGATGGAACATCTTTCAGCCCTGTATAAGCTCTTGAGAAGTTTTTAGTTCACAGCTCCGTAGTAGATGTCTTTCCCTGAGTCATTATCCTTTGCTTCTCCTCATGGAGTCCCACATATTCTCAATTTATTATGGGTTTTTATTAATTTAGTGTATTTTAAATTATAGTTGGCCTTTTTTTAAGTGCCACATTGTCTAAATTTGGCCAGTGAGAGTCCATTTAATGGCTGACTTCCATGTCCTTTTGACATTATTCCCATTAGATTTTTGAACAGTTTCTTGCTTTCTCACAGAACAAGCCTTCATACACTCACTGTGTATTTTTCCCCTACCAGACTTAGAATTAGCCATTTCTTCATGGAGCTCTGATTTCTTTTAATAAAGAATAGTATTTATTTTTTTATTAAAAAAATTTTTTTTAATATTTTTATTTATTTTTGAGACAGAGAGAGACAGAGCATGAGCAGGGGAGGGGCACAGAGAGAGGGAGACACAGAATCTGAAGCAGGCTCCAGGCTCCAAGCTGTCAGCACAGAGCCCGATGCGGGGCTGGAACTCACAGGCCGCAAGATCATGACCTGAGCCGAAGTCGGACGCTCAACCGACTGAGCCACCCATGCGCCCTAAGAATAGTATTTAGACACCAGAGTCTAGAATGTGAAGGTGCTTATTTTTATGTCTTGGCCCTTTCTTTGTTATTAGAGCTAGGAATTTATTATTTTTTTCACATCATGAGTTCATGTTGATCTTTCCAATTAAAACTTAAAATTAAAAGGATTTTGTTGAAATTCTTTGATTTTATATTGTCTCTTTTCTCTTATATTGAAAATCTTGGTTCCTAATATTATCATAATATTTTATTTGCTTTCTCCTGCAGTGTATTAAAAAGTCTCAGAATTATAATGGAAATACTAATGGTAATCTATTGAGCAAAATTTAAGATTTCTTTGCAGTTCATTTTGGGTATAGAATATATCTCTACAAGGGTTTCTGCTTCTGATAATAAAGGACTAACTCATATTAGGCTAATCCTCCTTTAGATAACAGTTATTAACCTGGGGTAAAAATATTTAAAGTGATTATTTAGTAGATGTGGAAAACTGCCATATAAAAACTGGAAAGGAATAGACCCTGAAAAGAATGGGACTGTACTTGGTGATATTAACATTAAACAGCTCTTTGCAAGGGGCTGTTTTCAAGCATAGAGCCTTGGTCTTAACTGGCTTTAGAATGGCTGTCAGGAAGCCCTCAAGTTTGCATATATGTGAATAACTGTCCATATCCTGGGCCAAACCTAAATACATGTATGGAACAGAAACTCCCAGGAGCTTGACAGGAAACAATAGCTGGAAGGCAAAAATAATTAACAGAAAGTTCAGCTGTTGCTCACCACAGGGGAACAACATCAACCATTAAAATATTGGAGTGGTTGTAACATCAGAGTAAACTACAGGACAAGAAATATTAAAAGGGATCATTTATAATGATTAAAAATAAGGTGTTCATCATCTTCTCCATCAAGAAGACATAACAATTCTCAGGGCGCCTGGGTGGCTCAGTCAGTTGGGCATCCGACTTCGGCTCAGGTCAGGGTCTCAGTTTGTGAGTTCAAGCCCCACTTCGGGCTCTGTGCTGAGCTCAAAGCGTGGAGCCTGCTTCAGATTCTGTGTCTCCCTCTGTCTCTGCCCCTCCCCAGCTCCCGCTGTGTCTCTTTCTCTCTCAAAGTTAAATAAAAACATTAAAAAAAAAAAAAGAAGAAGAAGACAGTGTAACAATTCTGGATGTGTATGTAACTAATAATAGAGCTACTAAGTACATGAAGCAAAACTGGCCTAACTGAAAGGAGAAATAAACAAATCTACCATGGTAGTTGGAGATTTCAACATTCCTTTCAGTAATTAGAAGAAGGAGCTAGAAAACCAGCAAGGATACAGGAGACTTGAACAACACTATCAACTAATTTTACCTTAATTGGCATTTAAAGAAGACTCTACCCTACAAGAGTATAGAGTATTTGTTCTTTTAAAGTACACACAGAATGTTCAGCATAAACCAGTGTCAAGTTAGTTTAAAAGTATTGATATCAGTCTGAGTATGTTCTCTGACCATCAGAATTAAATTAAAAATCAATTAACAGATACCTGAAAAATCCCCAGATATTTGGAAACTAAATTATTTAAACACAACAATCTGTGGCTGCCTTAAAACACACACACACACACACACACAACTTTATGGCAAAAGCTATTTATTATCTCTCACCATTCTGGGTGTTGACTATGCATTTCTTTTGCAGGTTTTTCCTGAGATTACTCAAGGAGCTGCATACATCTTAGAGGGTCTGCTAGAGGGCTAGGCCTTTTTTCCAAATGGTCTTTCATCCTCAATTATGCTAAACTGGGCTTCCTTACATGATGGAGATACATTCCAAGAAATCAACTTTACTTGTACTTATCAAATCTCCGCATCAAATTTGCATATGTTCCATCAAAGCAGATCACATGGATAAGCCCGGAATCAATGCGAGAGGGGACTACTTGGATAGCAAGAGGCATGATTCATTGGGAATAACAGTTTACCAAAATCGATGGAACTTTGGTTAAATCATTTTTCTCATCTATAATGGAGTTTATGATATCCATCCTCAGAATTGTTGTGTGGATTGAATGAAATGGTATAATCCTATGTGATAAAAGTTGTTTAGAGTGTTTTTAAGAAACCAAAGGTAATTTAGAATGGCAAATACTACCATCTACCATTATTCATTTCCTACACATGCCAGGCATTGTCCTAAATAGTAGAGTTGCAACAGACACAGTCCTTACCTTAGAGAAATGATATTTTGAAGGTAAAGTAACTAAGCCCATATTAGATTTACAGACTTTATAACTTTATCCACATGTCAAGCCGAAAAGTTTTATAAACTCAACTGTGGCTTGACATTTGGATGTGCTTATGTTAAATTTTATATTAAAATCAGTTAATTGACATTGTTAATACACCAAGATTATGTATCTATAAGATACATCTGTAAGATGTGGTTTTTCAAAGCATCATTTTAAAAAAACTCTACCTCTTGGGGTGTTTGGGTGGCTCGTCAGTTAAGCTTTCAGCTCTTGATTTCAGCTCAGGTCATGATCTCACCGTTCTTGAGATCAAGCCTCACGTCTTGAGATTAAGATTCTCTCCCTCTCTTTCTGCCCTTTCTGCACTCAACATACGCATGCTTTCTCTCAAAAAATTAATAATTAAAAAAAATTTTGAAGTAAAGTGAAAGACAACACACAGGATGGGAAAAAATAATCTGCAAATCATGTATCTGATGAGGGACTTTTATCTAGAATACATGAAAACTTACAATAAAGACAAAGACAAGGGGTACCTGGGTGGCTCAGTCAGTTGAGTGACCGACTCTTGATTTTGGTTCAGGTCATGATCTCACTGTTGTGAGATTGAGCCCCATGTTGGGTTCCATGATGAGTGTAGAGCCTGCTTGGGATTCTCTCTCTCTCTCTCTCTCTCTTTCTCTCTCTGTCTCTCTCTCTCTCTCTCCCTCTCTCTGCCCCTCTCCCCCACTTGTACTCTCTAAATAAATAAATAAATATTTTTTAAAGGACAAAGACAAAAGAAAACAGCAACAGTCCATTTTAAAAATGGGCAAAAGGTCTGAATAGACAGACATTTCTCCAGAGAAGATACACAGATGACTAATAAGCACATGAAAATATACTTGACATCATTAGTCATCAAGGAAATACATATCAAAACTACAATGAGATACTACTTCATACTCACTAGAATGGCTAGAATCAAAAAGAAAGACGTTAACAAGTGTTTTCCAGATGTGGAGAAATGTTAACCCTCACACCCTGCTGGGGGGATTATCAAATGAGGCAGAAAACAGCCTGGCATTTCCCCAGTGGTTCAATATAGCATTATTTTATGACTAAGTAATTCCAGTCCTAGGTATATACCCAAGAGAAAAGAAAGCATGTTTACACAAAAACTTGTACACTAATGTGTAAAGGAACATTATTCATATTAGACAAACTGAAAATCACCCAAGTGTCAGTTAACTGACAAATGGATAAATAAAATGTGGTGTATCCAATAGAATGTTATGTAGCCATAAAAAGGAATGAAATACTGATACATGTTACAACATGGATGAACCTTGAAACATTATGCTAATTCAAAGAAGCCAATCACAAAAGACCACATATGGTTCTATTTATATTAAATGTTCAGAATATGGGCTCCTGGGTGGGTCAGTCAGGTAAGCATCCAACTTCAGCTTAGGTCATGATCTCACCGTTCGGAGTTCGAGCCCCACATCAGGCTCTGTGCTGACAGCTCACTGCTAAAAAAATGTTCAAAATAGGTAAATCTGTATATAGAGAAAGAACAATAATTGAAATGAGGGGTGAGGGAGCAATAGTTAAAGGATACGAGGTTTCTTTTGGAGGTGATTAAAATGTTCTAAAAAGTGATTGTGGTGATAATTGCATATCTGTGAATATACTGTGACTCATTGAACTGTACACTTTAAATGGATGAATCTTACAGTATATGCAAGCTTTATCTCAGTAAACAGTTGTTAGAAGAATAAACAGGTTTTTGCAAGGCTATTTACCAAACACTGTCTCCAAACCAAAAATTCTAATTGCTTTATAAAGATGTATATGATATCCAAAACCACTGAATTGTACACTTAAAAATGATTAAGATGGCAAATTTTATGTAATGTGAATTTTATCTCCATTTTTAAAAAGATGTATGCTTAATCTTAGGAATACAAGATAAATACAGCAATGAGAGCTCAGTGAAACAAGTCAGAAGTCAGAGAATTTTTTTTTTCTGAGTAGGCTCCATGCCCAGTGTGGGGCTTGAACTCATAACCCTGAGATCAAGAGTCACTTACTCTACCAACAGAGCCACCCAGGTGCCCCCAGAGTTCAGATCAGTTTTAATACCAGCTCTCCCGATGGAGAATCTAGAGAGTGATCAGAATCGCATTCCAGAAGGGTTCAGTGAGCACACTTGTTTGTCCAGAAGTCCCACAGAAGGCTATAAAGTGAGAGTTGGAATTATCAAATAATCAACATTTTCTCAGTGGAACCTTCCAATGTCGAAGGAAGAGACCACCTCTCTAATACGTGAAACAGTGAAACTGACTTTACTACTTGCTAAGCAAGAGAGTAATACTTACAAACACAATCTCTAAACAAAATAGAACCGATATACAAGGTTTTAAGAATTGTGGATTTCAGGGATTGGCAGATTTTCAAAACTGAAAATGTTTTACAGATTGGCTCACCTCTGGCTGTGGTGTATAGGGATTGGTGGACTGTCAGAAGCAGGAGTAGAAACTTGAACACTGGTGATTTCTGGAGTGAGGCTGTGGTTTACTGGCTGGCTGCCTTGCAGATGTGTGGGGCTGTCACTGGCTGACTTTCAGAGGCCTGGCTATTAGAGCAAAGCAGTTACTGTTTGATTGGGACAGGTTTAGACTGGTTCTGCGGTTACGTGCTTATGGCTTAGAACAAGAGTCAAAGCACAAGCAGTCTTTCTGTTTCTTGAATTTGGAGAATTCAGTTTGGAGAATTTTATTGCTGTATTTTATTATTTCTGATAGCTACATCATAATTTAACTTAAATCTTTACCCAGTAGTTCAGTCAGGAGTCATGGAAGTTTTTAACCAGGGAGTGACATGGTGACCTTTGCAAACTTGTAAGAGGTAGATTATAGAGAAGAAAAAGTCCAAGAGATAGGTTAAAAGGCTGTCAAAAAGGCTGGATTTTAGGATATCCTGAGGCCTAGCCTTCCTAAGAGGGGAAGAATGCAGACTTGATGGTGTATTCATATCTTCCTGTTCATAAGTTAGGTTTGATGTGTCTTGTCAAGATGCGAGTGTGCCATTTGCCCTCATTTCTGTTCTTGTGTTTCCTCTCCTCTCCCTACTTCTATTTCCCGCTCCCTCTCCCCCTCTCCAAGTGAAAAATTAACCTCTATGCCAAGGAAGCATTGCTAGTGAATACCAAGATTATTTTAATTAGTAAATCAAGAATAACTTAAAAAACACATTGAGGAAAAAGTGCCTTGATGTCTCACCATTTTCTTGGTTTTCTTAGATAATTAAGTTGAAAGCTGAAGCCCGGCTGGACCTGCTAAAGCAGATCGGTGTTTCTGTGGACACGTGGCTAAAGAGTGCAATGAATCAAGTAATGGAAGAACTGGAAAATGAACGATGGGCTCGCCTTCCTGCAGTGACCAATAATGGCACTTTACACTCGGTAGGATTTCTCTTCTTGGCTGTAATGGGCAGACTTTCACTGAAGGATGCTATTCTTTGACTGTGTCACCAAACCTGATAATAGCCAAAATTTAAAAGAAAAAATAACGGTTTTGCTAGCAGTTTGGTTTCTTTTCTTTGGCCTGTCACTGAGTTAAACTTGGTGTAGGAAGAGGGAAAAAGTCATGCTTTTTATTTTTAATATGCAGTGAAGAACATATTATCACTAGTTGGTTTATTAGTGCCACTTTACCAAATTCCTTATCCCATCATGAAGTAGATATGTTTCTTGTCTGGAAGTCATGGAATAAAAATTTTAATCTAGTGTTTCTGAAGTTCTCAGAGGTTTTCTCTGAAAACTGACATCCAGAGAGTCAGAAACAATCTTAAAAAGAGAAAAGGGGGTGCCTGGATGGCTCAGTTGGTTGAACGTCCAACTCTTGGTTTCAGCTCAGGTCATGCATGATCTCACAGTTCATGAGATCAAGCCCCATGTGCCTGGGATTCTCCCTCTCCCTCTCTCTCTGCCTCTCTCTCTCTTTCTCTGTAAATAAGTAAATAAACTTAAAAGAAAGGAACACTTTTAGTCTCTGGCTTAATTATTTGATTCACAGGGCTTTCACACTCTGTTCACTGTATTTTTCATCAGGGAGACAGTGCAAGTATGGTCAGAGCTCAAGCTAGCATTTTCTTGCTTCCAGTCCAGGGCATTTTCCACTTTGATGTCATCCAGTTCAACCTTAGTTATTCATGTTGGAGATCTGAGTGCCAGAAAAGTTCATTGACTTGCCTGTTATTACGTAAGTGGATATATGATGTCTGTAGCTGGTCAGACTAAAGTAATTCCTACTGCTGCTTCCTACTCATTACTCTGTCTCATCCTGTTTATTTCCTTATGGCATTTATTACAATCTTTGCTTTGTGTTCTTTGTCTATCTTCCTCTCTGGAATGTAATTACCATGTCTGTCTGATTCAGTGCACAGCAAAGTGCCTGGCACATAGTAAGTACTCAATAAATATCTGTTGAAGGAAGAAATGAAAGAATGGACGGCTGAATAGATGGAATAGTGGCAAACTAAAAGCTAAAACTCTAATCTCACAACTTCCTACTGTGTCCAAAGTGCCTCTTCAGCGCTTGTGCCCTTCAGATAAAAGGCATCTTGCGAGAGAAATTGGCTAAAGTTTAAGAACATTCCTGAAAGTTTTGTCAATTTTTTCACATAGCATTCTGATTTTCTAATGGGAATACACTTGCGCATTTTAAAAAGATTGCGTGTGGGTGTGCATTTTAAGGAAAAGCAATCTATTGAAAGTTTATTTTTATTTGACTATTAATGGTAATCCAGCTAGAGAAAATAGGCACACATCACCTACTTGACGTCAGGGTTAGAAGGGCCTGGCCTGTTTTTAATACAATAGAGTTGTTCCATGTCATGGAATATCTCTTTCTAATGCATCTTTTGAATGTCACAGTTACCATCTACTTCAAGTAATTTTGTTGTACAGAATTTAGGATGACAGCAAATCCCAGGCACACACTTTCTTTTGGCCTCTTCAGTAGCACTGTTGGCAACCAATAAACCCATGATTTCTCTTGGACTAGTATCTTTTCTAACTAAATCAACTGGGCAGGCATTTATCCCCTCCCTGTGTGCCTACTTCCTGAGCAAATTGGAGATGAACAAGAATTGGTCTCCCTCCTTGAAGAGCTTGCAAGCTGGTAGAGCAGACAGACCTCAGACCTTTATAGATCTTAGTGATCCATGGCAGTGTATGACTGGGTTCCTCTGTGGCAAACTTGAAACGCCTACTTCTAACTCATCAACACACCTGGGAAAAAACCCTTCTCTCCGTGTTTCAGAGAGAAAGTTAAGTTAAATGATCTAAGCTCCCCTCCAACTCCAAAATCTTATGATTTTGTGAAATGCTATTAAAAAAGTTTAATGCCAGGTGGAAAAATAGGAAAGACGTTTGCCCCATGAAGGAACTGTCAGTTGAGATAGTCCTTGAAGAATTTTAACATGAGATAAAGAAGGGCTTCTGAGTGTGAAGGAAGGAAATGAAGAAGATATGCCTAGTACAGTCTGTCAGTGAGTAGTACATTCTGGTAGTAAGTGTTGAATAAATTCGGTGTTTTTGAGAACTGTCCAAAGACATGAGCTCATCTAGAAACATCACATTTTCTGCGAAGAGAACATTTTGCAATCCTAACCCATTCTTCCTTACCTCTAGTCAGTATCATGGAGCTTGTGTCCTCCTGCTTTCAGCTGAGGCATATAGTTTGTGGAAGCTCTACTAACAGTCCAGTAGTGCCCCCTTTATCCATGGTGTCACTTTTCTTGGTTTCAGTTACCATGGTCAGCCATGGAAGCAACTATCTAGATGCAGATGATCCTCCTGACCTATTGTCAGAAGGTCAGTGGTAGCTTAACGCTGCGTTACAATGCCTACATCATTCACCTCACTTCATCTTGTCACGTAGGCATTTTATCTCACATCACCACAGGAAGAAGGGTAAGTACAGTACAATAAGATATTTTGAGAGAGAGAGACCACGTTCACAAACTTTTATTACAGTATATTATTGTAACTTATGTGTTATTACTATTGTTATTTATCTCTTACTGGGCCTGATTTATAAATTAAACTGTAGCACAGGTATGTATGTGTAGGAAAAAACATAGTCTGTAGGGTGTGGCCCTACTGGTACTTCTATCAGTTCAAACATCCACTTGCGGTCTTGGAACATATCTCCTGCTGATAAGGAAGGGAGGCTACTGTATAAATAAAGGAGAGATGTGGGCACAGAACAGCTTAATGAAGTCCCAGTATTTATTTAACCTGCTTTTAAATGACTGCACTGAAGTAATTTAGAAGAAGTTGTATCTCTTCTCTTCACACTGGCAGCTGCTGGCTAGGATCATGAAGCAGAAATACACATCTGGGGACCAAATTATTTCTTCCATTATAGATGCCAACAAAAGCATTAGTCATCAAGTTTAGAGTTCCCTTCCATCGGGAAAACATGGTTAATTTTAATGTTACACATTAACAGTGTAAAGGGCCTTATTAGAAGATAAATGTTTTTAAAATATATAGTCTTTTTACCTTACAGAATAAGGAACTATACTTTCTTGAGTATTAACTTTTTGCCTTCTATATTATGCTGTGGTACAGATAGAGGGTTGGGAAGAAACATAGAAAAAGAATCACAGAATACAGCAATATTTTTTAATGGAGAACAGTCTGTTAATATAGCTACTCAGCTGATGGTAAACTAGAGCTCATACATAACCTCTTATGGTTAGATTGCTACCAGTAGCCCAGTCAGCCTTTCTGCCAGTCATTCCTCCCTTCTCTTATTTTCCTTCCTTCTCTTACTCAAAAACCCATACTCAGTTTAATTTTGAAGTTATATTAATTTTAGAATAGAAAAAGTTATAAAACTGGATTAGAAAAAAATTAGAAAGTTAGGTAGAGGAAAAAAATGACCCCAAACTCCGTCCTTATGACACCACTGTTAGCAACTTGATGTAATTCTGTCCTCTTTCTATTCTTTTTTTAAACATATTTGTCATAATAAAGTTAATTTTGTATATTTTTCCATCTAGCATTCCATTTTGCTGGACAGTCTTCATAATCTTTCTCTTCATGTCTGTGTAGTATTCCCTCAGGAAGGCATACCATAATTCACTTAACTGCTCTCTTATAGGTTCAATATTTAGATTGCTTCCAGATATTATAAATAAATAATACTCTGAAAGAGTGTCTCTGAAAGAGATATTTGTGTACATACTTCTTTTTTCCATAGTGGGAATAGATTTCTATAATACAGATTCTTAGAAGTAGAATTCATAGGTTGGAGATTTATAGTTCTTTGTTTAAGGTTGGGTTTTGTTCTTTTTTCCCCCCTAGATTCTCAAACTATAGCTGACAGTGTTTACATGACTTCCTTATCTTCAGCCATTTCCCCTATCATTTCTCCTATATAACAGACATCCTGGCATCCACTTTGTTGTGCAACCTCCCTAAGAGCGTGAGCATTTTGCAGAGTTGCATAGAAATAAATTCTGACTTTCCTCATTATGAAGACCATGCTGAATAATGTGTTTGAAAGGCAAGGAAATTAAATATTTTTAAACATCAGGATGGTAGTTTAGTTCTCATCTGCCTCGTTAAATGCCTAATAGTCTTTGCAGTATAATGGGTTTTGTTTTTGAAATATAAAAATCTGTTTGTTGGCTTGTCCTGATCCCAAAGAAAAGAAACAATGGCTTTTTGTAATGAAATAAATGTAAACAGTAGAAAATAATAGCATACACCTGCAAAAATTTTTAGGCACTTCCGTATTTACAGTTTTTCCAAGTGGTTAGTGGTCTTGTTATTGGATTAAACTCCAAACCCAAATAGGCCACACTATTATTGAAACTGACATTTCATATTTTCAGTAGGATCAATTTAATTCAATTCAGTAAGCATGTGTGGAGCCTGCACGCCTCATGAGACCCTTTGCTAAGTGCTGGGAGTTACAAACTGAGTATAATGTCTGCTGAGTTTGTATCCACAGATTGAGAGAACCAGTCTCACTAACAGCCAAGACCAAAAGATGGGCATTGAAAAGATGTGGAGAATTTCAGTTCTAAGAGAAGTATCTCCAGCTGTATTGTGTTCTTTAATTTTCTGCATACCCATAACAACAAGTAAAGTACCTGACACAAATCCATATACGTAGCACATGTTCAAAAATACTAATCCACACCTGAAGATAAAGCAGTCTAATTCCACCAACTGACCTTAAAATACTATTAAAAAGAGGAAGTTCACAAAAAAGCATCTCTACTGTACCAGGTACTATGTTAGGCACATTCATACATTATTTCAATTAATGATCACAATGGTCCTGAATGTATTTACAGATGAGAAGACAGACTTGGAAGAATTAAATATCTCCCAGTGGCACACAGCTAGTAAGTGGAGAGAGCTAGATTTGAACCCGCATATGTCTGCTTCTAAAGCCCTGCTCTTTACCATACTTTTTTTTCCTTTGATGATTCTGTTGAATCATCATTGAACATCCTATTTTTGATGTATTTAATCATCTTATAACATCTTCAGGTACTACGTGGCCAGTTGTCATTAAAATTCTCAAGATTTACTGATATTTTTTGACAGCTTTGCTTTGCTGAGGTATAATTGATAATATAGTAGGCTACACATATTTGAAGTGTACAATTTGATATATTTTGACATGTGTATACAGCAGTGAAACCCTTGTGACAATTAAGATAATGAACATATCCACCACCCTCAAAAATTTCCTCATGCTCATTCCAGCCCTTCAGTCAACCACTGATCTGCTCCCATTGTGGGTTAGTTTATATTTCCTAGAATTTTGTATGAACAGAATCATACAATATGTACCTTTTTTTTTTTTTTTTTGGTCTTTCACTCAACGTGATTATTTTGAGGATCATCCATGTTAATTGCTCATCAATAATTGGTTGTTTTTTTTTTTATTGCTGAGTAGTATTCCATTGTATGAGTACACCACAGTTTATCAGTTCACCTGATGATGGGCATTTGGGTTTTGGAGAGACTATTACAAGTAAAACTGCTTATGTTTTGAGTGGGTCAGACAGTGGGTATGTGTTTAACATTTTAGGAAACTTCCAAAGTGGTCGTACCATTTTATGTGCCCATCCAAAGGATACTAGTGTTCTAGCTGTTTCACAGCCTCACCAACACTTGGTATGGTTGGTCTTTAATTTTAGATATTCTAATGGGTGTGCAGTAGTGTATCGCTATATTTTTGATTTGTATCTCACTGATAATGTTGAGCATCTTTTCATACGCTTATTTGCCATCTGCATATATTCTTTGGTGAAGTGTCTGTTCAGATCTTTTGCCTATATTTTATTGCTTGTTTTCTTTTTATTGAGTTTTGAGAATTCTTTTTGTATTCTGTATACAAACCCTTTATCAGATAGATGATTAATTTTCTCCCAAATCAAGTCTATGGCTTGTCTTTTCATTTTAACAGTATCTTTTAAAGACCAGACATTTTTAAATTTGATGAAGTCCCCACTTAATTTTTTTTTTTCTTTTATGGACCATGCTGTGGTGTGGTATGGTATGGTAGCTTTCACAAGCTATGATTTCTTTGACAAATAAATCTTTGCCAAACCCAAGGTCATATAGATTTTCTCCTATATTTTCTTCTAGAAATTTTATAGTTTTGGGTTATACAGTTAAATCTGTGACCCAGTTTGAGTTAATCTTTGTATATATGTATATGTATATCCTTTTTGTTGTTGTTGAAAAGACTGCCCTTTCTCCATTGAATTACCTTCACATCTTTGTCAAAAATCAATTAACCATATATGTGTGGGTTTATTTTTGGACTTTTTGTTTCGTTCTGTTGATCTGTTTATCTGTCCTGATGCCAGTGCTACATTGTTTTGATTAATGTAACTTCATAATTAGCCTTGAAGTTAGGTAGTGTAAATTCTCCAACTTTCTTCTCCCTCTCTCTCTCTTTTTTTAAATTTTAAATCCAAGATATTTAATGTCCAGCTTTCTTCTTTCTCAAGGTTGTTTTGGGTATTCTGGGTCCTTTGCATTGCCATATAAGTCTAAACTCCCATTTTCTACAAAAAAAAACCAAACAAACAAAAAACCCTACTAGGATTTTTAAAAATAGGATTGTGATGAATCTATTTGTAAGTCAGTTTGAAGATAGTTGATGTTTTAACAATATTGAGTCTTCCAACACATTAACATAATACCTCCCCATTTATTTAACTTTAATTTCCCTCAGCAGTGTTTTATAGCTTTCAGTGTATAGGTCTTGCATCTTTTTTCAGATTTATCTTTATTTTAAAGTTTTTGGTGCTGTTTTAAGTGTTTTTTAAATTTCAACTTCCAATTGCTCATTGCTAACATACAGAAATATAATTGATCTTTGCGTATTGATCTTATATCCTGTAACTTTGCTAAACTCATTTATTAGTTGTAGTAGCTTTTGTGTAGGTTTTCTGTGTAGATAATCATGTCACCTGCATATTATTACTACTGTAACTGTTAGCATCTCCAGTAGTTTAGGGCCAATGGATGTTCTTGCCTTGTTTCTACACTTAGGGAGAAAGCATTCAGTCTTTTACCATTAAGTATGATGTTAACAGACGGGTTTTTGTAGATGCCCTTTACCATATTGAGCAGTTTCCTCTATTTAATTTACTAATAGGAGTGGATGCTGAATCTTGTGAAATGATTTTTCTTTTTTAGTTTGTTTATATGGTAAATTGCATTGATGATTTTTCAAATATTAAACAAACTTTGTATTACTGATAAACTCTACTTGTATCATGATACATTACCCTTTTTATATGTTGATTGAAATTGTTAAATTGGATTTGTTAAAATTTTGATGAGCATTTTTGTCTCTGTTCATGGCAGAGATTAGTCTATAGTTTTCTTCTCTTGTAATGTTTTTGTCTGGTTTTGGTATAATGGTTGTCTCAGAATAATTTGAAAAGTATCCCTTCCTCTTCAATTTTCTGGAAGCTTATGTAGAATTGTGTAGAATTTTTCTTTCTTAAATGTTTGATATACTTCATCAGAATGTGTTATCTGAGCCTCAAGTTTTCTTTATGGAAGTTTTCTTGTAACAACAAATCCGGTGTCTTTAGTAGATATAGAGTCATTCAGGTTATTCTTCTTGAGTGGATTTTTATCATTTGTGTCTTTCAAGGAATTTGTCCATTCTATCTAAGTTGCCAACTTTATTGGAACAAGTTGTTTATAATATTCCTTTATTCTTCTTTCATTACCTAGAGAATCTGTAGGGGCATCACTTCTCTCATTCTTGATATTGGTTATTTGTGTCTACACTTTATTCCTGATCATTCTGCTAGAGGTTTATTCATGTGATAAAGAACTAGATTCGGGGGCGCCTGGGTGGCTCTTGGAAGCACCATCTTTGCTGAGAATTCTCAAACGGGGACTGGGCACAGGCACTCAGCAGGGTACCTTTGTCGGTTAACTGTCAGTCTTCAGCTCTGGTCCTGACCTCACAGTTCCTGAGTTCGAGCCCCCCATTGGGCTTGTTCTGGCAATGTGAAACCTGCTTGGGATTCTGTCTCCCTCTCTGCCTCTCCCACTTGCTCTCTCTTTCTCTGTCTCTCAAAATAATAAATAAATAAGTTTAAAAAAAAGAATGAATCAGCTTTTGACTTCACTGATTTTCCCCCCTGTTGTTTTTCTGTTGTCTTTTGTATTGATTTCTACTCTGGTTTTTATTTCCTTTACTCTGATTTGTTTGGATTTAAATAGCTCTTTCCTAAGTTGACGAAATTGTTTCCCATTCCACAGGGATCTCTGTCCTTAAGTGCATCATGTCCAGGGTTCATATATTTTGAACAGTTTTTTAGTTGTTTCTGGAAGGAGTTTAAATCTGGTCCCTGACGCTCCCATCTTATCTGGAAACAGAAATCCACTTTGCTGATATTTTCAATGTTATCTTTTGTAATCTACTTGTGTTGTATTTGGAATGATGTTCAATATGGTCACTTCTCTGTCCAGATGAAGCTCCGAGTTTCTGCTAGTGAGTTGTAAGGAGCAAAATAGAATAATGATTTAAGTACTTTCTAGGTATTGAGCGTGTGTAGGGGTTTAAATATGTCACCTAATTTAATCTTTATGATATGAAGTAATTGTCTTCATTATAAGATAAGGTCATTGAAGTTGAGAAGTTCAGTAATTTGCCCAAGGTCACACAGCTGTAAATGGCACACTCAGCATTCAAACTCAAGTCTGTCAGACCCAGGGACCTAGTATTGCTTTCTAGTTCATTACAGTCCCATAAAGTTGATGAAACCCTTCAGAGGTTGTTTTGCTGAGTACAAGGAGATAGCTAATAATACCAACCCAGAAATCTGCTTCTTATCTGCCCTTGCAAAGAGAGTAAGCATTTTACAACATCTAAGAAAGGAAAAACATTAGCACAGCTGGGAAGAATAGTTTTAATTGAAGTTCTGTCAGGTGACAGGAAGGAAAAGGGCTAAGAGAGCAGTTGTTAAGAAACAGAGGAAGAATGTGATTTTAGAAATGCTGGGTCAAGAAAATATTGTAACAGCGAGGTTACAGAGGGTGGAAGAGGGAAAAGGCAGAAGTTGTTCCACAGTGACATACTTTGGAAAGCTTCTGGAGCCATGCAAAAGCACATGGCCCTGACCCCTTTTGCTGTCACTGCAACCTTTCATTCCCTTCTATGAGACTCAAACAATGGACTCAAAATAAAGGGGAAAGAAAGGAATGTTTAGTACCAAACAGTGTTGCCAAGATAAAATGTTTTGGATTGATTCCCAGTGCCAAAGCACAGTGCATATTAACATTCCTTCTATATTTTTGGAAATGTGTTCTACCCACACTGGCTTTAATTTTAGTTTTTATAGATATACGGGTGTTTTGTGTTGTTTTGTTTCAATGCCCACAGTTGTGGGGTTTTTTTAACATCTATAACCTTTACTAGAGTATGAAAGCAGTATCTTCTGTGTAGATATGTTTACATTTTATGGCAGTTTTTAGCATGTGATCCTCACCTTTTATATGACACAGTGCCTTTTTGGAGAACAACGGAATCATAGCCTGAGATGATTTGAAAGGTCATGATTTGAGCCTATTTTGTCATTGACCTGACTGACCATAGATGAAATTATTTGTAAGATGAGTCACATGATTATCTGACTCAGCTGGGAAGAATTTCCAATAATAGTTATAAAATAATGAGAATATTACAAGGGCTCATGAAGTGTAGGCAATACATTTGACAGGAAATATGTGCTACTTATTCTTTTAGAACACTCCCCCCCACACACACACATTTCTATAGAATTTTATTAGGGAAATAGCAGTTAAGAATAGAGTCAGTTTTAAACATTAGTGCTCAATAGAAATCACTTTAATTCACTAAAAAGTAAAAGTGGACTGTATAGGAGGCCTCTACTTTGCAACTCACTGAATGCCAGGAAGTCTTCTCTGACCTTCCTATTCACAGGACCCCCTGTGCACTCAGCATTTAGTTGTGATGGCTTCTCCACTCTAGAGTATGAGCTTTTGCAAAGCAAACCATGTCCTCCATTTCATATCTAAGAGCCTAGCACAGTGTTCAGCATGTTGTAGATATTTGATATTTCAGTTAATCGGTCTATTGTGAGACCTGATTCTGACCATCCATTTCTTATATCTTTAATGTGTAAACATTTGTGCCTTTCGGATGTTTGAACATATGAAAAAGTAGCTAAATAGATGTTTATACGTAGCTAGAAACAAAGAAACTTTGCCTGTTTTGTTTCCTCTTTTTTAGATTTTTACTTTAAAAAGTAAGACATATTTGGGGCATCTGGGTGGCTCAGTTGGTTGAACATCCACTCTTGATCTCAGCTCAGGTCTTGATATCAGGGTCATAGGTTCAAGCCCTACACTGGCCTCCACACCAGGCATGAAGCCTACTTGAAAAAAAGAGTAAGACATGCTTATTCTAATAGTTCAGACTGTAAAGAGAGAGAGATATTAAAAACAGCCATCTCTATTTCCAGTCTTTGTTGTGTTATTCTTCTTCCCCCTGTCAGATATTTGTGTTCATATAAATACTATTTGTACTTCAGTATCATGGACAGTACTCTAGGTAAATACATTTGTTATACCCAATTATTGAATACTGTACTGAGAGTGAACCCCAGAATGATCGTATGGGTACAGACTGGTTGTGAGTATACCTTGTTTACCCTTGTGACATTGTGGCTGACTGGGAGCCATAGCTTGCTGCTGCTGCTGCACCACGAGAGAATATTGTACCATGTCGCTAGCCCGGAAAAAGATCAAAATTTAAATTTTAAAGTATGTTTTCTACTGAAAGTGTATTACTTTTGCATTATCACAAAACGAAAAATTGTAAGTCAAACCATCGTAAGTTGGGGACCATCTATAAATTACATGAGATATTCAGCACTTTATTATTATAAAATAGTCTCTGTGTTAGGTGGTTTTGCCCAACTGGAGGCTAGTGTAAGTGTAAGGGCTAATGTAAGCCCCAAGTGGGCTAGGCTAAGCTAAGCTATAATATTCAGTAGGGTAATTGAATGCATTTTCAACTCAGGATATTTTTCAACATATGATGAGGTTTTTCGGACATAATGCCATTGTAAGTCGAGTAAGATCTATAGTGTTACATCCTGATCCTTTATTTCTCCATAGTATATTCACACAAGTGAAATTGCTAGATCAAGTGGTATGTTTTGTTTTTAATTTCAGTAGGGTTTATTTTTGTTATATTTTTAAGGATTATAAGCTTACTTTTTTTTTTCTAAAACTCTTTTCAGTGTTTTTATTATTTTTATTTTTGAGGGAGACTGTGAGCAGAGCAGGGTCAGAGAGAGGAAGACACAGAATCCAGATCAGGCTCCATGATCTGAGCTGTCAGTACAGAGCCCAATGCAGGGCTTAAACTCAATGAACCACAAGATCAAGACCTGAGCTGAAGTTAGATGCTTAACCGACTGAGCCACCCAGGCACCCCATATCAGTTTACATTTCTACCAATGGTAGAGGAAAGCCTGTTTCTCCACATCCTTGGATAGCATTTAGAAATCTTTCTAACGTTTCCCAGTATGATCAGTTTAAAATGGTAAAAGGCCTTTGGGCGCCAGGGTGGCTTAGTCAGTTAAACATCCAACTTTGGCTCAGGGTATGATATCCCAGTTCGTGAGTTCAAGCCCTGCATCAGGCTCTGTGCTGACAGTGCAGAGCCTCCTTCGGATCCTCTCTCTGATCCTCCCCTGCTTGCTCACTCTCTCTCAAAAGTAAGTAAACATTTTTTTTAAATGGTAAAAGGTCTTTATTAGTATTTAACAGTGAAAAGAGAAAGGATACTGATAAGGATAAACATTTATGTATTTGAATGACATTTTACTCTTGGTTTTTAAAAACAAAACAAAAACACCTGATCCTTTCAGAGGGCCTGATAGAGCATTATAACTCTTGATCTTGAGGTTGTGAGTTCAAGCCCCGTGTTGGCTATAGAGATTACTTAAAAATAAAATCTTAAAAAAAAAGAACTTGGCCCTTTCATAACATGAAAAATGCAAGAGAGAATAGATACGTTTTTCTCTGTGCAGTTGAATAAGTAATTAATGTTTGAAACAGTCAGGTTTTAAGTGTTTTTTCCTGCTTCACTCATTTTCTTGAAGTAAGCAAGCTAGGTAATTAATGGCTTCTAATTTTCCCCAGCTTAATGCAGACCCCGAAAGAGAAGAAGGAGAAGAGTTTGAAGACAACATGGATGTTTTTGACGATAGCAGTTCCAGCCCTTCTGGCACCTTAAGAAATTATCCACTCACCTGCAAAGTTGTTTATTCCTACAAGGTGTGTATTTCTGTAACCTAGTGCTCATTTGAAATAGTGGCAATGCTGAAGACACACATGACTATATCTACCTAGCCCTAAAATTGGTGTTCAGTTAATATTAGAGACAATATAACATAGTGGTGAACAGTCTAGACTCTGACCTCAGACTGCCTGGATTAAAATGCCACTTACAAGCTATATGACCATACTGATTAGTCCCTTCGTCTCTGTGAGCCTCAGTTTTCTTATCTCTATTATGGAGGTAATATATAGCGCTAGTTTGAAGATTAGAATAACACTTTATAGCAAAGTATTTAGCATAGTGCCTGGCATCTAGTAAATCTTCAGTAAATAGAAATCTTACCCTTATTATCAGTTGCCTGCTTTGGCACAGACCCTCCATTAGGATGATGCTCAAACTTGATATTAAAAGAAAATTGTTTTACAAAGCAGTTTTGTTAAACTTTACCTTTCCTAATCTTAATATGACCACCTCTTATTTCCATAGTAAGTAGGGACCCGGATAAAAAGATGCCAGAATTTCCAAACTTGATTTGGTATAATAGTTCTTAGTCTCTCTCACCCCTGCTCTGCTTTCACATAAACTTTTTACTCACACAAAATAAATTGAGTTTCACTCCCCTCATCAGTCCATTGACCAGCCCTCTTGATGCTACCTCCAAAACATACCCTGAGCCCATTCGCCTTTCACCATCTTGGTCTAGGCCATTGCTTCAGTTACTGTAAAAGAAAAAAAACATAATTGGTAGCCTTCTGCATACTTGCCTCCCTCCCAAAAGTCCATTGTCCACTTTTCAGTCAGAATTATCTTTAACACATAAAGGAGGTTATTTTATTCCCCTGTCTAAAAACCTCTTACAAGCTTTCCATCACACATAGAAAAACAAACTTTTCACTAGAGTCTATAGTGTTCAGATTGATCTGGCCCCTGACAGTCTCCCTAACTTGATGTCAGACCATCTCCCTACCCAGCCCAGTCACCACACATTAGCCACTGTGGCACCATGCTCCTTCCTGACTTGACAACTTTGCACTCACTGCTCCCTCCACCTAGAACATCTTTCCCCAAATCTTGGTTGGCTGCGTACTGCCCTTCACTGAGGCTCAGCTCAAATAGAGCCTCTCCTCAGGTCTCCCCTGACCACCTAAATATATAACTGACTTCTCATTTACCCAACTTGTGTACACATACTCTCAGTCTCTGTCTCTCTCAAAATAAATAAACTTTAAAAAAAAAAAAGAGTACTTCCTCTTTCCTAAAAGGGCTGGAGTTCTTTTTCAAAATAAACTATTTTGATGATCTTTTGAAAATTTCAAATCTTCTGCTGAGATACTTAGAAAGGTGTTCTAGAGTATTATACAAGTAGGGTTGGGAATGTTTTCCCATCTCACGTGTCAGTATGATATTTACTTTGAAGTTCCAGAATTAAAATTTAAGGTCCCTTAATGGAGAGGGTCCCGAGTGTCTGAGTGATTATAAATAGCTCACATCCATCCAACATCCCCTCTATTGACATATGCCAGGCATGTCTCTATAGTAAACTGGACTATAAAAATCTGTTTAATCATTTAATCACTGAACAGTCACTCAGTGCCCAGTATGTGATATGTTTCAGGGATGCAAGAATTAGTGGACACAATTCCTGCTCCCTCCCCAGATGGATAGTCTGGGGGGAATAAATATTAAGCTGAAAAGTAGAGTACATATGAAAACATTTATAGCAGGGGTTAAAATGGCTAATTTTTCCTGTGATAGTTGGAAGCAATTCCATAGATGAGGTGGCATTTCAGTTAGGTCATGAGTAAGATCTTACTAGATACGGTGAGAAGGGAAAGAACCTTCTAAGCAAAAAGAATAAAAGATAAGAGACACAGTTTGATGAGAGTATGGGATGTTCAGGAAATGTTACATTCGGTGGTGGGTGATAATCAAGTGTGGGGATTAGAGCAGCTGGAAATAAAGATGTTTGCTGTCAGAGAATAAAGGGCCTTGGAGACCAGACTAAAGTATGACTTTTATCCTGGCTGGTAGGGACCTCTGGATGTCCTAAAATCAGATTGGGCTTTTAAGAAGGTAAACCCTGGTCGTGGTATAGATGCTATATGGGATAGATTAGAATAGAGAGAAATGAACTGGAAGCCTAATGGTGATTCCCATAGTCCAGACCAGCAAAGCAGGCCTGGATTAATCTAGTGAGGACAAAGAAACATTATATTTAAGGATTAGACTAAAAATGCTCATAACTTTTGGGGCACCTGGGTGGCTCAGTCAGTTAAGCATCTAACTTGGGCTCAGGTCATGATCTCATGGTTCGTGAATTCGAGCCCCGTGTCAGGCTCTGTGCTGACAGCTCAGTCTGGAGCCTGGTTTGGATTCTCTCTCTCCCTCCCTCTCTCTCTCTCTCTCTCTCTCTCTCTCTCTCTCTCCCTCCCTCCCTCCCTCTCCCTCTCCCTCACCCTCTCCCTCTCTCCCCTCCCCTGCTTATGCACTCTCTCTCCCTCTCTCTCTCTCAAAAATAAATGCTCGTAACTTTTGACCCTACTAGCATAGATCCTAAGGAAATGATCACAGTATAGAAAATGATTTTGGACACAAGATGTTCTTTCATCATAGTACTATTTTTATAATAGTTGAAAGTTGGCAATCCAACAAGGGATTGTTAAATAAATTAACCATTCATATAACGTAACAGTAAACATAAAATAATATGAAGATAATTAAAAATTATATTAATGAAAGTTTTTTTATGTAAGAAGAAATGATATGTTATGCCAGAAGAATAAAATGCTCGTGTACCTTAAGATTTGAGTTATGCATATTTCCAGCTTTTCTACAGTGAACATGTATTATTTTTATAATCAGGAAAAAGTATACTGTTTTCAAAGAAAATAGGAAATTTAGAGAGGTAGTGGTGGGAATGGAGGACTTGGCCGCTTCTACAGTTCTGGTCGTCCCTGGATATTAGGATTTCAGGGGGCAGTGTGAGACCACGTGTTTATTTAAAAAACATTTCCTGACCACTTGCTGACTTCAGTTGGGATAAATGAGAAGAATTACATTCCCTGCATAAGTCATTCTAGTGGGAACCCTACAAGGGCAAACAACTAAGTAGAGTGCCATGGTAGTTCTCATTAGAGAGATGTGCAAAGCCTTACAACAAAAGAAGGAAGAAGCAACCAGCTCCTTGGGAGTGGTCTGGAAAAACATATGAACTGGGCCTCAAATCATGAGTAATTCTAATAGCTACCATTTGTGAAATACTGTATGTCTGGTACCATATTTATGTTTTTCTAATCTCTTTAATAACTCAATATGGAAGATATTATCAACAAACCCATTAAATCAACAAATATTAATTGAGTACCTTCCGTGTACCGTCCTGTTCTTTTCTAAGCTTGAGGACATGGCATTGGTCAATTACAGACAAAAATCTCTGCCTTCATGGAGCTTACATTCTAATAGGAATAGAAAAGAAAACTGACGCTCAGAGAGATCTTATGAACACTTGCCCTTAGAAACAGACTGAAACTGGACTTGAATCCACAGTAATCTAAATCTGTTTGCCAGATGGGAAAAAGAGAGCAGGGCCTGCTGGAAAAAAGAAACAGTCTGGTAAAAGTAGAGGCAAGGAATAACATGGTGTGTTCAGAGAAGAGGCGATAGTGTATGGGGCCAAAGCTTTGAGAAACCATGGTGACCAAACTCTGTAGAGTCTTGAGTTGCCATGCAGAGGACGTGACCTTGTCAAGTGGAAGCATTGATTACTGTGTGGGGTTGGTGTCTGCTGATATTCTATAACAGCACTGAACAACTTGCATGGACCTCCCTGACTTTTTTACAAGGGCAGCGGTATACTTAAAGGTGTTCTTATCCTTCCTGCTTTGGTTCTCACACACACTGAAGTCAGGTTGTGTTGTTACTTTTTAAGTCTTACCGTGGAATTAAGGAAAATGTTTTTGTTATATGGGTGCCTTTTCCTGGCATAGTCAAAGCATAGTGTGTTTTTGGATTAGTGAAGAAATCCCACTGGAAAAGCTATCATGAATCAATGAGCCTTTTATCCTCATGTTTTGAGATCAGAGGTAATTTACTTAAAATTCTGGTCCTGGAGTATTTCTGTGACTGGTCAGCCATTTTCAATACTATTTTAACATCTCAAGCAGCTATGGCAACATCCAGAATCTGGGTTTAATAAAGTATTATAATGTACACAAAATGGGAAATGAAGCTTAGTAATGTGACCCATTTTCTTGCCTTACTTTTTGCTTGTGTAACCTGGAGATACTTTACACATTGAGATTGTGAGATTTGAAAAACTGTAGGGTCTTACAGTTTGGTTATATAGTTGTTACTAATCTTGGGACTTCGGGAATGCTTTTAAGACTGCTCACCAGAGAACCAGAAGATGCTAGCAGGCCCCGCCCTGTTACATGTGACAGGCAAGTCTCTTTAGGAAACAAAGCCACACAGTTTCTCTCCAGCCTCTCTGCTGAGCCCCTTAGAGGTTGCGCTCAGATTCTGCAGTCTTGGGAGCAGTATCTGGGTGGCCAGCGCTAGTGAACTCCTGCGTCAGAGACCATAAAACCATCACAGTTAGCATCCTGTACAAAGCATCTAAGTGGATCAGCCCATTCTCCACGGTTAAGTTAGAGCATAATAAATCCAAATTGTGGACGATCTCAGCCATTTTCTTTCCTGCAACTCTAATTCTCCTGGCCATTGTTTATCGCACAGTGATTCCAGATCAGTTCTAGGCGCTGCTCAAGCTGTCATCCAATCCATGTACATAGTTCTCTGCATTTTCACGGCCTGCGCTTCCATGGTAGCCCTCGGGTGCCGTTCTAACTCAGCGCTTGCTCCTGTGCCTGTGCTTCACAGATCATCATGGTTCTCAGCTTATTCATCCCACATTGACTCCCTCATCCTCCCCAGAATGGCAGGATTGTCATTTTGAAGAAATGGAGGCATCAAGAATTTGAATAACCAATAGAAACAAGCTGGAGCTGGAACCCTGGTCCCCTGCTTCCAGCAGAGTGCTATGTTCACTGCACCTGATTGTCTCTTGAGGATTCCGTTTCTCCAGTTTTTGCTGTGGCTTTATTTTGTTTAATTTTTTAAAGTAAAACTTCACCTCATTACGATAGTTTTACAACACTTAAATTTTTATGTTTGGTATGTTTTTCAAAATCATTTCAATATTTTGATCCTCAGTTTTTGTTATGATCAGCGCACATCTGCTCTTTATCTAACCTTTTTAATTTTGTCCATGACCATCCTACATTGCAGGCTTCTCAACCAGATGAGTTGACCATTGAGGAACATGAGGTGTTAGAAGTGATTGAAGATGGAGATATGGAAGACTGGGTAAAGGTATATTCCTTTGCTCATATCGCCCCTTCTTGTGACATTTTAGGAGTTTGTTTTGGTTCTTGTTTTGCCCTGTCCAGATTGTGTGTGCAAACCTATTTTGTCACATGTCTTTTACTCAGGCTCGAAATAAAGTTGGCCAAGTGGGTTATGTGCCAGAAAAGTACCTACAGTTTCCCACCTCGAACAGTCTACTGAGCATGCTGCAGTCCTTGGCTGCTTTGGACAGTCGGTCACACACATCCAGCAATTCCACGGAGGCCGAGCTCGTTTCAGGCAGCCTCAACGGAGATGCCAGTGGTAAAGACTGAAACAAGGCACTCTTTATTTGGTCACATTTTGGCCTAAACGGTATTGCCCTGGAGTCAGCCTTCCGTAGGTTAAAAAGCATATCTTTATTCCTATTCTATGATATATTTTCCATAATTTGGTCACATTTATCCTGTAGGGTAGAACCCTGAAGTTGATCTTCAGTGAGTAAAAAAAATTACTCTTACTCTGTATGATCCTCTTTTAGTTGCCACGTGAGCATAGGGGTGGTTGCAAAAGGAACCTGGCTGTCCGTGTTCTTACTGCATTTTCTCCCTCTTCCTACCTAGTCTGTTTCGTGAAAGCACTTTATGACTATGAGGGCCAAACAGATGATGAGTTATCCTTTCCTGAGGGGGCAATCATCCGAATCCTGAACAAAGAAAACCAGGATGACGATGGCTTCTGGGAAGGGGAATTCAGTGGGCGGATTGGAGTCTTCCCATCGGTGCTAGTGGAAGAACTTTCAGCCTCAGAAAATGGTGACACTCCGTGGATGAGAGAGATTCAGGTACATGAGAGGGGAGGAAGCTGAATTAAAAGGTGGTTAAAGAAAATGACTCCCAAGAGGTGGCTGACCCATGCAAACACAGGCTGCAATCTCAGCCCCACCTCCCCACTCCAGTCCTCGGTTGCCACATTTATGCAAAAAATTGGGTTTGGAAAAGCAGAGACTCATCAACCTGGCTCTTGGGTAATGGCCATATAACACCTCCATTTGCCCACTTTCTTTTCTCTGAATCAGTTAACCAAAATGATAAGTTGTATGTGACATACAAAAAAGTGGTTTGGTAGAGAGAAAGAAACCAGAGAGGGAATTTATTGTCTCTGCAGTTAGTTTATATAGTAAAAATACTGCCTTCTATCCACCACTGTCAGAGCCTGCCTGCCAGTCCATTTCAGAGGACTAATGGCAGAGCCCCATTATACTCATATGGCTCTAGGCTCAGCTGATCATAGCAAAACTTGCCTTTACGGGAAACCCTAATTCAGATCTGTCATAGCAGGTGTGGCAGGCCCAGGACCATAAGGAACATGTCTCCCCATCTTGTGTGTGTGGTATTGTGAACACTTAGTTTGACATTTACAAAATTTGGGGAAGTCGAAAACAGCCAATTATTTTCTTAACACAAAAAAATAGAATTTGTCCCCTTTTTTTCTTCACTAGATTTATTGCATTGACTGATTTAGTATGTTTTCAGTAGAACTCTAGAGAATGGTTTGACTAAAATCAGTAGTATAATGAGCTCTCTGAGGAGAAAAAGTTAAATGCATCACAAAATTGGGATTTGTGGTGGTTATTCTGACCAAAATTGTTGATAGTCATAACTTAGCTGCAGGAAAAGTAACATGTCTGAATTAGGGAAGCCAACTTGCCTCTCAAGCTTCCTGAGGTGAGCACTTTGTAACCTCTTTCCTTTGTGGCAGATCTCTCCTTCCCCCAAGCCACCAGGCTCCCTGCCTCCACTGCCGCTGTATGACCAGCCTCCCAGCAGCCCTTACCCCAGCCCCGATAAGAGGAGTTCCCAGTACTTCCCACGCTCTCCCTCAGCAAATGGTAAGGGTTTTCCTGGGCATGGATCTAAATACATTTTTATTCAGAAATCCACATGTTTACCTGAAGAGCAAACAGATTTGTTATTAGCATTTTTATTGCCCAGCAACACAAATAAAATGAGCTGCTTGATTCCCTCCCTTAGAAAACAGCTTCCATACCGAATCGCTGGGATGCTCACAGGCACCAAGGCATACTCCTGAGACCTCATATGGCAAACTGCGACCCGTAAGTCTCTTATCTTACCTGTTATAGAATGCAGTTCTTCCAAATTGAAAGTTAGCAGTTAATGTTTCCCTGTGGCCTCTGTGTTATGCTGATTCCCCCACGCAAGGATCATATGAGTTTGGGAAGATAAAAAGAGCTCTTGAGAATGAAGTCTGTAAAAATACACGCAGGGGCACCTGGGCGGCTCAGTCAGTTAAGCATCACGCGGAGCCTACTTGGCATTCTCTCTCCCTCTCTTTCTGCCTCTTCCCCTGCTCGAGTGCTCTCTCTTTCTCTCTCTCAAGATAAATATTTTTTAAAAACTCAACACATCTTGGAAGGTCTAGTCTAGACTGGTAGTTTTTTTTTACTGAGCTATGGTGAGATAGCTCTGAAAGGTGTATTTAAATTGTAGCAAGCATTAAAGTGGTCTAAGTGTGAAACAAGCAGTTTTTTTCCAGCAAACATTTATTGATAAATTATTTTCCAAGCTTATATTTCTCTCTATGAGGAACACAGAGATGAAATGAGATATACTTCATGTCCTTTTGAAGTTTAAGAGCTTCTATTCTCAAGGAGAATCTCTTACGAATAATCACCTCCACTCATCCCTCACTCTACCCCACCACCTCACTGTGAAACAGCCCTTCCAAGGTCATAACTTTCCCACACTCATCCAGTACATTTATTTTCCTTGACTTGCTTATCAGCATTTGACACCATTCCTTGAACCACTCACTTCCTTTGGCTAATTCAGCAGATGTGTACTAAGTGCCTTGTTAAGGACTTGGTTCTTAGCCATTGCAAAGTTGTAAGTAGGACAGTGATGTGACTGGTTTTCCATTTTGAAACATTGCTGTGGCTTCTAAGTGAGAGTGAATGGAAGGTGGCAGAAGGGACATGGGAGCCATTAGGAGACTGGAGCAGTGGTTCAAGCAAGATGGTGACATAGACTGGTGGATAAGAGTGAGAATGAGAAGTGAGCCAGTTTGTTCCACTGCCCTTTCCTGGTTTGCTCTCTACTTTCTGGCCCTTCCTTTTCATTGACCTGCATGGGCTTCTCTGCTTCAGCCCATCTCTGCTGATGCTTCTCAGGGTTCTGTCCATGGGTTGCTTCTCCTGAAGTCATTAAATTCACTCTCATTCTCCCCGTACAATCTTATCTACTCCCATGGTTTTGATAACCATTTATTTACTGACAACCCCTAGTCTCATAATTGCCAATCCAGTCTCTTCCCTGAGCTTCAGCCTTGTGGACATTTCACTGTATATGTACCAAAGCCCCAAAACTCAGCAACGAGTTAATTATCCACCTTGCCAGACACACTCCTTCCATATTGCCTTGCTTGGTGAGTGGAACCCCCATTCTACCACTGCTCTGACCTCACTCTTGATAGCTTTCTAGCCCTACCTCCCACAAAGTCATCACCAATTCCTGCCACATGTACCTTGGAGACCTCTATCAAATACTCCCACTTCTCTCCTCCCTGCCCCACTCCTCCCATGCCCCCCCCCCACCAATTCCTAGGTCAGGCTGACATCAACTCTCATTCACATGACTACAAGAGCCTCCTAAATTGTCTTCTTACCTACACTATTGCCCACTCTTGCCCTCCACTCTTTTTCCAAACTATTATCCTAGTCATCCTTTCACATATCTGCTCCTGCTGTTTAAAATTCCACCAAAGACTCCTCTTTGCCTACAGAGTAAAGCTCAGATTTCCTTAGCGTGGCTTAATGAGGCTCTTCATGACTTCACCCCAAGCTACATCTCCAGTCTTATCTCTTGCAGCTTTCCTTCCAAGACAGGCCAAAAGGTTTTCAGTTCCCCAAGCATTGCTGTCTCTGGGTTCCACCTCCAGGCCTTTGCTTTGGATGAGCCTTTTGGAGCTACAGTGACTCTTGTGCCCATGAAGCTTTCAGCCTAGGCAAGACCCTGATTTGTGGGTTCCACATTTCATCAGAACAGTTAACTCCTTGGTGTGGGAAATAGTGAGAATTACGTTGGAAGCACACGCTTTCATGTTAAGAGCATTTGTGAGACCCCTGGGGTACCCATGTCTGTGGATAAATGACTGGTTGGGGTTTGGATGCTTCAAGCACTGAATCAGGGAGCTAACAATCCATGTATTTGTTCCTTGCTCAGGTCCGGGCAGCTCCCCCTCCACCTACACAGAACCACCGAAGGCCAGCAGAGAAGATTGAGGATGTGGAAATCACACTGGTGTGATGATGGGTTTGCCCATCCATTACTGCTACAATCAAGGCCAGGCTTGGCGTTTGGCCACTCTTGTTTTTTAGGCACCTTTGCATGATGATGACTCTTGAACGGAGCAAAAACAAGGAGGATTATGTGACCGGGTGGCCTGGTGGACTCCTCCCACGTTTTGAATATTTTGTGCCTTTTTTTGTTGTCATTTTCTATGTCATCTCTCCTACCATAGCACAAATCCTAGCGGGCCCTAGAAGCAGAGGAGGACAGCCCTCATGCCTAACAGTGGTCCATTTTTATATGAGACTCAAGACCAGGACTCACTCAGGGCACGGTCACAGAGAAACTGATCATGTGCACTCGTACAGTATATTACTGTGGCCACAAGGATGTGGCAAAGATCCTCATCTTTCTTCAAGTGGCTTTTGCTCGTCTGATTGAGTTTAATCAGATCATGTTGGCTACGTAAGGAATTAGAAGGAGGGATTTCAGGAGAGGCTGGCTCCTCCCCACAGTTAGTCCCCAGACCGAGAAAAGTGAAACCTTATTGGAAAAAAGTGGACTGCCCTGAGTTTATCGCCAATTTCATTAATGCACATCTCTTCCACAACTAACAGATTTAAAACAGTAACAGTGTCCTTTGTATTAATATTTATGGCATTCATTTAGTATTAGTGGAGCTAATATGGAGGGGCTGAACTAATAGCCAAATCTTGTCCATCACATAGACTTAATAGAAAGGAGGCTGCGGCTGAAGCAGAAATGGAACTTCCAGATCTGAAATGAGCCGATTTAATGTTCTTTTTGTATTTGGGTATTTTTCATCTTAATTTTTGCAGCATATATTCTTCTGACCAGTACCTTTAGAATGTGAGTGTCTAGGTAAATTGGGGACACATACTTGCCTTGTTGAGCTTCTCTGCTAGGGAGGCCCCTCGCGTCATTTTATTCCCAAACCAGTGCACAAGTCCTGACAGCCAGCCTGTGGCTGCTCTAGACCGGTGGCCACCCCCCACGAAAGTGCAGCTTCCCAGGTCCCACTGACCTGACATATTTCCTTAGGAGGAACAACCTGTGGCTCATGGAAACCAGCTTCTCATGGAAAAGGACTAAAGGGTTGCACACCCTGCACAAGTGCAAACTGATAAGGAAAAGACAAGTTCTCCATGTCGCAAGGAGAGCCAAGAGTAGCTTTCTCCGCAGGCTAGCAAGCTCACGGTAGCAGGTGGCCCAGGGTAGGGCTCTGTCGGCTCTCCACCTCCTGTGGAAGATAGGGAGTGCCGAACCTAGGGACGAAGGGATTTTGCCAGTTGGTTTGTTTTTGTTTTTGTTTAAGAAATCAGATTTTCAGAATTTAATCTAAAAGTTGTATTATGCTTTGAAAACTCCATCCCTCCTAAGAATCTTTAAAACTTGAAATGCTCGCCAAATGTCCCCATGGGATTTTTGACCAAAAGTCAGGTTATAGCTGAAGAAATCTTCAGTTAGTCATTTGATCACTTCAGTGACAGTACCCAGCGACGAGTCTTCTCCGTAATTTGGGGGTTTTGTTTCGTTTTTTGCATTTCTTAACCTGTTGATCTATTTGAGGTCTTTTTGTGTTTATCAAACTTATTCTTAAGTTTAAAAAAGAAATTAAAAGGGTGGTTTTTTAAGATTTTAAAGTTCTCTGACATGTTAAAAATCTTCAAAGCACTTTACAAAATCTTCCAAGTGCTTAAATCAGGCAGTTCTCGCTACCCAGTCTTGTATTCTCTCTTTAGCTAGCCAAATTGTCCTTGAATCTGGATTTTCCATATTCTCAGAGAGTTATTTGAAATCTTTTGTTATATTTTAAAATATTTTTTGGAAGAGCTGCTAATTTTATTTTAAAAAAACAAAGTTGTAAAAATATGCCTCCTTTTTAAAAAGAACCCCTCCCTCCAGGACATGTAATCAAGCATCACAGTGCACAGGGCCAGGCTTGGAGGGAGTGCCTCTGTGCAGATGTGCTTTCTTTACAGTGGCTGTAAAAAGTTTGTATTTATTATGTATAAAATGTTGAATAATAAAAAAAAATGGAATTAAGTTTTCTAAGTTTCCTTATAAAAAGATTTAGGTAAATAGACCTTCCAAATAGACAATGCTTTTTTATAAAGATATCCCTAGGCCCTCCTTTTTTAAACCATAAAACAGATAGAGAGGGAAGTGAATTCCCAGTTAAAGGCTAAGTCCCTCTGGCTGCCAGCCAGCCACACCAAGGACCAAGGCTCAGTGTGTTTGGGGAGGGGCCCCACAGCTCTCCTCTTCCCAGGGCTGGGCACATGCAATATGTATTCTTCCAGACATTTTCTGTACATAAAACTCATACATGTACACATTACCTTTTTACATATGTGGGGTTGTATATTTAGTAGGTTTACCTCATTCTTTTTGAAGGCTATATTCTCCATGGTTTGGATATATCACAATTTTAAGCCTCCTATAGTGATGGACGTTTAGGTTGTATCCATCCATTTGCTGTTAGAAAGTTGAAATTACCATATTTGTACATGATTCTTTATAAATTTGTTCCAGTAAAAATATTGGGTAAATTCCCAAATATGGAATTTGAAAGTAAAAAAGCTATATGGACATTTAGTTTTGTTAGGTTTTGCCAAATTGGCCTCCAAAATGATTGTGTCTGTTAACACTCCCACCAGCAGCATAAGAGACAACAGCATCGACTGTGGAGTCAGAAGGTCTCAGTTCAATCCTGGCTCTCACTTGACAACTGTGAGAACTGAGCCTCAACATCCTCATGGAAACTTGAGGATAACACTGTGGACCCAAGAAGGATACCTCAAGTCTGTAGCACAGGTGGTCACCACCAAACACCAATATTCCTCGCCATCACCTCCCCCACCTTTAGTGATCTACAGCTGAGCTCCTTTCTTCCAGCCTCATAGTCACAAGGTTGTCAAGGGAAGGTAGGTGCACGTAGGTAGGTATTAAATACCACATTCAATACCCTTTCCATCTTCTGCCTTCCCCTGCTAATGAAAGGTGTTCACATTTGAGATTGCTATTGGCAGCAGGGGCTTAGTCTGTGATAAGGGGGCAGAGTTAAGCTAATTGCCCCACCCCAGCATCACAGCTAAATTTTGGCCTCTGTCATCAGAGGAACTAACTGTAAAGCAATGAAGCCATAGATTCACCGCATATCGCCTGGAACCCTTTCCTCTCTGACCTTCGACCCTAGCCCACACCCATAAGCCAGACAAATATGCAAGTGGGAGGATATCAGCTGGCTTTAGCACTGCTACCACTTGATGGGTGACCTTTCCCTCTGGGCCGCTGCATCCCCAGCTTTGAAAGGAGTGGAATGATTTCTAAGGGCTTATCCAACACTTCATGCTAGATGAGTTCAGTTTCTAGACACAATGAAAACACCAAACAAAAAGGTCACAGTATTTGAGAACCGAGCACACAGACTTCTCAGGATGGCCAGAAACTAAAAAGAAAATTCAAGCCATTGGACTGTCCACCGAGAGAAAGCAAACCCTCCTCTGGGCTGTAATCACATCCTGGGCTGCACTATTCCCTTGCTGCCCGGGGTCCAGCCACAGCCCTCAGTTATGGAGCCAATTACTGCCTGATTAACTAAACTGAGTAGCTTTACAACAAAATCTAGCTGCTTGGAATCTTTGCGTTTATTTTGCTCATTACAAAGAGGTTTTTATGACAAAACCACAACCAAGTTCTAGAAATTTTAGTTTAGAAGGGGGAGAACTGTAATTTGTCCTGAAATCCTGCAACCTGACACAACCAGAATTAAGTTTCCTCCTAGACTCTCCCTGTTTGCTCTGTCACTGTTGATCCAAGAACCCTGTGAATGCCAAAGAGCATCCTGTTCCTGGACCATTTTCCCCTGGTCCCGTTGGCCAAAACAACAAATGAAGTACTTCTCTCATGTCTGTTTCTGAGAGCTCTCTAGTCTGGGAATATTTTCCCGGAGTGTAATCCTGAAAAAACAGATGGACCCACAAATAGGGTTCACACCCTTTCCACACTGTGTGCTAAACACCTAAGCAGCCTTCTTCTTCTCGTCACGCCCTTGGTCCTGTGAGGGGCATAGGGAGATCCTGGTCAGAATGCCCATATTCAGGTCCCTGGCCACCTCGATTAGCTGTGGCCTTAGGCTCATCTCTTCACCTTTCTAGTCCTTGCTTTCCTCATCTGTAAAGTAGGAATGAGAAGGCAATACAAACTGCTTCTTAAGATCCAGGAGGATCAACAAAAATACTGAGCAGATAAAATGAAAATATTTTTGACCAGATGTGTGTCCAGAGAAAGGGAACAAGCCTGTACCCAGACATGGTATGCCAACTCTCACAGGTGGGTCCATACCTGGTGCCACCAAGATTCTTCCAGAAAACTTTCTAAGGGCCAAGACCACCTCTGTTCAATTCCTATTTGTCCAGTCAGCAAACTGACCACCCTAGGTCTTGTTCTGTCTACTGGAGACATAAGTGACTCTGATCTCATCTCTGTCACCAAGGGGCTCACATCTGGTAGGGGAGAGTCAGGAACAGCAGACTCCAGCTGAGGTGTGTCTTCCAGGGAGATGACCGAGAGGCAGCAGGAGCTGCTGTCTAGTCTCAGGCTCACTGAGGCCTGAGATTGGACAGGGCAGGCTTACGGAACCCCCCCGGGGATGAGCTGTGACATCTTTTGTGAGGCCCAGAGCTATGGGGCAGGAAGTCTCACAGATGGGGAAAATCCTTCCCGTGGAAGACACCGCGATTTGCCCAAAGTCTTTCAGAAAGACCACTCGGAGCAGAACCTAGAACTGGGTATCCGAAGACCAGGCCAGCTCCTCTTTGCAGAACCTGAGGGTAATTTTCAGAAAAGAGGAATCAGCTGAGTCCTTACCCCAGCTCTGCTATGACCCTGCACAAGACCCTGGCTCCCCTCTGGGCCTCAATCCATGTGCACAGCAAGAGAAAGGGTATTCCAGTTTTGATATTAGAGACCCCAACTCAGGCATGCAGCCCAAGTACTGAAAACCTGCAAGGTATGCAGACTGGAGAGCTGGAGGATACGAAAGACCTAGAGAGGTTTTTAGCCCCTGGATTCTATCCCCACCAGAGACTTCAAAGACTAAATGGAGGTACAACCTTCCCAACCACTCTCCTCTGAGCTCTTCCCCTGCTCGGTCTTTGCCAGCTACGCCCACCTCCTTGGCCTGTGGCTGGCCTTCCAGACTGGCTCCTCCAGAAGCATTCCAAGTAAGCTGTTGGTACACATGTGCTCCCTAAGGTGAGCACTCCAAGGGTGCTATCAGAGTGGCCCCACAAAGAAGGAAAGGTTTACGGGGAGCAGAGGGGTGGCTGGCCCTAGAGTGGAGTTAAGTCATCTCTGAGCACCTTTTCTGGATTATCTAAGTAGCCTTCACTGCAGTCCTGTGAGGTACCAGCCCCCAAATGGTGTAGCCAGTAACGGCCTCCCAGGATTCAAATTCACTTCACTTTTGGGGGCTGCATGTCCCTCACTTCAAGGGACACTGACCCTCCAGACTCAGGCGTAGGTGGCCAGGGCCCAGATGGAAAACAGAAGAGAGGATGCAGGGAGGGATTTAGGATACACAAAGCTAGAATCCCCCACCAATGGTGGGGGCAGAGCACATACCCCTCGGGCACTGGGGAGCAGGGGGAAGATGCCCTGATCTTGCGTAAATGGAAGCCCAGATTCTTAGAATGTTATTTTGTTAAAACATACATATACATGTTACAATCCAGCTGTGCCAGCTGTATGACCTCACATAATACCGGTCAATTTTATCACCTATGAGAGATCCCCCACCAGGAGGTTGGGAGGAATAAACTACTGCATGAAAAGTGCAGAGCACTGTGCCTGACACATGAGCACGTAAGTAATAGTGGTTACTGGAGGCACTGGTCTTTCCAGCCATGAATCCCAGGAGACTGGAGAATGGCCCGGCAGACAGTAAGCAGCTGGTGACTCCTGGTGGCCACTAGAAGCCAGGACAAGAGGGCTGGGACAGGATGGGAAGAGTGTCAGGCCTTCAGGAGTCAGGCTGGAATAATACTACACTCCCAGCATCAACTGTTAAATTTACTGAGTCCTTGAGTAAGAGAGTTTAGCCATTTAATAGACACTTCTCAGACCCTCTCTGTGCCAGGCCTAATCCCAAGGAATACTCTGTTCCCATCCTGGCATCTTCCAAGAGCTCCCGAGGGAAGGAGACACCAATGAACACAAGAATGGAGGAGTCCCCTGGCCAGCCTGGTAAACGAGCAAAGGCTCTCAGTGAGAAGATCCGAAAGACAAATTGGAACTGGGGTGGGAGGGAAGAACATTCTGGGCAGAGGGAAAGTCCATGTGTAAAACAGAGTAGCAAGGAAATGAAGATGCAGCTGAGGTCGACAGGCTGGCTCCTAAGGTCTTTGAATTTAATGTCAAGCTTCTCTGCAGGCAGCCTGGGAACTTTAGAGGGTTGTACCTGTGAGCATGCCATCTTAGAAAGTCACTCCGGCCTTGGCAAAGAGGGTTCTGGGAGGAGAGACGAGACTAGGAGAAGGTGGCCTGCATTGCAGCCAGGTTAGAGGCTCCAGGCCTTGGTGCCAGAGGATGTGGGATGTGAGGGGAAAAGACGCTTATGTCAGGGGGAGAGATGTCCAGGAGGCAGGTGGGTATGTCACCCAGAGCTCAGGGGACAGCTGGGCCAAGAGCAGTGAGTGAGCTGAGAGTCAGCAGAGTGTAGACTGGGTATTCAATCAACACTCAGCCTTTGGCACGTGCCAGGAGCTTCACAGATACCAACACACTGAGTCTTTCTAACAACCTCTGAGGTGCGTACCATTTCACAGAGGAGGAAACTAAGGCACAAAGTTATTAAGGAACCTGCTCAAAACCACTCTACTAAATAGTGGGCTGAGATTCAAACCCAGACAGCCTAGCTGTGGAGTTCAGGCTCTCAGCAATCTGCTGTTCATCCTGGGAATGGTTTCCAAATTCTGGAAATGGCAAAGTCCCCCCCAGGGAGACTTTCTACTGTGATAAAGGAGAAAACCGATAATTCTGGATTGAAGCCTTTGAATCTCAGATGAGCAGAATCCCAAAAGTAAGGCTCCATCACTCAGGGACGAAGGTCTCTTCCTGTGACTGCCTTGTGACTGGCAATGGCTGTCCTGCTGATGACTCCTCCATACCTGAAGCTGACAAAGGAACTGGGGTGCGCAGGCTCTGCCCTGTCGGGTCTGCCGAGTACCACAGAGGCTTGTCATGCCGACAAGCCCCAACCCAGGCCCAGCCCATGTCTGGGCCCAAGACACAGACATACTCGGGCTATTCCCCATTCACTTAGGGTTCTGCCTCTGGAGCAAGAACATGCCCCCATCTAAAGGCAGGCCTGGTGTACTAAGTACCTGACCTCACTCTCTGGTTTATTAGAACCCTTTCCACCAGAGCCCCTCTGGGCTGCTTCCCCTGCTGCCTTCCTCAAACTCCCATGGCCCCTCCATAGCTCAGTCTACCTCCTGAAGCAGGAGGACCCAAGGTATTGGCTTGGCCTCTGGACCAGCCTGGACCAAGGGTGAAATTTCCATGGCTCCAAGAGCCACTGCCCTTTGTCGCCTCTGAGCCTTTCTTCATGCCTTCTCCTCAGACATGAACAGCACTGAGGCCAGACTGGCTCTGCCCCAGCTCTGTGCAGGAGGAGGAAAGGGAGCCAAGCACAGGTGTCCTGGAGCCACCAGCCCAAAGATCTCTCTGCTACCTGAATGCTGCAAAAAGGCAAGCAGACACCAGTTTAGATGCAATTTTTTTTCACTTTTGTCAGCGAAAGAAGTCAGGGATTTCAAACAAACAAACAAAACTAACCCGCCTCACACACTCCCCCCCACCGCCCCCCACCACCACACAACACTTTGCTCTTCAACAGACAGGCCAGGTCCTGCCAGGCCTTATTCACCACTAAATGCCCTAAAGCCACCGCCACCTCCACCCTATCCCCACCCCCACTGGTTCTGGAGCCCTGTGAGCAGCGGGAAGCTGTCCTCTGGCTTCAGGCTTTAGACTAGAGCTCCAGCCCAGGCAGGAGTCATGGCACTAGTGCCAGAGCACAACCTTCCTGGCCTGGTCCACGCTCACCACGTGGCTCCCAGAGTAGCACCAGGCCACGGCGTTGACAGCAGTGCTGAGGAGAGGAGAGGAGAGGGGAGGGGAGGAGAGGGGAGGCAGGCTTCAGGGAGGCATCGGGAGCCAGGCCTGCAGGCTGGGCTCCGCTCCTCATTATGGGATGCCGGCAGCTTGAGGCTCCCTCTGAGCCTGCTGCCTCACCTATAAAGTGGGCTCACGGGGCTGTGGTGAAGATGGACCCACGTGCACATGGGAAAGCACCTTGTGAACAAGAAGGGCTCTGGGAGGTGGAAGGTGTGGGACAAGGACTAGGGCCTCCAGGGTCCCAAACATGTCAGAACCTGTTACTGGCTTAGCAGCAGTGGGGCCAGGATGGCACTGACCCTGGGCAGGTGGTAGCTATGCTCACCAGTGGGGTCCCCGTAGACTGCCCTCCAGCTTCCCAGTGTCCACATCCCAGATGTAAAGGGCTCCATCCCAGGAACCTGCCAGTGCGTAGCTTCTATCTGGACTGCAGTGGCCACAGCAGAACAAGCAAGAGATGATCAGAGGTGATGACACAGACACCGACAGACGTGATCAGATGGGGCACACTCTGGCACAGGCATGTGCTCTCACAGACATACCTGAACACGGCTTTGGTCCAGTCAGAACCGCACTTGAAGCCATCAGCCCTGAAGACAGACAAGATAGGGGTCAGAACGAATGTGGCTGCCAATCCCTGCCCTTAGCCAGGAGCTTCAAGAGCTTCTTCTGTCCATCAAGGGCTTGGGCACCTCAGCGGGCCCTGGTCCAGAAGGGCCTCCAGGATGGGTGCCCCACTGACAGGTCCAGAAGGACCCTTAACAAGGGCTGAGAGACCCAGCTGCCCCAGCCAAAGCCACAGTGTCAGTGGGCACGAGGCAGGTACCTGAACACTTGGCGGATATTGCTGACACGAAGGTCAATGACCTTGAGTGTGTTATCTCGGGAACAGCTAAGCAGATGCAACTGGTCATGGCTGAGGTTCAGAGAGGTGACCCGACCCTGCACAGGGATGACCTGGGTGCAGCAGGGGCCCCTAAGGAGCAAAGACAAAAGCATGGATGAGAAGCAGCCCACCCGGGCCACTCCTTGCAGGTTAACAGAGTCCAGAAGTGCCCCATTGTCATATCACTGCGGCCAGGGCTGACACTGACTAATCTCCCTTCTCCCACTGCAGCCAGCCTCTCCAACAAAATCTTAGGCAGCCTTTGACTCAAAGCTGGAGGCCTCGAAACCCCTGGGTCACTAAAACAAGTGCTGGAGGGAAAACCATGAGAGTTGCCTTTAATTGTGTGAAAGAGAGCAAGGGGGTTCACGCGGCAATCACCATACACCAGGAAGGAGGAGCTTCAGGCATGCCTGGCACTGGCTCCAGCACTGGCTTTTATAAACCATCCAAGCCCAGTGTTGAGCTCTCAGATTTAAAAAACAACGAAAACTTTTGTTCCCTTTGATTAAAAAGTGGTAACTAAGTGGAAAGGGGGCTTGGTTGGCAAGGCCCAGGCAGAGTCCAGCAGTCGGACCAAGAGCCACTAAAACGGTGGCACAGGTCCCCAGGGGCAGTGGAGCTTTCAAGGGGCCAAACCCAGCACAGTCAGGCCACCACAGCCTCCATGGCTCCATGTCCAAAGAAAGGAAAGAGAACACAAGATGCCTGTCCCATGCCTCGACCACCCACAGCCCATGCCCATCACCTGCTGTCCCAGAACCGGATCTTCTGGTCATTGTGGCCACTAATGATTACATGGTCCCCACACACCACATCATTACAGTACGAAAGGACATTGATGGTCCTGGAGCCTGGGGACCAAGGATTAGAGCCCTAGCCTCAGAAAAGCGTTGTTGGAAGCCCAGAAGCCCCAGAGAGGTAGCATCCTCCCCAAATTAGAACCCAGATCCTCTGCTTCCCAGCCCAAAGCCTGAAGTCACCAAGAAACCAGGCAGAAAAAAAAGCACTGATGGGGGATAGAGAAGGACAGGCCTTGAGAGGTTTCACCCCAAATGCCCGTGAATCTTGGAGCCACTCCCAGAGAACAGGCTGAAGTATTCTTGACCCGGCCTGGGGTGCCAGCAGGTAGGGAGGGAGAGGAAAGGGCTGGACCTCACAGTAGGCGCGGCCGAGGTCCCACTCCTTCACTGTCCGGTCTCGGCTCCCAGTCACCGCCTGGTGCCTTGTTAGCTTGAATTTGGCAGCCGTCACCTTGTCTGTGTGTCCAGACAGTGTCTCCTGCCCCCACATCCCAGGTATGGATCAAGGGGATGGCCAAGACTCCATAACACCTCCCCCGGGGTCCAACGTATGACCCCTGAACCCCAGGTTGCTTCCTCAGTCACGCCTTACCTTGGACTGTGCCTCCCCCACCTTCCAGAGCTGGGCAGCCTGATTGTAAGTAGCTGCCAATATCTGGGAGCCCTGGAGAGATGGAAGGGGAAGGGAAAGGTCCTGAACTTGGGCCCTGACAGAAGCAAAATCCCTCAAGCCAGATAGCCTCAGAGCTTCCCACAGCCCAGGTCACCCAGGCAGGCAGAGTAGCTTCCAGGCCCAGAGAAGATTTGTGTAGCAGCCAGGACTGGTTCTGGGACATCCATGATGTTCCCTTATGTCCCAGAGCCTCCACCTGCTCAGTGTGGAGATGGGCAGGGGGGCACACACAACAGGCATTCCATGCCACTGAGGCAAAGGTCCCTCACCGAAGGGTCAAAGTCCACGCTGGTGATGCTGCCACCAGCTCCTTCAAGGGTCTGGTTGGCCTCCAGACGACCTGGGGGGACCGGGGAAAGGACAGGTGAAGTGGGGTCACTAACCTCATGAAAAGGAGGAGCTGGGAAGATCAGTCTCTCCCAAGTTAGAGAACAAAACTCTGGGGACCTGGGCTGGAGACTGCACCTCCCCCAAATTACCAGCAGGGGGCTCCAGGGAACAGCAGGGCTACAGAGGACCACAGACAAGGGACTGTCACTAGGTCACACGGCAAGCCAGGGCCAAGACTTTCTCTAGGAAGTCTCCAGGAGCTAACTGTGACTCGTCAACACACCCGCCTCTACAAGCACAGGGTAAACAGCCAACACTCATCTCCTGAGTTCTAAGAGCTCAAGTGATACCAGAAGAGGAGGCCACTGGTGGACCCCAGGGACCGGCTCCTCAAGGGCCCCTACAGGACCTAAGGATAAGGGACCCCCACCCCCCCAAATAGGGACCATCTGAGCTCAGCCCTCCCCATCCTGCAGGCCTGGACCCCAAGAGCTGGGAGGCTTGGCCCAGAACTCTTGCCAAGGGGCCATTTGGCCACTGCTCTTAAGAATGTTACATGTGAGGAAACACAAACAGATCCAAGACCTTTGCCCACCAAGGAGCAAGTTGAGGGTGGGGTCTGGAGAGAAAGCACTAGGTTGGCCCACAGGGGAGGAACCCTCACCTCCCACAACGTTCCAGAGATGGATGAAGCGGTCAGCCCCTCCAGTGGCCAGGAGGCTGCTATTGGGGCCAAAACAAACAGCATTGACCTCGGAGAGGTGGGCATTCTATGGGAAAAAGAGACAGTGGTGGCCCTGGTCCTCACCATACGTACCTCTTGGCACAGGCTCACAGGGTCCCTCTCACACGCACACACGCACACATCGGGTCTCATCAGCCCTGCAGCAGCCTCCCGCTACACATCCTCATACTCCCCTGCCTGGCCTCCTGCTCTCCCTCTCCAGTCCATGCCGATTATAAAATGCTGAGAGACTTCTACTACAGGCTGGGGAAAGAAAGCTTGTGCTCCTGGTGAGGTGTCCAGCCTTGCTTCCCTGGCCTCCCTGGATGACCCCTGGAACCTACACTCTCCATGTCAGCACCCCGTGCATGTGGCCCAGCTCCTCCCTTACCAGCACATCCTGAACCTGGGTAGGAGGCTGGACGGCCACGCACACAGGGATGCTCTGGTATCGCTGTTCAGGAGCTCCTCCAACAGAGTGGCCTCTCCTCTTCTTGAAACTGGGTGGGAGGCAGGTGTCAGGAAGGAATTTGGCAAGGCCTTCTGACACGGGAGCCTCATACTCCTGAGGCAACAGCAATAGGAAGCAAACACGAATGGTGGCAAAACATGGCCCAGAGGTGCAGCGAGCTTGTTCCCAACGCAGTCTCTGACCCCAGGGGTCAGTGTGGAGATGAGAAGGGCAGAGAGTAGAGTTGATGGATGCAGAGGAACCTCAGGGCTGGGGTTTCAGTCTTAGCCTTGCTACCACTTGGCTCTGGAACTCAGAACAAGTCCTGACACATCTGAGCCTTTTCCTGAGTGATAGTTCCCATCCAGGCTCAGACTGCAGACCTTGGTCCATGGACCATGGATGAGGGACAAAGAGTGGAGGACAGCCAGGCAGGGCCTGGAATGAGCTCAGGGAGAGGCAGCAGAGACTCACACAGACAACTGGACAACACATGGACAGACAGATTGAGGCACATACACAGACCAAGCCTGGACGCCAGAAGCCTGACACAGGCCTCTAAGGGGCCCAACCCCTTCACTCACACACACACACACACACACACACACACACACACACACACTTACTCCAGAAGCCCCTTCACCACATCCACACAGCGGGAGAGCGTCAAGGAGGTGGCGGAGGCAGACCTGGGGTAGAATCGAAAGAGATATGCTAAGGGACTGGCCAGTGAGTGTGCAGCCATTCATCCCTGCACTCTGCTGGGGACCCTGAGGCTCACAGCCACTCAAGCCTGGGACAAGAACTTGGTTCCTCCGAGACCAGGAGAATACGATGACCTGGAGCAGTCCCAGGAAGGTGGAGGCAGGGAGGGATATGGCAATGAAGTCTCCCAAAGTTTCCGCCATGATGGTAAGAACTGCCTCACCACCCAAATGCCCCCCCCCACAAAAAGTTCTGGGAAGGCTGAGCTGGGGCCTACAGGGGAAAGGGTGAAGGTACCCTGAGGCTGGGATACCACAAGGCTGGAGTTACCGGGGGTGGTAAAACCTAAGCTTGCTGAGTGACCTCAAAAGTGCCCACAAGAGGGGCGCCTGGGTGGCTCACTTCGTTGAGCATCTGACTTCGCCTCAGGTCATGATCTCACAGTTTGTGAGTTCGAGCCCCACAGGGGCTCACTGCTGTCAACACAGAGCCTGCTTTTGATCCTCTGGCTCCTTCTCTCTCTTTGCCCCTCCCCTGCTCGTGCCCTCTCGCTCTCAAAAATTAAAAACAAACATTAAAAATAATGCCCAGAAGAAGGTGTGTCCTGGGAGGACTTGGCCCACAAAGGCTGCCAAGAACTTTCAGGACCAGCATTTCAAGCTCCTCCCCAAAGTTCTTTCACTGCCCCCAGGCATGGACACCAGTGATCTGCAAGGAAGGGCTGAAAGAGAAGCCTTCAGGCTGGGGAATGGAGTAAGGATGGGGGGAAGGCAGTTTCAATGACAGATAAATGGAGACAAATGGGGAGACTGAGGGGAGGGGCCCTCACGGACTGAAGCCCCAGTCTGTGGGCTTCAGCACACAGTCCATGTGAGCTCACACCTATACATGCTCACATGTTCACACGTACTCCGGTATGCTCCCCCAGGTGTGTACACATGTGCTCTCACGTCCATGTGAGTACATGTGCTTGTACACCTATGCCTACACACATGCCTGTGACAGCTGAGTCCTGGGCCTTCCCCACAGGCTCCCTCCTGGTGACACCCTTTCAGCAGCCTGACACCCCACCCCCAGAGCTCTAGTCCTGAGAAGGAGAGAAAGAGGCGCTGGAGTCCCTAAGGCCGCAATGATCCTAAGAGACTCCAAGCACTGGAGGTCAGACCTGTCCTGGGAGGAGTGACCTGTACTGCCGCGTCTCCCCAAGCCCCTCTCAGCCCAAGAGCTGGCCCCAAGGCCCTAGAGGAGACTCCAGAGTGGGGCCCGGCTCAGAGCTCTGGGACAGTCCTCACCTGAAGGGCCTCTTCCACTTCTCACCAGCCTCAGTCTCCAGGGATAAGGGCTCAGCAGTCAGGGTCACAGTCTCAGCCATCTCTCTGATCCCATCACCTACAGTGTTTGGACTCCTGGGAGAGGGGGTGAAACTCAGTAAGGCCAAGGGACCAGCCCCTCCCTGACCCGCCCCCCGCCCCGCCGCGGCGCCCAACACTGTGAAGAGCAGTCCGTGCGGGCACACGTGTGGCGGGCAGGCGTTTGGGCTCCTCTGACCACACGAGTCTGCACGTGATCTGTGCGCTCAGTCTAGGTGGGAGCCTCTTGCGGACACGTGGGGGACAGGGTAGAATTGCAGGCAGAAGTCAAAGAAAAGAGCGCTTTAGAGCACGCGGGGAAGAACGGGATGCAAACCCTCGGCGGGCAGGACCTGGCGCACCCCGACTCTTACTCGCTGATGCTCACTGTCCGCTTGGCAGCCTTCTTTAGCTCCAGGGACATCCGCGCCTGCTTGGCCCTGGGGGGAGAAAAGCGTCCCGAGAGCCGGATCCCGCCCTGACGCGCCACGAGGCGGGGCAGTGAAGCTCGGACCGTGCCCGCCCCCAAAGGAGCACGACGCTCGAGTCTCCGAGGGGCGGGGCCCGGCGCGCTCACCTCTCCTGGCGCTCATTGCGCAGGTTGCGCTCGGCGGCAGCGCGCGCCTTGCGCTGCACGAGCCACTCCAGCAGGTCACGTGCCTCCTCCTCGTGCCTACGCAGGGCCGCCTCCTGGAGCCCGGCTTGCGAGCGGAGCGCGTCATACGCCGCCCGCTGCGCTACGTTCATCGCCCGCTGCGCGTCCAGGTGCCGGGTCTGCTGCGCCCGCGCCTCCTGCAGCTGCGCCACACGGGCCTCCAGAGCCGCCAGCCTGGAGGAGGGGGTAAGGGAGAGACTCTCCGTAGTCGCCCAGTGGGAGCGGGTCTCAGAGGCGGACGGACTTGCCCATGTCACGCGGTCAGGCAGGGAGCAAAGCCAAGTCTCCAATCACGTCTTCCACTCAGGCCTACCGTTCGGGGCCGCAGAGCCCAATACGTGGGGAAAGCCCTCGGGCCGTGCTGGAGACACGCAGGGTCACCCCATCCCCGGGCAGAGATGGCCCCGAGCCACCCAGAAGTGGGCGGGTCCCCCTCGCCCTGGCGGCGCCTCACCTGCTCTGCCGCTCCTCCAGCGTTGACTCCAGGGCGCCCAGGGCTGCGCTCTTCTCCACCACCTGGTAGGCCATCTGGGGGTGGTCGGGGCCCGCAGTTGGGTGGGCGTGGGCGCCTCTGCAGGGTTCCCAACGTGCCCCCAGCCCCTCCCCCAGGGGAGGCTGGTGGGACAGACTCTGCTACTCCACCCACCCGCCCCCTAACTGAAAAGAAAGCAGAGGCTCAGATACGTTTAGGATCCTGCACAGGAACGCCCTACTGCTTTTGTGGAACAATGGAAGGGCCTTTAGGCTCTGGAGTTTCACCTGAGTTTCAGTCCTGGCAGTGCCACTTATTTTCTGTGTGACCCCAGGGTAGTCATTTAACCTCTCTGAACCTACTCTGTTTCCTCACCTGTAAAATGGGAATGATAGTGCTTACCTCACAGAGTAATATTAGGAGTAATATTTCAGGTAATAGTAAACGTTTATATGGCACGTGTGTCATGCCTTGTTCTGAGTACTATATATGTATTAACTCTCTTAATCACCATAACCACACCAGGTCCTGCCACTTTCCCCATATTACAGAAGAGGACATTGGCGCAGAGAGGTTTAGGATCTTGACAAAATTACACAGCTAAGCGGCAGAGCTGATGGGTGAACCCAGGCCACCTAACATTATGCTCCAAGTACAGGACAGATCTACAGAAAAGGTTCCAGGGATGTGGGCTCTGTTTCCCACGTCTCTAACCCCTGACCTACCCAACATAAATCCCTGAGAGCAACAAGGAGCACTAAGCAGAGGCACAAAGGCAAGAACAAGAATAGACTCTGGGAGCACAGAGCCCAGACTGAATGCTGGAGCTGCCCCCAGCCCAAGAGTGGGGGTGAGGGTTACCTCATCCATACCCCTGCCTCATTCAAAACAGTCCTTCAAGCAAGAGCTGGAAAGCCACAGACAAAGCTCAAGTCCCACTTTTTTTTTAATATTTATTTTTTAATATTTATTTATTTTTGAGAGAGAGAGAGAGAGACAGAAGCAGAGAGAGAGGGAGACACAGAATCTGAAGCAGGCTCCAGGCTCTGAGCTGTCAACACAGAGCCCAACGCGGGGCTCAAACCCACAAATTGCGAGATCATGACCTGAGCCAAAGTTGGACGCTTAACCGACTGAGCCACCCAGGTGCCCCTTAAATATTTATTTGAGAGAGAGAGAGAGAGAGAGAGAGAGAGAGAGAGAGAGAATGAGTGGGGGAGAGGCAGAGGGGGGCGGACAGAGGATCCAAAGTAGGCTCTGTGCTGACAGCAGTGAGCCTGATGTGGGGCTCAAACTCACAAATCATGAGATCATGACCTGAACAGAAGTCAGATGCTCAACCAACTGAGCCACCCAGGCGCCCAGCTCAAGTTCCACTTTTTAGAGCTGAGGGGTCAGTGGGAAAGATGGACCTCAGGCGAAGCAGTTCCTACTAGGTGACACGAGGAACATAGGAAATAACTGAGGCTGGGCCCTGGTTGCTAACCTGTTCCTGTGTTCTTTCTCACATGGGCCTGGTGAGGGATGAACTGAAGAACAAGGTTAGTGCCGCTCACCTGCACTGACACATCTCCCTAAATGAGTGGTCCTGCATGTGCCTATTTTCCTAGCTGGCCCAATTTCTAACGTTTGTAATTCCTTTCAGCACTGAACAGTCTGACCTCCACTTCTGCTTCCTCACCTGTCATTTTACTTTCATTAATGCTTTGTTATTCAATATTTTGGGGATGCTTTTCAAAATCCAAATAATACAGGTGGAAAACAGATTAGTGGTTGCCAGGCTAGGGATGGTTGGGGGAGAGGGTTGAGTTGTGACCAAAAAGGATAGCAAGACGGAGATCTTTGTGGTCATTAAATTATGCTGTATCTTGCACAAATCCACATAGGGAACAACATGACAAAGAAATGTATGTACATTTCATACCAATATCAGTTTCCTCATTGTGTGTACTGTAGTTACACAAGATGTAGCCAGTCTTTGCTACTTCCCATGAATCTATAATTACTTCCCCCAAAAAGTTAAAATAATGATTAATGCTTGTTGTGATATGTGAAACAGTACTAAGAATTACAGAAAAAGCCGCTCCCCATCCCCTGGCATATCCAGTGGGAATACACACTGGTGTGACTCTGAGGAAGTGCCAGGGAGAGAGTGCTAAGGGCAAGACATTTGTGAAAGTGTCCCACACAAAGGGGACCATAAGGTCAGAGATTGGAGAGTGGCAGGAAATGCAACAGGGGGCTAGAGAACTCCACTGGGAAGGCAGGCTAAAGGGTTCTAGAGAATATATACCAAACTGACAATGGGAGAGATAGTGAAGGGGGTTTCACTTCTTTACTCTATGGGCTTCTGTTTTCTTGAAATGTTTACAACGAGCATGTTTGTGTGTATTGTCTTTTTTTAAGGGAGATCTTTTTATTATTAAATATATCACTCTGTGTGCTGTGCATAGAATGGATGGGCATGCCAAGGGAGAGATCATCCAGGAAAGGATGAGGGTACTTGGGCCAAGCCAACAGAGACTTGGTGGATTTGAAGGTAGGATCAATGAGCTGGTGACTAGCTGAGGATGGAGGGCTGGGAGAGACCAGAGGTCCCCCCTGAGTTTTCAGCCCAGTGACTGCCAGTTGGGGAGGGGGGGCTACCTCATCCATCATTTAGTTCACAAATATTCATTAGCATGGACTGTGGAGACAGACCCCAGGGATCAGTGGAAGCAAACCATAGGCATCCCAGGCCTTGGGGATCTCACAGCCCAGAAAGTGCCACAAATGTCAAGTTGCAACTACAACAGGGGCTCTGAGGGAGAGGCTCTCACTGGGTTCCTAGCTCCATTCCCACACTAGTTGGGCAAGTAATGTGGCATGCTGTAACTGGGCATGTATTTATGGCCTATCAGTTTCCTCCAATGGACTGGAAGCTCCATGGGGCCAGGTCTTGTTCTTATCCTGTGCCTGTGACAATATAACTATTGTCAATAAATCTTTGTTGAAAGAATGGATGGGGATCAGAGAAGGTGGATTCATGTGGAAGGGTGTTCAAATCCTGACTCCACTTCTCTAAGCCTCAGTTTCCTGCTCTGAAGTTGTAAAGGAATAGCTGAAATAATGTTTTAGCCCAATGCCTGCAGGAGTCACCTCTCAATGTGCTGCTGGCCATATATTATGGGGGATATGGTGAGTCTAATTTTAGATGTGATGTCCAAAGACCAGCTGAACAAAGACTGTGGAGCTCATGAGAGAAGGCCAGGCTAGAGACAAGTCTGGGAATAAGCAAACAGAGAAAGTCTTTGAGGCCACAGGAGTCAGTGGCCTCAGTCAGTTCCCTACCTCCAAGGAACACCCACATCTGTAGGGAGGAGGGAAGGAGACAAAGAAGGAAGCTTAGAAGTAACTGCTACAGAAATGAGAGGAAACCTGGATGGTGTGGTGAAACAGAAGACAAGAGACACCATAGGGTGGGGGCAGCAGTGTCAGGTGGAGGTAGCACACCCTGCCATGTGGAGGTGGACCACCTTACTCATTTGGTCTGCAAACTCGTGCTGTGCATCAGCAGGTGCTAGACCCTGGGGTTGGTGAGGCAAGCTGTGAACAGAGCAGGCAGGACGGTCTGGAAGGAGGAACAGAGGTCGTCTGACCTTGCACACCTCATACTCCTCTCTGAGCTCTACCTCACATCCTCTAGCTGCTGTTGAAGACCCGAACTGGGCTGCCAGAACCAAACTAGAGAGCACTCTGGCACCAGAGTTGGGGAATGTCCCTCGTTTGCTGGACCCCTTGGACCACCCAAAGTCCTGGATTGTGGCTCCACCCCATTCTCTCTCAGACCCCCGCCCAGCCTACCTCACCACAGACCAGCCGGAGCCCCTCCTCCTCCTCTTGCCACTTCATCCTCAGAGTGGTTGGTGAAGGGACTTGGTCTGAATCGGGCTCCGATTCCTCCTCCCTGTCAACCAGTAAGAGTGGCATTCATTGTCCCTCCATTCACCCACAGGATGCACACAAAAAGCCTGAAACCAAAGCCATGAACTTTCACCTGCAGAGGGTGGAAGCCAGAAAGCCAGCAGAAGAAAGAGCAAGTCTCCAAAAACTGGAACTACCCATGACTCCTCTGCTCTGGGATTTCCCCAGGCCTTGGGTTACCTAGCCAGGACCCTCCTCAAGAAGCACCTCCCATGGGGCACCTGGGTGGCTCCGTCAGGTAAGCATACAACTTCAGCTCAGCTCATGATCTTGTGATTCGTGAGTTCGAGCCCTGCATCAGGCTCTGTGTTGACAGCTCGAAGCCTGGAGCCTGCTTCGGATTCTGTGTCTCCCTCTTTCTCTGCCCCTCCCCTGTTCACACTCTGCCTCTCTCCCTCAAGAGTAAATAAATATTTTTTTAAAAAAAGTTTTTTTAAAGCACCTCCAAACTCTGAGGCCCAGCCCATTCCTGGTTCTCATCTTCATTCCCCCTTTGGAATATGTAGCAAGACCCTACTCTTTCTTTGGAATATGTAGCAAAGACCCTTTCTGTCTGCATCAGGTAAGGGTAAGAAGACAAAAAGAGAAGAGGAGAAAAGGCAGGAGTGTGGGCGTGGAAAGGGAAGAGATGAGACAAATGCGGAGCTGGATTGAGCAGGGTGGTGGAGAAAGGCCATTCTAAGCAGCTGGCTTGGAAGACGCCTCAAGAGTCCACTTCCTCCCTCCCCTGGGTAGCAGTTAAGGACCAATGAGGTGCCAGAGAGAGAATGAACCCAGGACAGGCAGTGGGGGCAGGACCCAGGCACAGGCAGCTCATCATAACCAGGTATACACATACACTCACCAGGGGCCCTGGTGCGTAGCAGGAGTGGCATCGTTTGGCTCTGGCTGCAGCTTCTCTGAGATCCGGGCCAACAATTCAGCCTTCTCTAGGAGACGGTTATCTAGGGGTGCAAGAGGGTGAACCTGGGACAGAGACAGACACTTGCAACAGGCTCCAGGCATACCTGGAGTCTGCATACCCAGAGATGCAGAACGAGGGAGCTGCTGACAGTCTGGGCGCTGCCCTTTGCCTGAGGGGTGTCTGTGTAGCTCTACCAGACCTTCAGCCCTGGCAGAACCTCCTTACAGCATCTGCCCACAGGCCCTCCCAGGAAACCTACTCTCCTGAGGACAGAGAAAGACAACCACCACTGGGGAAGTATATGGCTGGCCTCACTGCCCACTCAGGGTCCTGAGGGAAGGAAGGGGCCAGAGATTGATTCAGTCTTGCCCCAGAGCAAGGCTTTGCCCCCAAAGAATGATGAAACACACCAAGCTCCACCTGCTAGTGGCCTTTGGTAAATTACTTCCCCTCCAGGGCCTCTTACTTTGTACACTAAAAAACAGTCCTGTCTTTCCCACATTTGGGGTAAGTAAGTTTCCTCCAGGCCAGAAGAGAAAGTCCTTGAACAATTATGTAGCAGACCTCCTCCAGTTTGGTAGTTTTTGCTACAGACCCTGGAATGTCTCCCTCTACCCCCACCACACTCACTTCCTCTTTCTCACCAGTTTCAGGGTAGGGTGGGGGTGGTAATCCCAGGTTTAGCTCCTCAGCAAATTTCCTTCACCCAGTCCCCTGCCTGTCACCTTTAACTTAGGTCACTGGCCTAGTTCTCACACAAAACCCCAACCCAGCCCCCAGGGCACTGCACTGACTTCCCAGCAACTCTAAAGATGCTGTTTGCCTAATTTATGGGTGAGAAATTGGTGGTTTAAGGATATAACCCACCCAAGACCACAGAGAAGACTAGAGCTTCACTGTCTGATCTCAGCCCTCCAGAGTCACACAAATTGCAGCTGGGGGATGGGGAGGGAGAGGAGGCTCTTCCCTCAAGTTGGATGGTTCCATTGTCCACCAGAGCAGTGGAGAAGTGAGGCTGGCCTCACGTCCCTGAGGGAGAGGACCAGCAGCCTAGAAGGCTGCAGGGAAATCACCCAGGACAAAAGCAGCAAATTCAGTTTGGGGTGGGGGGGAGATAGTTAAACAGCAGCTAAAATTAGGACCAGTGATGGAGCTGGAGGAATAGTGGTTGGACTTTCCACCCCAGACCTACAATCTTGAATGACCAGAGGCACTCACACAACTGTACACCTGCTCATCCTGGCTTGAACTGCCATACCCACTCCTGACCAGCGCCCCAGAAACACCTGTGAGAGTATGACTTCTTGGGTTCACCAGCAGCCAGTTCTCTCTAGAGGCTTCAGTTGCCCAAGCACAGAAGTGCTCCAAAAACCTGAGCCAGGATCACTTGTCAGTGGCAAAGCCTGGGACTCTGAGCTTCCTCCCTAAGAGATTCAGAGTTTAGAATCTCCAGCTACTCTGGAATTCTTTCACTGGGCCACAGGGACCAAATGAATTGACTTGGGTTGTACCCTGGGGACCGCACGGGAAAGGGAAGAAGCATAGAGACCCTAAAACACCCACACTCGCTAACGAAGCCATGCCCAGGAAGCCCAGCCTGGGGAGAGGCCGCCCCCTGAGGAGAGAGGAGGGCAGGAGCACCAGGAGGGAGCTCCGTCCAGGAAGGGGCTCTAAGCAGAACCTGGACAGGGAAGCGCGGGAATGTTGGCCAGGCAGAGGTTTAACGGACCGAAGGTCCGGCAGGGCCAAGGCTTTGGAGGCGAGAAGGCATTGCTGCACACGGGTGACAGCCCGAGGAGCCAGACAACACTCCGTCCGCGCCCGGAGCCCCATCCCCTCTACTGCCATCTTCCAAGCCCCCCGTGGCGCACTCACAGGCAGGCACCAGTTCCAGGAAGAGTGCCTTTTGCGTGCGGTCCCGCTGCCGAAGCTGCCGCACTATGTGGCGTTTCCAGGGGACACCGGGGGCGCCGGGCCCCTCCATGGCAGCTCCCGCGCCTGCACCGCGCGCACCTCCCGCGGAAGGAGGCGAAACCGGGGCGGGGCCTCGGGGGACTCCGTGACGTCAGGGGGCGGCAGCGGCGGGGAATCCCCGGATTGTACTAAGAGCGTCTGCTGGGGGGAGAAAGCAACGCTAATATGGGGGTAAGCCGCCCCCCGCCAGGGTCTACACCACCCGGACCGCACCAAAAATCCTCACCTACGTCGGGGCTCCCATTGGTGTCCGCGGCAATATGCGGTGATGGAAGTCGCGGGCTCTGGGCGGCTTCCCCCAGGCCTGTGGGCACACTCCCGGGCCGGGTCATTAACCCCTCCGCGCCTGGACCGAGTTCAGAAGTAACGGAAGATCGCCCACGGCCCGCCTGGACAAGCTGCCCTCTGAGCTAGAGACCCCTCATACCCGGACCCTGCCCTCGAGGTGCTCAAGATCTGTGAGGAGAGGCGACACGGACGTGAGGCGCACACAGCTTGACGGCGAGTTGCAGCACAGAGGAGGAAGGGACTGAAGGGAAGAGGCAATGCTCTCTGGGAAATGACCGCATTTGAGTTAGGACTGAGGGCTGAAATAGGTGTTGGCCAGAAGAGCGAAAAGGATTCCAGGCAGAGGGAAGAACAAGTACAGAGGTTCCATGATATAAAAAGTCCCAGGGGACAGAAACTCGTGGAAGGACAGGAGGCAGAAAAGCCCTTGTGGAGAGCAGGGCTTAGGGGCTCAGTTCTTCGCCCCGAAAAAATTAAGGTCCCTGAGAGTGAAAGGATGCAGCTGATTTCATCTGGCAAATCCCTCGCCCAGAAGGGAAAAGCATCTGACTTGAGGTTGCACAGGAGTGGGTGGCTAACCTGGCCAGCAGCCCAATGTCCTGCCTCAGGGCTCAACAGTTCGCTCCAGGGGCGACCTCTGGAAGAGTAGCAACGTCTCTTGCAGGTACACTTGACAGTGAATCATGGGTTGTAGAGAACTGTGATAAAACTGTCAGTCGCCCTGGTGGCTCAGTCGGTTGAGCATCCTACTCTTGATCTGGCTCAGGTCATGTCTCATGGTTCTTGAGCTCAAACCCCACGTAGGACTGACAGCCTAACAGTGCAGAGCCTGCTTGGTATTCTCTCTCTTTCTCTCACTCTCTCTCTCTCTCTCTGTCTCTCTCTGCCCCTCCCCTGCTTGCACAGGCATGCTCTCTCTCAAAATAAATAAACTTAAAAACAACAACAACAACAACAACAAACCTGTCTCCAGCAAGATCCCTGTCCAGAGCTCTGCAGACATAACTGGTGTGAAGAATGAAAGGAGGGATTCACTGGACCCAGCCTCACCCCTGGGTACACTGTAAGGCCCCAGCAGGCTCTCAATGAATAAATGCAGACCTGTCCATTCCCCAGGAGATGGAGAGAAACTGGGCAATGTTGGGGAGCCACACAGGCCCTGGAGGTGATAGGTCTTTTGAGATGCCCATGGGGATGGGTCACAGGACTTGGAAAGCAGTAGATGCCAATGACACCCCAGGGCAATGTACCCTGCTGTGCTTTGAAATTACTGTGAAATGAATTCAGTCACCCACATGTCATTGCCTCTGACCCTCATTTCCTTTGCACAAGTTCCTTTGGAACACCTTCCCCTTTAGGCTCCTACTCATGGGTCACCTCCTCTAGGAAAACTTTCCTGCCCCTTCATTGAGTTAAGGCCTTTCTGACCTCAGCCCCAGTCCAAGCCTAGCCTGTCTGTTGAAGGGCTGGGTGCGGGTAGTAGCATTCACCAGAAGGCATACACAGGAAAAGGGCATGGTACCATGGAAAGCTAGAGCCAGTTGGTGACAGTGATGAATTCCTTTTAGGAATTCACCTGTCTGACTCTCAGGTCCCCGGGGACACCATCAGAGGAACTGGGGCTGTGTGCATTGAAGGATGTGTTAACAGGGCTCTGCTTGGCTGTAAGGCGCAGAGATGCTATTTCTCTCAGGTGAAGAGTCATTTTGGGGTGAGGGGGTCCTAACCCTTTTTGATTCACAAAACACTCCTAGGAAATTTAAAATAATTTGTCATTTTTGAATAGTCTGATAAAGAAGTGATTGATTTTGGCTAAAAATATCTATCTTCTATCTTTAGAATATGAAAGATTGTGTTATAAAGTTCACGTAAAATCTTAAAGAACATTCATAGTATATGACAAAACATTTTTCACATTTAATATGCTGTTTCATTTATCTTTATGTAATAAAAATATGATTTGGTGACCAATATATATAAAAAGTGACTATATCATATTCAGTCTTAATGCACTTGAGAATATGTAGTTGGCCCTTGAGCAACATGGGTTTGAACTCCACAGGTCCACTGATACACGGATTTTTTTTTCAATACAGTACCGTATGATGGGAGAAAAAGAAACAAAGGCCAGGCCTTGTTGTAGCTCTGTTACTCATAGTCTCCAGGCAGAACTCCTGAGGCATACAGATTGTAACACTCCTACAGCTCCCTCAAGGACTTCCTTTTACCTATATTTTACCAATATAGCTTTGCTCTTGTTAGTGTTAGAGTTACTTTTCCTCTTATAGCCATAAATACCTCCCAAGATATACGTTAGCAATTACCTAACAAGCATATGGCCCGCAAGTATACATCTGAAGGGTCTCAAGACTAATGTTTTAGTAGACAGTGGCACATAACCTTATCTTAGCCACTGCTGGCTCCTCAAAGTCCTGGAAGCCTTGTTTCCAAATTCCTTACAGACTTACACTATCCCTAACCCCCACTAACTAAAAAGTATTTAATCAGTCACTCCTCACAAACACAAGTGCAGCTCTTTCTGCTCATAGGTCCTGTCCCCGTGCTATAATAAATGCACCTTTTTGCACTGAAAACATTTCAAGAATCCTTCCTTAACTATCTGCTTGTGGCTGCACATCACTGTAAATGTATTTTCTCTTCCTTATGATTTTCTTAATAACACTTTTTCTCTAGCTTACTGTATTGTTAAAATACAGTATACAGGGGTGCCTGGATGGCTCAGTCGGTTAGGCGTCCAACTTTTGGTTTTGGCTCAGGTCATGATCTCACAGTGTCGTGTGTTCGAGCCCTGCATCTGACTCTGCACTGGCAGCGGGGACCCTGTTTGGGATTCTCTCTCTCCCTCTCTCTCTCTGCCTCCTCCCTGCTTGCACTGTCTCTCTCTCAAAATAAATAAATTTTACAAAATAAAATACAGTATATAATACAAATATAAACTATGTGTTAATCAACTGTTTATGTTATTAGTAAGGCTTCTGGGCAACAGTAGGCTATTAGTAGTTAGGTTTTAGGGGAGTCAAAAGTTACATGTGGATTTTTACTGTTTACTGTTCATGGGTTGGGTTGGTGCACCTAACCCCCATGTTGTTCATGGGTCAACTGTAGTTTGAAACTTACACCTGGGTTAGGTGTCTCCTAGTAGCCAAAGTGATTACCTAAAAACCTAAATCAGCTCATGTTACTCTTACTTAAAACCCTCCAAAAAAACCAAAAAAACAAAAACAAAAAAAAACCTTCAAACGGTGTTCCAGTATATTCCAGCATATTGAAAGCAAATCTCAAAACCTTTATCATGGCCTTCAATGCCCTGCTTGCTCTGGCTCCTGCTCACATCTCTGACCTTACCTCTTTTTACCCTGTGAACAAAGCCTTATTCACAACACTGAAATAACTGTCTAACTCATTCCTATGTTGGTACCTTTACCCTGGATATTCTCTATTCCTGGTGCTCTTCCTTCAGAACCTTTAATTTTTTTTTTTTAGAGAGAGTGGGGGAGGGGCAGAGAGAAAGGGAGAGAGAGAATCCCAAGCAGGCCCCATGCTGCCAGCACAGGGCCTGACATAGGGCTTAAACCCACAAACTGTGAGATCATGACCTAAGCTGAAATCAGGAGTCGGACACTCAACTGACTGAGCCACCCAGGAGCCTCTTCCTTCAGAACTTTTAAGAGCTGGCACAACCCCTTTTTTCGGAAGATCTTCCCTGTTCATCCAATCTGAAATAGCCTCTATTCCCATCAGCATCTACAACATCAACTAATTGTTCTTCCTTTCAGAGCCCTTATGGCTCCAGAGAGGTTCTTGTTCCTGTGTTTGTGTTGGTTTTGATCTGTATTTCCAGCCAGGCTATAAACTTCAGGAGAGCCAGGACCAAGTCATCTTTGATCCCGGCTCTGTCTTCAGACCTAGAACAGCACCTGGCAACAGTTCAGGAGGTGATCAATAAGTATTTATGGCCGTTGCATCAAAATATTAAAAAAAAAAAAGTTTTAATGGCCCAAGGCCTACAAGTTTTGAATTCAAAATTATAGTTTTATCTAATTGAAAAATAAATCACATGCATATAGCCAAAAATTTAAATATTATACGAATGAGCCTTTTTGCCTCACACCATCATATTGGTTAGGATAGGACAGGCTGTTCTGTGATCTTTTCTCTATTACTTAATACAACTATTTCTTTAAAACTTTTTTAACATTTATTTATTTTTGAAAGAGAGAGAGCACGAGCCAGGGGAGGAGCAGAGAGAGGGAGGGAGACACAGAATCTGAAGCGGGCTCCAGGCTCTGAATTGTCAGCACAGAGCCCTACATGGGGCTTGAACCCAAGAACTGGGAGATCATGACCGAAGCCAAAGTCAGACACTTAACCAACTGAGCCACCCAGGCGCCCCACTACTTAATACAACTATTTCTTAATAGCTCTCATGATTCTGTGTGTTGGCTGAGCTTGGCTGGGTGATTCTTGCTTTGAGTCCCATGTGGTTGTAGTCACAACCAGGACCGGAGTCATCTGAAGAGTCAGCAGGACTAGTTGCTAACTATGGCTCACTTGTTTGGCTAGCAGGAGTTGCTGGCTGTTGGCTGGAAGGCTGAATAGAGGTGAAAACCAGAGTACCTACATATGGCCCCTCCATTAGGTCCCTCAGAACATGGGGGCTAGATTCAGAGAGGAAGCATGCCCAAACAAGCATTTCAGCAGGCAGCCAGCTGCTAGTCTTCTATGGCTTGAGCCCAGGAAGTAGCACAGCATCACTTGCTCTGAGTTCTAAAGCAGTCACAGTCCAGCCTGGATTCAAGGACAGGAGACATAGATCCCAGCTTTCAATGAAAGGAGTGTCGAAAAATCTCTGGCCATCTTTAATTCATTACATGTGGTACCAAATAAACCTTCAAATCTCAGTGGCTTAGCACAAAAAGGTTTATTTCTCACTCACATCCTAGTGTGGAGTAGACCATATTGATATGTTATTCTCCTCTAGTAGTGACGCAGTGACTCAGATTTAAGCTGCTTCTATCCAACATCTCCATCATCTCAAAATTCTTTGATCCCAACTGCTTAGATGGGGGCCACAGGTGAAGGGGTGGGGGTGGGGTGGAAAGTTATCACACTGACACTTAATTGCCTTGGACCTGAAGTGCCACATTCTTCTGCCTACACTCTCATTGGTAAGATCACATCTACCAGTAAGGTTGGGAAATGTAGTCTCCCATGTTCCCTGGAAGAGAAAAATGGGTGTGAATATATCATTGTTGTTGACACACACCAATTTCCCAGTCTTCTTCTCTAGAAGAATCACCATTCTTCTTGGTGTGTATTTTTCAGAAATGTTTATGCATATATGAACATATAAAAACACAAAAATATCAAAACATATAGATCTACTACATTCCTTTTAAGACTACAAAGCATCTCATTATATGAATGTGCTATAATTTATTTAATCAGTCCCATATGGATAAACATTTAGGCTACTTCCCATTATTTGCTTCTACGGTGTTACACTGTACAGCCTTGTACATAGATCTCTTTTTAACTATGTTAGTGAACCTGTAGGAAAGTTCAGTAATTATATAGTCCAGTAACATCAAATTAGAAAATGTACTAAAAATGAAGTCATTCACAACCGCTATAAAAACTAATATACATAGGAATACACTCAAGAAAAAATTTACAAGCTGCAAATGAACACCAAATTTAATTTGAATGTTTGTATCAGTTATATATTTAATGTATCTTAAGTGATCAATGAAATTAACTGAAGGATCTAAAAGAATACTTGAATGAAAGAAAATACATTAAATATTTGGCGTTGAGAAGACTAAAACTAAAAATATAATTTGCAGGGGTGCCTGGGTGGTTAAGCCAGTTAAGCACCTGACTTCGGCTCAGGTCATGATCTCATAGTTCGTGAGTTTAAGCCCCACATTGGGCTGTGTGCTAACAGCTCAGAGCCTGGAGCCCACTTTGGATTCTGTGTCTCCCTCTCTCTCTGAACCTCCCCCACTAATACTCGCTCTCTTTCTCTTTCTCAAAAATGAATAAACGTTAAAATATACATATATAATTTACACAAATTATGAATTACTTATTCCAATTAAAATCCCAATAGTGTATCTTTTTTAATTTTTTTAATATTTATTCATTTTTGAGAGACAGAGAGAGCACAAGGGGGAAGAGGGAGAGAGGGAGACACAGAATCTGAAGCAGGCTCCAGGCTCTGAGCTGTCAGCACAGAGCCCGACACGGGGCTTGAACCCACGAACTATGGGATCATGACCTGAGCTGAAGATGGACACTTAACCGAGCCGACTGAGCCACACAGGTGCCCCTCCTTTTTTATAGAACTTAACACGTTGCCTCTGAAACCCATCTCAAAAAAGAATACCTAAGAAAAAAATATTTTAAGAATAAAGTAAGACTATTATAATGGAAATGGTGTAGTGTTGCCAGAAATAGGCAAGATTAATAATAGAATAGAGACCAGAAATAGATCCTTCCATGTAGGAATTTAATATATGATGAAGGTGGCATTTCAAATAAGTGGAAAGAGGGATCTATTCAATAATTTGTGTAAGGACAATTTGTTATCCAGTTAGAGAAAAATATGTAGTTAGATTCCTTACTTCACATCATATACAAAAAAAGTAAATTCCAAATTGATTATATTACATTATGATTTATACACATAAAAATAAAGATATAGGGTACTTGGGTGGCTCAGTTGGTTAAGTGTCAGATTCTTGGTCTCTGCTCAGGTCATGATCTCATGGTTTGTGAGATCAACCCCCCTCCCTCCCGCATTGGGCTCTGTGCTGACAGATCAGAGCCTGCTTGGGATTCTTTCTCTCTGCCCCTGACCCCTCTCAAAATCAATAAATTAACTTTAAAAATAAATAATTAAACTTTTTTTTTTTATGATAAAGAGGGGCACCTGGGTGACTCAGTTGGTTAAGCATCCAACTTCAGCTCAGGTCACAATCTCACGGCTCCTGAGTTCGAGCCCCATATTGGGCTCTGTGTGGACAGCACAGAGTTAGCTTCAGATCCTGTCTCCGTCTCTCTCTGCCTCTCCCCCACTCAAGCTCTCTCTCTCTCTCAAAAATAAATAAAAACATTAAAAACAAAAAAGAAACAAACCATAAAGAAGCACTGAGAGTTTGAGTATTACATTCTTCAAGTATGCTGTTTGGATTTTTGTTGTTGTTTTTTAAGTTAGTGACTATACACATATTTTTAAAAACCTTAAAAGTACAGCCAAGGGATTTTGCTTAAAGTTAAGTATTTAGAAGGCTACTTCAAAATACTGTGGTAGGACTGTGCAATGATCCTTTGGGGCATGATGGTATCACTTCGGTATTCTACCCAAGGTTAAGGGACCAGGTTCAAAAGTGATCATACTTCCAGGGTTGTGATTGGGCGTCATTCAGTATGGGCTAATGTGAACAATGCTTTGAAATGGACAGCAAAGGGAAAAATGACCTCTTTTATTTTATAAGAAGTCAAGTCAAAGTTATGTGAATGAGAGGAATACAAATTTCTTTGGTAGATATGGCAGAAGCGGAGTGGGATGAAGTGGCAAGAGGGTCCTTCACAAGGAAGTTAAATCTTCAAGATATTGAAGTGTCTGGCTGCAGATGTGGTCACAAGCAAACCAGGCACCACCCTAGAGGATGCTTCCTCTCACAGTACTCCTGAGAAGCGCCAGCTTTCCCAGCAGCAGACAGCCTACATCTCTCTCGCCCCTCTGCAGAGCTGGCCCAAGGAGAATGCCATCAGGCTCAATGAAGGCAAGTGACTGTGAAAAGCCCAAGGCACTAGTAGGGACTAGGGACTGGAAGGGGGTGGTGGGGAGGCACCAACTGGAAAGGCTTCAAGAGAGGGGACCATAAGGGAGGAGGAGGAAGAGGAGGGGACAATTGGGATCTTCTCTGCAGCCTCCTCATTGATGGCCCACTCTTTTGGGGGGGGGGGCATTTTTATTTTTTTTTTTTTTTGTTTAATTTTATTTTTAATTTTTAAAAATTTACATCCAAATTAGTTAGCGTATAGTGCAACAATGATTTCAGGAGCAGATTCCTTAGTGCCCCTTACCCATTTATCCCATCCCCCCTCCCACAACCCCTCCAGTAACCCTCAGTTTGTTCTCCGTATTTATGAGTCTCTTCTGTTTTGTCCCCTTCCCTGTTTTTATATTATTTTTGTTTCCCTTCCCTTATGTTCATCTGTTTTGTCTCTTAAAGTCCTCATATGAGTGAAGTCATATGATTTCTGTCTTTCTCTAATTTCACTTAGCATAATACCCTCCAGTTCCATCCATGTAGTTGCAAATGATGCCCCACTCTTATTGAAGGGCCAAGGGCAAGGGGCAGAGTAATTTAGGCCTGGTTTCTACCTGCATCTCCCTCCATTCTTCCCAACTTTCTAAGGTTTTAGGATGCTGACCTATGTGAAATGCAGCTGATTCAGTGTGATGCAGTTTTGAGGACAGTGGGTAAAGAGGTACCTGACCCAGGTGAGGAGTGTCCCCACCTCATGGTCAGAGGTATTCAGTGCCTAGTTCTTACTTGAACACAGCAGTGAGGGGTGGTTTCAAAAAAAAAAAAAAAAAAAAGTTCAGTTTTGAACACACTGAGTTTAAAGAACCTGTGAGTCTACCAGAAGTAGAGGTCCCAGAGGTAGGACAAAGGCCTGAGCTGGAGGTTGGTGGGTCATCAACATATGGATGGAAGTGAATGAGGTCATCCAAAGAGTATGTAAAGAGAGGACCTGTGACATAACCTGGAGGACACCAGTAAATTTGGGTGTCCTAGCCCAATCAGCCAAAGACCACTGGGGACAGACTCACAGTCCAACAAAGTCAGGTTATTGACCCATGCTATGAGAAACACAACATGTCAAAGGAACCATGGGGTGTCCCACCAAACACAAAAGATAGAGTCATTATAGGACTTGAGAGAGAGGTAGAATTAGGTGAAATTTAAATGAAGCAGTATTTTGATGGTTCAAAGCAAAACAGAGCTATGTGTAAAGGAGCCAACATCAGGTTTGGACTGGTAAGTGGAGCCAGGGGCCTGTTTCCTTAGAAACAGTTAAGTTAAAAAAAATGTGGGGACTCCTGGGGGGTTCAGTCAGTTAAGCATGCAACCTAGGCTCAAGTCATGACGTCACGGTTCGTGGGTTCATGCCCAGCACTGGGCTCTCTGCTGTCAGCATGGAGTCTGCTTTGGATCCTCTGTCCTCCTCTTTCTGCCCCTACCCGGCTTCCATTCTGTCTCTCAAAAATAAATAAACATTAAAAAAAAAAAAAAAACCAATGATGTGAAGGGGCACCTGGGTGGCTCAGTCAGTTGAGCATCTGACTCTTGACTCAGGTCATGATCTGCTGCACTGAGCGTGTAGCCTGCTTAAGAGCTTAACATTTTCTCTTTCCCTCTGCCTCTCTCCCCAGCTCGAATGCGCTCTCTCCCTCTCTCTTTCTAAAATAAAAAAAAATTTTTTTAAGATGTGAAATATTATGTTCAGAAATTCCTTATCTGAATTTCTGCATCTGGTTTGTGAATCTTGTCTACATAGTGAGTTATATACTCCAGGCAAAAGTTTCACTCTTATATGATTTCAAACAGCAAAGTTTTTGATAGTCTGTGATTTAAAAAAAAAAAAAAAATGAAGTTGCTCAGTGAGTAAAACAAGAACTAGTCACTCAAAGCAGGGGGTTGTTGTGGCATTTTATAGCTGCAGTATGTCCTTGGGGAAAATAGTGTCTCCTGTTAATTTTGCAGCTGGCTTTATCTGTGTGTTATTCCGGACTGATAAATAGGGCAGATTTTTACAGTCCAAACTAATGTTTAGGTTTTCAAGGGTCAAACAATGGAAGAGGAATATGCAAAGACATAGTGAGTAGACAGGAAGAAAACCAAAATGTAAGTCTCACATAGCAGGAAGGTGATTATTGGTGTTGAATGCCGCTAAGAGGTGTAGTTTACTGTGCTACTTACTCTCCAATACAATAGCCACTAGCCACAGGTAGCTTAAATTTTAATTTAAAGTAGGGGTGCCTTGGGGCACCTGGGTGGCTCAGGTCATGATCTTGCAGAACGTGAGTTCTAGTACTTGGGTTGACAGCTCAGAGCCTGGAGACTGCTTCTGATTCTGTGTCTTCTCTCTCTGCCCCTTCCCTGCTTGTGTTCTCTCTCTCAAAAATAAATAAACAAACATTAAAAAACAATTTAAAAAAATTTTTAATATAAAGTGTTTAATTACAGGGATGCCTAGCTGGCTCAGTCAGTAGACCATCCAATTCTTGATCTCAGAATCATGAGTTTGAGCCCCATGATGAGTGCAGAGATTAATTTTTTAAAAGTGATTAATTATGTTAAATTTATTTTAGACATTAAGTTAATTAAATAAAAATTTTTATTCCATGTGGCACTTAGCCACATGTCGAGTGTTTGGCAGCCATGACTAGTGGCTAGGTATTGGGCAGTCCAGATACAGAAGATTTTCATCATCACATAAAGCTAACTGAACAGCAGTAAAAGACCTGGGAGTCCCAGGTCAGGGTGACCCGTGTTGAGTGCAGTGTCCAAGGAGTGATGTGGGGGGTGGAAGCCCTGTGCGAGGTCCAGACAGTAGTGAGTAGTATTCTTTCTAAAACTCAACCCTAACTGCGCAAGTTTCCTATAATAGCTGCTGTGTAACTGAGGCGTATCCATCCCACAAGCCCAGGCGCAGAACACTGGGCTCTCCTGCTCCCCTGTGCATTTCCCTGCTCAAACAAACTCACTACGGTCCCCAAACTCCATCTCCCAACCTGCCCCGGGGTTGTCTTCGGCGACTCTGGCTCTTTGGCTTCCGGGAAGTGTAGTTTTTAAAGCGTTCCAACTCCAGAAAGGATCTAGGCATTGAACTAAGGCTCCCATAAGGCAGTGCATGGGCCACTGCAGTCCACTTCACCGCGGCCGCCATGTTTACCGTGGGGGAAGCCAGAAGGGGCACCCGCGGTTTAGTGGAGTGGGGCCGAGATGCAGGAATCTCCGGGAATGAAGGAGGATAGCAACTCCACCGGGTCTCTTCCTGCCACTCCTCAGATCTCTGTCGCTCGGGGGCTGTGGAGAATGCCTCAACCGAAGTGGAGCCGATGGGGGTATCAGGGAGCCTTGGTGACTGAGCGGCCACAACCGCTAAGGGACTTGGAAGCAGCGTCTAACTGCGAGCAGCCTGAGACCCATTGGGCGGCCCCTGGCGTGAAGCGCACGCGCAAATGAGAGACCTCGCGGCCTCTGTAAACACCGGAGAGCGCCTGCGCTAACCGAGCGTCCCTGGATCAACACGTGGGGGCGCCTTAGCGAAGATAACTGTAAAATGTATAGTAGCGTAAGGGTCTTGTCTTTTTGTGTTGTACTTTTTCTTATGGTTTGTAACATACAGCCCTCTTCATCGCCTCTTACTTTGATCCTCACAACAGGTTTTTGTGTTGTTTTGTTTTTAGCGTAGTGACATTTATTTTAGTTTTCTATCATATATTCTATCATTTCACAACAATTTTTTGGGTTTGTTTGTTTGTTTTACAAACGGGACAATGGATTAGAGAAAGTCACACAGCCAGAGTCCTAGCATAATAAAGTGTGAAGGACCAGAGATGGTTCAGGATTCACGGGCTCTACCCTAGGCTGTGCCTCTGACTTGCTTTGTGACCTTGGGTAATTCTGTTCCCTTGGGGAGCTAAGCCTTCTCGTATGTAAATGGAAATAAGTTGTTGGGAGGATCAAATGAGATCTAGGAGTGAAACTAAATTCCCAAGCAGTATTTAAAGGCAAAATATTATAGTCAGGTGTTTGCAGATTGAGGGGCTGTTTCCTCATCTTACAAATTACAAAACTGAGGGCCCCAAAAGGAGCAGGAGTTTGCTGCAGGTATCAGCTGTGAACAAGGGCTGAAATCCAGCACTGCTGCCTTTGGGCCCAGAGTCCTTCTCTGCATCTCAAGGATCAGTGTCTTTGTTGGATACAGTTGGATCGACTGTTCGCTGAGTGTCTGGGGGAGTCCCTATTCCCAATCCTTCTCTCCAATCCCACTTGGCCCTAATGAAGGAGGGCCCTGCTCTGTTGAGATGACTACCAGAGGCAGAAAGCAAAGGAGGATCTGGAGAATGCTGGAGAAAGAACAGTGTTGCTGGAGCTGTACAGATGTTGCTTCTCAGGATGGTGGTCCAGGCAAGGGAAGGAGGCCAGGTATGACAGATGAGGGGGTAGTGCTAAGGGGGGACCCTGAGTGGGAAGGAGTGGGAGGGCATGGGGCTCTGTTTTAGAGCCTGGTAGGAATGGGACACTTAGGTGACCAGTTGGGGCCACTGGCAGCTGGAGGTAGTATCTGGACTGGCCTGATGACGAGGACAGGAAGGAAGTGATGCTTGTTGAGCTGAGGCTGTAGGAGCCACTCCCTTAACCAGGTGGAGTAGTCAGGTGGTACAGCATACCACCCCCCAAGATCAGGCAGCTGCCTGCCAGGGAAGTGAACTTCTCTCTGTCCCTAGTGGGAGAGCAGGGCTGTACCCAGATGTTTCTGTCTGGAGTGCTCTTAGAGGTTTTGGGGGACAGGTGGGGGAGGGGCTGGGAGATCCTGAGTTCTAGTTGCACATGGAGCCTTCTCAGGCAAGTCATGAAAGGCAGATGTTCATAGAAATAGAAAACCAAGATTCGTCTCACTTCCAAGTATCTAGTTCTCTTAACACTTAACTGTTTTCAGCAGGGGAAACAGGCTGAAAGAGGAAAGGACTCTGTTAGGGACACACAAGGAGTTGGGGTAGAACTGAACTAGGATAGGGATCTTTCCATTACATGGCAGTGATCAAACATCTTCATCAAACATTTATTGAGTGTCTAATGTATACTCAGAAGAGCTACCTTAGGGGCAAACAGAAGGCAGGATTGCAGTCATACCTGGCTTTTAATCAGCCCTCTCAGCCCTCCTCGTGACTTAATGTTGTTACCCTGGGTAAGTCACAACCCCTCTGACCCTCAAGTTACCTGTAAAGTGGCAGTAGTAAGACTTATCCAAGGTGTAACTATGAATTAAATGATTTATGACCTGCTAAGCACATAGAAAAGCAACAGGCACGTGATGCACACTCTAACCATTAGCCACTGTTGTTACTTGTTGTTACTTGTGAACACTTGTGAACAGCTGGCTGCAGACAGGGTTCTACTAGAGCCAGGCAGAGGCAGAGATGCTGCAGCCCCAGCAGATAACTTCCCCTCCATGCCCTGGGAGCCTGAGTTTCTGGAAGTCAGGAGGGGTGAGGGGTGATGGGGACACATACATCCCCATTTCCTTCGGCACTGGGAACCTGGCAGGGAACAAGTGTCTCACCTGGAGTGTTTACACCTCCACTTGCAACATGATTCCCTTCCTTACAACCTGAGGTCCAGAGTTAAAGTGATTCTTGCTCAAAGCCACACATTACAGCCCTGGACAGTCAGACCAGAACCAGACCCTGGGGTCTTTACAGCCCTGTCAGGATTTGGGGTCATACACAATTCTTCCTCCCTGCAAGGCAGAAGTCCAAAAGTGCTAACTAACAGCAGGGGCTTGACCTGTGTTTCCCCTGATTAAAGCAAGAGCTGGAGGGAAGGGAGGGGCCTGGTGGGCCTAACATCAGATACCCTGTCCTGTCCCCAGCCCACCCTGTTGCTGATAATTTCAATTCTGGTCCAAGCCTCCCTAACAGAGGTTGGCTTCAAACCCCTTATTTATAGAGGAGGAAAGAAAGACCCAGAGAGGCCAAGAACTCACCAAGAGCCCCACAGTAAGGTAGGAATGAGTCTGGGTCAGAACTCAGGTCTCCTGACATTAGGTCAGGGCCCTGCCTGGCAACCAATCTGGGCAAGGCAGGGCTTGGCTCCATCCCTCCTTCCCAGTGCCTCCTTAGCCCTGCTTGGACCAGCCCCAGTACGGCCACCTGCATGGGCTCTGGTTGCCGAGTGGCAGGGTGGAGGTGGGTGTGTGGAGAAGCAGGAGGAGGCAGAGTATAGGACCTGGTCAGAGAGAGGCCCAGAGCTGGTCTAGGGTGGGTGGACTGGAGAAGCTCTTCTTGGTGTGGTGGCTGCTGCAGGATTCTAGGACCTTATTAATCAGTCTGAAGCAGCAGAGGATAAAAATACCGTGGGAACACACTCCTGGAGGTGGGGAGCAAAGCAGATTCAGGAATGAGTCACAGAGCCCAAGCCCTAAATTTAGAAGGTGCTGAAGGAGGCAACCTCCCCCAGGAGGGGAGCACTGTGGAGATGCCCACTGACCCAGGACACCAGGACCTCAGGACAGGGGGCTGTGATTGGCAGAAGCTGCCTGCAAGGCATTGCCCTGTAATGAGAAAACAGACAGTTTGAGTTGCTGGTTAGGCATTTTACAGTACAATAACCCTGCTCATACCCAGAGTCTGAACATTTAAGTGAGGACCTGAACTTAGGATTCCCACCACAGATTTTTGCTTTGCTTTTCCTGGTCACTTAAAATGACCACTTAGAGTTGAGCCCATGAAAAATTAGTGACCTCCACCCCAACCACCTTATAAGTATTAGGTGCTTGCTACCTGCTCTCTATCTCCGGCTGGCTGAAGACCTGGACAGAAAGGACTGACCTTCCCTGGCTCATGGTTCTGGGATCCCAAAGTAATAAATCTTGCGACTTGACTTCCTTTGTATGAGTATATTGAAACTGCGTCTTCAATCAAAAGGACCTCGGGGTTTTCTCTTTCCCAGAGTGGGAGAGCTCCGACCCGAGGTAGCTCCCTGCCAACCCTGTGTGGGTGGCTCATGCCTCCTCATTCAGCAGATCATAATCTACATATTCTTGACACACCAGCTCCCAAGTTTTCCAACACATGCCCCATGGAAGCTGAGCCTGTCCTAGCTCTGCTCAACGTATGGATTTTGATCCCAGAACGAACCCTGAACCAAGGCAGAACCATCAGCCCCATTCTCAGTCAGAGTCCCCAGTGGGCCTTACACCAGCCCTTCCTATGGTCCTGGGAACCAGTCCCTGGAGTGTGCACATGTCCGTTCTGTCCTGCCCACTGGCCGGTCGTGGCCAGGCTCCCCATGTCCTGCTGCTGTCCTAGCACACAGTAGTTGGACACTGAGGAGGGGGATCTATGGATGCAAGGAGTTAACGTCATTGAGTGAAGGCCTCTCAAAGGGGACCCGTCTCAACCTTTAGCAGCATTCGGGGATGGAATGAGGAAGGGGGACAAGATGTCAGTGCTCACCTCAGCTTTATTCTCAACCTCCAGGCTCCAATGAACCCAGGCTGCTGCTTTTCCTCCAGGTCACAAGAGAGAAGTACTGCCTCCAGGTCAGGGAACAAAGATGCAGGAAAGAGGCCATACCTTGGGGACAGATGTCAGACCTGAGGGGGAAGGGAGCTCTGGAGCTGTGGTGTTTGTTGAACACTCATTGCTTGCCAGGCACTGTGCTGAGCACTCCACGTGCATGAATTCACTTCATCCCCATTGCAACGACGTAGATCCTACTAATCCACCCATTTTAGAAATGGGAGAACTGAGACACAGAGAAGTTCAGTAATTTGCACTCCTTCACACAGTAAAAGGTTCTAACCCAGACAGCCTGGCTCCCTGGCTCAAGCCCTTAGCCATTCTGCCAGACTGCTGAGCAGGTATTTCACTGCATCTGTCCTGCCTCCTCTCCCATCCTTCCCTCCCCACCCTGCAGTCTCTGTACCCTAGAGTTCTGGGAACTGCCCCCTAGGCCTGCAGGGTCTTGCTGCCCAGCATATCCCCAGGCCTGGGGGAGGGAGGAGTGTAACAATGCCCCAACACCTCGCAGGACTTCACAATTTACAGAGCCCCCAGCCTGCCTCAGCCTGGCGGTGGAAATCTTGAGCATCACCACGTTGGCAGGATAACAGGCCTAGAAAGGTACCCAAGGTAGGGAGAGCCTGAAGCAGAACCCAGGGGACTCCCTCTGTGGGAGGGCCCCAGACCTAAATGGCCCTGCCCTCCTGGGCATGCTGGGTCCCCCTGCTGCTGATGTCAAATGGGCAGTGCTGCCTGCAGGAATCCATTTCGATTGCTGGGTCGATGCAACCTTCCAAACGCCCTGGAGTTTCCTGTCAGAGGCTCCAGATCCATCTGCCTGACCCCAGGCCCTGCCTAAGGCTCTGTGCTCAGGCTGGTAGCAGTGGGGGTGGAGGAGTCCTTGTGTGTCTTCAGGAAGGACAAAGTTGTCTGGTCCTTCTACCAGAGTAAGAAATCCGGCACTGGAACGAGTACCCCTTTTATGGCAGCCCACACACAACTTCGTTCCTTTGGCTTCTTATTTTTTAATCTCAAAGCTGGGCCCTCAGCACCCTGACTCAGGACAGTTTCCACCTTCTGGGACTAGAGGGCCTCTGGGGAGCACTTTGGATCACCCTTTAGATGGTGGGAGGGGCTATTACTTTTCCTGAGGCTCCTCTGAGAGGCTTGCTTGGGGAACAGGGACCTGCCCAAGGACACAGCCTGGCCCAGGTATAACATAACGTCCCCCTCACCCGTCTGCCCAGGGAACCACCACAGGGACACAAAGGATGGGTTCTTGCTGGGCCTTATTTTCCTCATCTGTCAAATGGGGCTAATGGTCCCTGCCTGATCTTCTACCTAAAGTTGAAAAAGTCAGACAAAATGAGGATGGAAGATTCTTACTCTTCACAGAGAGGATGTGAGGGGCCACGTGTGTGCGCAAGCACACGTGTGTGCGCACCTGTAACAACTGTGTCCCAGGCAGGCCAGGGACTGCGATCTACAGAGGACTGCTGTGTGTACTGAGTGTGCGGAGCTTCAAGGCTTTGTGATGTGGGTGTGGCAGTGCCTCAGGTGAAAGGTTGCCAGATTTAGCAAATATTTGGGGTATACTTATACTAAAAATGATTCTTTGCTAATCTGGAAATAAAATTTCACTAGGCATCCTGTGCTTTATCTGGCAACTCTACTGTGGCACTCTAGGTGACCTGGTGTGCCCAAGCGTGTGTACCTGTGTCAGGCGGGCCGGGCATGACACTGAAGTGGTGTGTGGCTGTGTTGTGACTTTGACAGGGCATCAGTGTGATGGTATGTGGCTATGACGGTGTCACCAAGAGAAGCCAGGTTGTGGGTGACTCTGCCAGTATGGCTCTCCATGACTCCCTCAGACTCTAGCTGCTCCCTCAGAGCAGGGTTTGGGCTGTTTGCTCAGTGGGGTAAAGAACCGCCCTGGGCAAACACTTAGATCCGGCTCCAGATGGGACTGGGATCCAGAGCTTATTGCCACCTGCCCTCAGACTGTAAAGGACACGTCCCTCTCAAGGCCAAGCCAGCCCTGGGGGCCTCAGAGTGCTCTATCCTGGAAGGGGGGCCTCTGGAACCACCTCTCTACTCTGCTGCTTCCTGGTGACCTCACACAGGTCACGTCCAATCTTCTAGAACAGTGCCTCCAGGACACTGCTTTGTTACCCCAGGCAACCTGGGAATTTCTCCACCCAAACTGGCAGGCCAAGTTACCCCTGATGAGGGGGTAGGGGGAGAAGGGGCTGGGGGGGGGGGGGGCCTTCTCCTCATCTCCCAGAAGGGAGATCAGGGCAGCCATCTGTCTGTCTAACTAGATGGTGAGTAGGAGGGAGAACCCAGGAGCAAGTCAAGACTTGGTGGCCCCTCACCATCCAGGACACTGGGCAGGGTGGGGACCCTGGGCAGAGGCTGAATCTTAAGACAGAGAGAGAGGATGGTGACTGTGCTAATATCACCCCCAGACTAGTGAAAGGGATGGCATACAATGGAGAGCAGGGTTAGAGCCTTGGGTTAGGAGTTGGGAGACCTAGGTTCTTATTTCTGTTTTGTCGCTGCTAGCTGGGCCTTTGTTTCCCCATCTGTACAGTGAGGGGCTGGGTACAGATGACATTAGTCTGAGGACCTTCAGTTCTGATGGGGACACAGTCGGGGGAGTAGGGGAGAGTGTTAGGGACCAGGTCATGGGTGGCTCCAGGCAGGTGCCCTGACCCCTGCTCCAGTGTCTGTCAGGGGTCTGTGAGCAAAGTCTGGTGTGAATCTCCAAAAAACCACCTGCCCCCATTCCGGGAATCACAGTCCTGAGGTACTAGAGATTCCCACATGGGCTCTGACTTGCTTTGTGATTCAGGGGTATCCCTGTGCCTCTCATGGCTTCAGCTACTCTCTCTGTGAGGGGCACGTGTAAGACCTAGCACTTGCTCAGTGCCCTAGGTAATGATTCCTCACATTCCCATGACACCTCTCAGTTTGCTAAGCACCTTCTTCTCATACAAGCTGCTCCCTTCCACACCCACTCTGATTCCTGCTCTGTGATGCCCCATTCTGGGGTTCGGGACCCAGACGGGAGCCAGACCTGGGCCCCGTCCTGGGGGCCCAAAGAGATACCTTGATCCACCTCTGGTGGAGGGGCCCTATGGCTGGGCAAGGGTCTGCAAGGGGCAGAGTGGGGTCATGCCTTGCCAACCTTTAACACTGTTTAATCTTTCATGAGAATCTTAACCACCATCATATCAAGATGTTACCTTAGCACTTTTTGTTGGAAACATGCCATTTTTGGACAGTGTATTCTCTCTACCTCCCCTCCCAGTTATATTTTTGGTTATTTGGGGGTGAAACTGACACATGTACAACTCTTTTCATTGCAATAATTCTCAGTAGGTATTTTTATTTTAGATGAAGAAACAGGCTCAGAAAGGATGTGTCACCTGCCCTTGGTCACACAGCTAAGAGATAGGTGTGGCTGGGATTTGAACCCAGGTCCATTTGTGCTGCCAGGTTGTGCAGGGGTGGCCAAGTCCTAGAACTCCTCCCCAGACTCCTCCCCTAGATCCCCTTTCCCAGCCCTCCTGGGCTCACTGTTCCACCCTTGAGCAGACAGGGTCCTTCTCTCTTGCTCGGGGTGTTTAAAGGTCATGTTTGGGAGACTGTCATAAACCCCTGAGCCAGAGACACCTAAATTTGGGGGGGGGGTGAGGGAGGGGGACTTGCAAGGGCAAATTAATGATAAATAGGATGGGGAGTGATTCTGCCCATCCACTTGGCTAGCTAGCCTGGCCTGAACCCAGGACCCAAGGTTGAGCCCAAGGCATGGCTATCCAAGCAGGGGTACCAGGTCACTTACTTCTGACCCAAGACCTTCAAAAGATTCATTCTTGGTTAATCTCTGTTTGGATTTGAGTAATGGTTTGGTTTCTGCCATCTGTACCTCTCTGTCAATCTTCTGTTACTACTGTCAACCTAGCCTTATCTCTTTTACCCTGGACTGGGTGATGGGCATGAAAGGTTTACTGCCCTTGTGCCTGCTGTCTGCTGAGATGTTATTGGAGCCCT